>NC_068434.1:36554865-36877365 GCF_023373465.1 Oncorhynchus keta | reverse complement strand
ATCGCGCCGTCCCAACCTTCGCTCTCTCTCCCCGCTACTCTCTCCTCTTCCATCCTATCATCTCTTCCCTCTGCTCAAACCTTCTCCAACCTATCTCCTGATTCTGCCTCATCAACCCTCCTCTCCTCCCTTTCTGCATCCTTTGACTCTCTATGTCCCCTATCTTCCAGGCCGGCTCGGTCCTCCCCTCCCGCTCCGTGGCTCGACGACTCATTGCGAGCTCACAGAACAGGGCTCCGGGCAGCCGAGCGGAAATGGAGGAAAACTCGCCTCCCCTGCGGACCTGGCATCCTTTCGCTCCCTCCTCTCTACATTTTCCTCCTCTGTCTCTGCTGCTAAAGCCACTTTCTACCACTCTAAATTCCAAGCATCTGCCTCTAACCCTAGGAAGCTCTTTGCCACCTTCTCCTCCCTCCTGAATCCTCCTCCCCCCCCCTCCTCCCTCTCTGCAGATGACTTCGTCAACCATTTTGAAAAAGAAGGTCGACGACATCCGATCCTCGTTTGCTAAGTCAAACGACACCGCTGGTTCTGCTCACACTGCCCTACCCGGTGCTCTGACCTCTTTCTCCCCTCTCTCTCCAGATGAAATCTCGCATCTTGTGACGGCCGGCCGCACAACAACCTGCCCGCTCGACCCTATCCCCTCCTCTCTTCTCCAGACCATTTCCGGAGACCTTCTCCCTTACCTCACCTCGCTCATCAACTCATCCCTGACCGCTGGCTACGTCCCTTCCGTCTTCAAGAGAGCGAGAGTTGCACCCCTTCTGAAAAAACCTACACTCGATCCCTCCGATGTCAACAACTACAGACCAGTATCCCTTCTTTCTTTTCTCTCCAAAACTCTTGAACGTGCCGTCCTTGGCCAGCTCTCCCGCTATCTCTCTCAGAATGACCTTCTTGATCCAAATCAGTCAGGTTTCAAGACTAGTCATTCAACTGAGACTGCTCTTCTCTGTATCACGGAGGCGCTCCGCACCGCTAAAGCTAACTCTCTCTCCTCTGCTCTCATCCTTCTAGACCTATCGGCTGCCTTCGATACTGTGAACCATCAGATCCTCCTCTCCACCCTCTCCGAGTTGGGCATCTCCGGCACGGCCCACGCTTGGATTGCGTCCTACCTGACAGGTCGCTCCTACCAGGTGGCGTGGCGAGAATCTGTCTCCTCACCACGTGCTCTCACCACTGGTGTCCCCCAGGGCTCTGTTCTAGGCCCTCTCCTATTCTCGCTATACACCAAGTCACTTGGCTCTGTCATAACCTCACATGGTCTCTCCTATCATTGTTATGCAGACGACACACAATTAATCTTCTCCTTTCCTCCTTCTGATGACCAGGTGGTGAATCGCATCTCTGCATGTCTGGCAGACATATCAGTGTGGATGACGGATCACCACCTCAAGCTGAACCTCGGCAAGACGGAGCTGCTCTTCCTCCCGGGAAGGACTGCCCGTTCCATGATCTCGCCATCACGGTTGACAACTCCATTGTGTCCTCCTCCCAGAGCGCTAAGAACCTTGGCGTGATCCTGGACAACACCCTGTCGTTCTCAACTAACATCAAGGCGGTGGCCCGTTCCTGTAGGTTCATGCTCTACAACATCCGCAGAGTACGACCCTGCCTCACACAGGAAGCGGCGCAGGTCCTAATCCAGGCACTTGTCATCTCCCGTCTGGATTACTGCAACTCGCTGTTGGCTGGGCTCCCTGCCTGTGCCATTAAACCCTACAACTCATCCAGAACGCCGCAGCCCGTCTGGTGTTCAACCTTCCCAAGTTCTCTCACGTCACCCCGCTCCTCCGCTCTCTCCACTGGCTTCCAGTTGAAGCTCGCATCCGCTACAAGACCATGGTGCTTGCCTACGGAGCTGTGAGGGGAACGGCACCTCAGTACCTCCAGGCTCTGATCAGGCCCTACACCCAAACAAGGGCACTGCGTTCATCCACCTCTGGCCTGCTCGCCTCCCTACCACTGAGGAAGTACAGTTCCCGCTCAGCCCAGTCAAAACTGTTCGCTGCTCTGGCTCCCCAATGGTGGAACACACTCCTCACGACGCCAGGACAGCGGAGTCAATCACCACCTTCCGGAGACACCTGAAACCCCACCTCTTTAAGGAATACCTAGGATAGGATAAAGTAATCCTTCTCACCCCCTTATAAGATTTAGATGCACTATTGTAAAGTGGCTGTTCCACTGGATGTCATAAGGTGAATGCACCAATTTGTAAGTCGCTCTGGATAAGAGCGTCTGCTAAATGACTTAAATGTAAATGTAATGTATTTAAGATTCTTAATAGTAGTCACCCATTGCCTTGATGACACTCTTGGCATTCTCTCAACCAGCTTCACCTGGAACGCTTTTCCAACAGTCTTGAAGGAATTCTCACATATGCTGAGCACTTGTTGGCTGCTTTTACTTCTGTCACAATCGTCGTAAGAAGCGGACGCAGCGTGGTGTGAATGCATCATTTAATAGATGACGACAAAAACCACGAAGAAAACTGTACAAAACCAAATAAAGACCGTGAAGCTATCATAATTTTGCACGGACAATTTTTCAGTTTTTGATTTGTTAAAAAGTTTGAAATATCCAATAAATGTCGTTCCACTTCATGATTGTGTCCCACTTGTTGTTGATTCTTCACAAAAAAATACAGTTTTATATCTTTATGTTTGAAGCCTAAAATGTGGCAAAAGGTCGCAAAGTTCAAGGGGGCCGAATACTTTCGCAAGGCACTGTAGCAGCAAAGGGGGAACCAACTCCATGTTAATGCCCATGATTTTGGAATGAGATGTTCAATAAGCAGGAGTCCACATACTTTTGGTCATGTAGTGCATGTGTGCCTCAGAGCATCGTGGACTATGCTCTCACCCCCCTGGTTCTTGTCTGTCACAACCTGAGAGTGCCCTACACATTCTGTCACCTACAGATACACAACACCTACACACACACACACACACACACACACACACACACACACACACACACACACACACACACACACACAGAGAGACACTGATTGGACCCCATCCAGAAGCAGAGACTGCCAAAAAGACGACACGGAAATACCACCACTGGCTGCCGCATGCAAGAGTTAGGGCATATATTATGACGACATTTTGTGACGTTTCTGTTCATTTTGGACTTTGGTGAGGTTTTTGGGGGGCTGTTTGGGCACACAAAATATTATCAGGAGGCAAGCCAAAGTCGGTAGCCGAAGCCTATTCCCCTTTGTAGGTGATTGGTCAACAGTAGGGATTCTTCAATAAAGTCTTCAATAAAGACGATTCATTTTCATGCAAAGATTTTTTTGAGAAATGCTGCACCAAACATCTTCGTTTGATGTAAAATTGCGCAACTAAATCTCCTCTGCAAAAACGTAAACATTTATGACAGATTTCTTGAGTTATCTTTGATTAATTCTGACTATTTTGAGGACGTGTATACTGGCTATGGCGTCTCAACATGGACAAACAGTACTATTACGCCTTAACTCTCTTCCTGTCACCTGACTGATATAACCCGCTCCTATAGGTCAGTCCTGCAGATATTTGGCGTGGTCTTCCTTCCTGTGGGTCCAATCACACATCAGGAAGCAGAAACAGACAGCCTCTACTCATGGGCTGGTGCCACCAACTGATGTTACTCATGACCTCCGCAAGTCTGACTCCAACAGTAAGCGCATTTGAAGGGCCTTCATTCTTCAAAAGGAAGAGCAGAAATGTAATGTGGGCTACACACACACACACACACACACACAAATACACACACCATCTTTATTTCTCTACTTGGCATGCTGATGGCAGCCCTTCAATCAGAACCCAACCTGTCCCCATCTCATCTCCATCCCACTCCAGCTCTGTTGCCATTCCCATGGACAGCCGCTCCAAATCTCACTAGTGAGGCTGTGGCGTCTGTTGGCTGGAGAGGAGAGATGGAAAGGAGAGAGGAAAAGGGGGAGAAAAAGCTGTCTCCCCACTCAATCAGAACAAACAAATCTCCTGCAGGTTGAGTTCAATAACTACAGGCAGATGTATGTTGAGATGTTGGAGGAAGCTTTGAATTGGTCAGTAGCCTTCAGAGTGATATGAGAAGAACGCAATTCCTGAATTTATGTAGATATTCTAAACTAAGTGTTTTGATAACTTTCAAATGTAGTAACAGGTCCATGTAGAATAAACAACACTTTACATAATACCATAGAAGTAGTGTTCTGCTAATATAACAATGTGCACATTTCATCTTTCATTGTTATTCCCAGCCGATACAGATACTGTGCCTATCGGCATTTTGTCTGGTGGTAATGGGGCTACCTTGGCAAACGTGTCAGAGTGGTCATACCTTAGGGCTGTGACAGTCATTACATTTTGACAGCCGGTTATTGTCATGCAAATGACTGCCGGTCTCATGATAATTTGTTGTGAATGATACAAACCTTAGAATATCTTAGAAATCAAAACATATACAGTATGGGCTGCATGATGCAAATATATGCTATTGACTATTTGAAAAAGT
This sequence comes from Oncorhynchus keta, assembly GCF_023373465.1. NCBI lineage: Eukaryota > Metazoa > Chordata > Actinopteri > Salmoniformes > Salmonidae > Oncorhynchus > Oncorhynchus keta. The sequence goes on along the minus strand of NC_068434.1, from coordinate 36,872,850 downwards.
TTTTTTTTAACTTGCTCTCTGATCCTTGCCTCAGGCTGCACAAGCTGTTCTCTCATCAAGTGATAATATACTGAACAAAAATATAAATGTAACCTGTAAAGTGTTGGTCCCATGTTTCATGAGCTGAAATAATAGATCCCAGAAATGTTCCATACGCACAAAAATCGTATTTCTCTTCAACTTTGTGCACAAATTTGTTCACATCCCTGTTAGTGTGCATTTCTCCTTTGCCAAGATAATCCACCTGACAGGTTTGGCATATCAAGAAGCTAATTAAACAGCATGATCATTACACAGGTGCACCTTGTGCTTGGGACACTCTAAAATGTAATTTGGGCTACACACACACACACACCAACTTTATTGCTCTCCATGCTGATGGCAGCCCTTCAATCAGAACCCAACCTGTCCCTATCCCCATCTCATCTCCAGGACCATCTCCATCCACACTCCATCCCACTCCAGCTCTGTTGCCATTCCCATTAACAGCCGCTCCCAATCTCACTAGTGAGGATGTGGCGTCTGTTGGATGGAGAGGAGAGATGGAGAGGAGAGTAGAAAAGGGGGAGAAAAAGGTGTGTCTTTGTATGTGCGTGTTTGGCAAGCCTAGGCAGGTTGTGTCTATTTCTGTGAGTAGGTGTCACGCCCTGGCCTTAGTATTTTGTGTTTTCTTTATTATTTTGGTCAGGCCAGGGTGTGACATGGGTGAATTATGTGTTGGTTTTGTCTAGGTTTTTTTTGTAGGTGATGGGATTGTGGTATGTGGAGTTGTCTAGAAAAGTCTGGAGTGGTTCTCAATCAGAGGCAGGTGTTTATCGTTGTCTCTGATTGGGAACCATATTTAGGCAGCCATATTCTTTGAGTGTTTCGTGGGTGATTGTTCCTGTCTCTGTGTTTGTTTGCACCAGATAGGGTTGTTTCGTTTTTTTCACGTTACGGTTATTGTTTTTGTATTGTTCGTTATTATCTTTATTAAAGATGTATAAAGATAAACATGCTGCATTTTGGTCCTCCTCTCTTTCAACTGAAGAAAACAGTAACAGAATCACCCACCACAACAGGAACAAGCGGCGTGGTGACAGGCAGTGGCAGCAGGAGCAGTGAAATCCAGATTTCTGGACATGGGAGGAAATCTTGGACGGTAAAGGACCCTGGGCACAGCCAGGAGAGTATCGCCGCCCCAAAGAAGAGCTGGAGGCGTCGAAGGCGGAGAGGCACTGGTATGAGGAGGCAGCACGGCGACCCGGATGGAAGCCCGAGAGCACGGCGACGCGGATGGGGGGGGGGGAAACAGGGAGTATGGCGAAGCCAGGTAGGAGACCTGCGCCAACTTCCTGTGCTTACCAGGGGGCTAGAGAGACCGGGCAGGCACAGTGTTATGCTGTAGAGCGCACGGCGTCCCCAGTGCGGGTGCACAGCCCGGTGCGGTACATATCAGCTCTGCGTATTGGCCGGGCTAGAGTGGGAATCGAGCCAAGTGTCATGAAGCCGGCTCTACGCATCTGGTCTCCAGTGCGTCTCCTTGGGCCGGCTTACATGGCACCAGCCTTGCGCACGGTGTCCCCGGTTCAGCTGCATAGCCCAGTGCGGGCTATTCCACCTCGCCGCACTGGCAGGGCAACCGGGAGCATTCAACCAGGTAAGGTTGGGCAGGCTCGGTGCTCAAGAGCTCCAGTGCGCCTGCACGGTCCGGTCTATCCAGTACCACCTCCAAGCACCAGCCCTCCGGTGGCAGCTACCCGCACCAGGCTTCCTGTGCGTGTCCTCGGCCCAGTATCACCAGTGCCAGCACCACGCATCAGGCCTACAGTGCGCCTCGCCTGTCCAGCGCTGCCAGAGCTTTTCTTCTGTCCGGCGCTGCCGGAGTCTCCCGCCTGTTCGGCGCTGCCGGAGTCTCCCGCCTGTTCGGCGCTGCCAGAGCCGGCAGTCTGCAAGGAGCCGCCAGTCTGCAAGGAGCCGCCAGAGCCGCCAGTCTGCAAGGAGCCGCCAGAGCCGCCAGTCTGCAAGGAGCGGCCAGAGCCGCCAGTCAGCATGGAGCGGCCAGAGCCGCCAGTCAGCATGGAGCCGCCAGTCAGCATGGAGCGGCCAGAGCCGCCAGTCAGCATGGAGAGGCCAGAGCCGCCAGTCTGCCGGGATCCTCCAGTCAGCCGGGATCCGCCAGAGCCGCCATTCAGCCAGAGCCGCCATTCAGCCAGGACCCGCCAGTCAGCCAGGACCCGCTAGTCAGCCAGGATCTGCCATTCAGCCAGGATCTGCCAGAGCCGCCAGTCAGCCAGGATCTGCCAGAGCCGCCAGTCAGCCAGGAGCGGCCAGAGCCGCCAGTATGCCAGGATCCGCCAGTCAGCCAGGATCTTGCAGATCCGCCATTCAGCCAGGATCTGCCATTCAGCCAGGATCTGCCAGAGCCGCCAGTCAGCATGGAGCGGCCAGAGCCGCCAGTCAGCCAGGATCTGCCAGAGCCGCCAGCCAGCCAGGTTCTGCCGGAGCCGCCAGTCAGCCAGGATCTGCCAGAGCCATCAACCTGCCTGAGCTTCCTCTCAGTCTCGAGCTACCCCTCAGTCTCGAGCTACCCCTCAGTCCCGAGCTACCCCTCAGTCCCGAGCTACCCCTCAGTCCCGAGCTACCCCTCAGTCCCGAGCTGTCCCTCAGTCCAGTGGGGCCCTTTGTTAGGGTTACTAGGCCAAGGTCGGCGGCGAGGGTCGCCAATCTAGGGACGTGGAGTAAGCGGACTAAGACTGTGTTGGAGTGGGGTCCACGGCCCACCCAGACCCTACCTACCGGGGGGGGGGGGTACTGTCACGCCCTGGCCTTAGTATTTTGTGTTTTCTTTATTCTTTTGGTCAGGCCAGGGTGTGACATGGGTGAATTATGTGTTGGTTTTGTCTAGGGTTTTTTTGTAGGTTATGGGATTGTGGTAGTGTTTCGTGGGTGATTGTTCCTGTCTCTGTGTTTGTTTGCACCAGATAGGGCTGTTTCGTTTTTTTTTTCACGTTACGGTTATTGTTTTTGTATTGTTCGTTATTATCTTTATTAAAGATGTATAAAGATAACCACGCTGCATTTTGGTCCTCCTCTCTTTCAACTGAAGAAAACAGTAACAGTAGGTGATTTGTCCATGTGTGTCCTTATTTAGAGAGGTCAGGGGAAGTAGTGCTGGATGAATGACTCTGGTTGTTACATTCCTCCTCAACTTGCTCTTTTATTTTTCCCAGTCAATTTCTTTAGTCTGTTTCTCATTTTTTCTATGTAGCCTGTTGTTCATGATTATCAATGTGCTTTTGTACCATAGAAATACCTTTCTATTTGGGGACAAAGCCCTTGGCTGTGTCCCCAAATGACACCCCACTTTATATTACACTAATCCTATGTGGTGAAATGCTCCTTTCTTATCTGGTGTCCTCTGAACCTTTATTTATTTAACTAGGAATGTCAGTTCAGAACAAATTATTTAAAATGACAGCTTAGGAACAGTGGGCTAACTGCCTTGATCAGGGGTAGAAGAATAGATTTTTACCTTGTCAGCTCAGGGATTTGATCTAGCAACCTTTCATTTACTAGCCCAACGCTCTAACCACTAGGCTACCCGCCGCCCCAACTTAAGTATGCTCTCTCTAATTCTCCCATATCTCTCTCTCTCCTCTCTCAGAGGACCTGAGCCCTAGGACCAAGTCTGACTCCTCGCTGTCCCCGTCTCCAGTCCACCTTGTATTTCTGCTGCTCCAGTTTCAACTGTTCTGCCTGCGGTTATGGATACCTGACCTGTTCACTGGATGTGCTAACTTCTCCTGAACCTGCTGTTTTCACCCTCTTTGTCACTCTCCCTCCCTGTCTCTTTCTCTACCGCACCTGCAGTCTCAAACTCTATTTATTTTTATTTAACTAGGCAAGTCAGTTAAGAACAAATTCTTATCTACAATGACGGCCTACAGGCTAGACCAATTATGTACCACAAATCTTAAATCATTTTTGTTTTGTTTTTCTTCCATGCATAATATGTGGTAGGCTGCTTATTGTATAAAAGGCACAATCATTGTTTAAAAAAAAATGTTTTGGCTTGGGCTCATAAGCCTATGCATAAGCTCTAATATTCATATGGAAGTGTTGAATTGATCATCACCTTAGAAAGCGCTGGTCATTTCATCAGGTTAGGCTTTGAAACAACATCCACAGCAACCATGTTTTACATTGTTTCAACCTGCTGTTGAACTTCTTTCTTCAAATTGTTCATCACAGTGAGGTGAGTTTTAAAGGTACTATAGGCCTACTGTTTTAATGATAAGTGTTTGATGTGAATTTCAATTGCATTGATATCAGAGTGGTTAGAGGAACAATAGAGCCCCGAGTACCAGGCCATTAGGACCTGATGGTAGTTAGGTACTACCTAAGCATGTCCAGAGTGCATTAACCATGACACGTGGAATTTTACTGCGGTCATGACTCATGACTGCCGGTGTGGTGGTAATACGGTCACCACAACAGCCCTACTCATGACTGCCGGTGTGGCGGTAATAAGGTCACCGCAACAGCCCTAGTCATACCTTCCTGTGTGGTGTCCCGTATACAACAGGTGTTTCCTGTTGTAACAATAAAATCCAACAATACAAGTAAAAGTTGTGTCGAGTAAAAGTTATGCCGAGTGCCAGGTCTCTCTCCATTCAGAGACATCAGTATCAAGCCCTTCTGTCAGTCTGGACTTCATCACATCATCTTGCGAGTCTCCATGTGATGGTGCCATACATGTTTCTATGAACACATACACACATAGTCACTGTTCTATTACCAATGTCAGTTAGGATAGGTACTATGTTGAAGTTTGAACAGGTAAGACTAAGCCTACCTAATTCTGTTCTACCCATCGACAACCATTGGTGAGCAGGCAATAGACTGGAGGTGAGGTCTTTGCAGAGCCCCATTGATTGGCATAGCAGCATAGATCAGCTCCTGGCCCCTCAAAGATACTGGTCGGACACACACACACACACACACACACACACACACACACACACACACACACACACACACACACACACACACACACACACACACACACCAGGCTAGGTCATGCCCTGGACATTATATGCATCTAAGAAGTAGAAAATAAGCAACAAATAAAGTCAGTTTACATAAATTATGTTTCAAAATTGGGTTATCAAATGTATCAAAATAATATTAATTCATAGGAATATTCACAGCGGGGGCATGTCTGAATCAGTGGAGGCTCGGAGGACCATCTGTCACGTATACTCCTCTCTTCCCCTCCGGCATGACGTTGACGGTTTACTAACCACCGGCCCTGGCAACCATCATTAAGCACACCAGGCACCCATCAATACGCACACCTGTGTCTCATCATGAGACACACCTGGACTCCATCACTTCACTGATTACCTCCCCTATATCTGTCACTTCCTTTATTCCATTCCCCCAGGTGGTATTGACTGTTTCGTGTCTATACGCTGCTCGTGTTTTTTGTATTGGTCTATGGGCTGTTTATTAAACTCACCACCTGCACTTGCTTTCCGACTCCCAGTGTATATGTCACACCATCCTCAATTAATTTCATAGAAATGGTGAAACATTAAAAGTGATCCTATTCAGATATGTCAACAAATAATTGCTTAAACACACTGTTTTGTAATGTAGGTCTACAGTAGCCTCAGCAGCACTCTGTAGGGTAGCACCATGGTGTAGCCAGAAGACAGCTAGCTTCTGTCCTCCTGTGTGTACATACATTGGCTAAAAATACAAAACCTAAGAGGCTCATGGTTCTCACCCCCTTCCATAGACTTACACAGTAATTATGATTGGTTTCAGGATGTCCTCTGAAAAATCATCAGAGCACTTGCATCATGAACTGACATGTTGTCCACCCAATCAAAATCAAATCAAATCAAATGTATTTATATAGCCCTTCGTACATCAGTGGATATCTCAAAGTGCTGTACAGAAACCCAGCCTAAAACCCCAAACAGCAAGCAATGCAGGTGTAGAAGCACGGTGGCTAGGAAAAACTCCCTAGAAAGGCCAAAACCTAGGAAGAAACCTAGAGAGGAACCAGGCTATGTGGGGTGGCCAGTCCTCTTCTGGCTGTGCCGGGTGGAGATTATAACAGAACATGGCCAAGATGTTCAAATGTTCATAAATGACCAGCATGGTCAAATAATAATAAAGCAGAACAGTTGAAACTGGAACAGCAGCACAGTCAGGTGGACTGGGGACAGCAAGGAGTCATCATGTCAGGTAGTCCTGGGGCACGGTCCTAGGGCTCAGGTCATCCGAGAGAGAGAAAGAAAGAGAGAATTAGAGAGAGCATATGTGGTGGGGTGGCCAGTCCTCTTCTGGCTGTGCCGGGTGGAGATTATAACAGAACATGGCCAAGATGTTCAAATGTTCATAAATGACCAGCATGGTCGAATAATAGTAAGGCAGAACAGTTGAAACTGGAGCAGCAGCATGGCCAGGTGGACTGGGGACAGCAAGGAGTCATCATGTCAGGTAGTCCTGGGGCATGGTCCTAGGGCTCAGGTCAGTTGAAACTGGAGCAGCAGCATGGCCAGGTGGACTGGGGACAGCAAGGAGTCATCATGTCAGGTAGTCCTGGGGCATGGTCCTAGGGCTCAGGTCCTCCGAGAGAGAGAGAAAGAAAGAAAGAAAGAAAGAAAGAAAGAGAGAATTAGAGAACGCACACTTAGATTCACACAGGACACCGAATAGGACAGGAGAAGTACTCCAGATATAACAAACTGACCCTAGCCCCCCGACACAAACTACTGCAGCATAAATACTGGAGGCTGAGACAGGAGTGGTCAGGAGACACTGTGGCCCCATCCGAGGACACCCCCGGACAGGGCCAAACAGGAAGGATATAACCCCACCCACTTTGCCAAAGCACAGCCCCCACACCACTAGAGGGATATCAGAGAAATAGCAGAGAATGAATCTAGTAAAGAACGCATAAACTGCAGCTAGCTAGCACTGTAGTACATAAAATGGGGTGAGTAACTCACTCAGAGAGACAGTTAAACAGTTTTGAACAAATTCATTTCCTCCAAAATTAGCGAGATGCAAATGAGAGCTAACTATATTTGGTTTCACTTTCATTTTCACTTAGCTAGCTAATGGAGCTAGCTAGTTTAGCCTTCTCAAACACCCAGCTCAAACCTGAGAGGAATACCATGTTAACTAGCTGGCTATGGCTATCCAACACTGGAACTCTTCCAAGTCAAGGTAAGCTTTTGATTCTCTGATCCACCTCTACGCAGACGACACCATTCTGTATACTTGTGGCCATTCTTTGAACACTGTGTTAGACGAGCTTCAATGCCATACAACACTCCTTCCGTGGCCTCCAACTGCTCTTAAATGCAAGTAAAACTAAATGCATGCTCTTCAACCGATCGCTGCCCGCACCCAACCGTCCGTCTAGCATCACTACTCTGGAAGGTTCTGACTGAATATGTGGACAACTAAAAATACCTAGGTGTCTGGTTAGACTGTAAACTCTCCTTCCAGACTCACATTAAGCAACTCCAATCCAAAATTAAATCTAAAATTGGCTTCCTATTTCGCGTCAAAGCATCCTTCACTCATGATGCCAAACATACCCTCGTAAAACTGACCATCCTACCGATACTTGACTTCGGCGATGTCATTTACAAATTAGCCTCCAACACTCAGCAAATTGGATGTAGTCTATCACCGAGCCATCCGTTTTGTCACCAAAGCCCCATATACAACCCACCACTGCGACCTGTATGCTCTCGTTGGCTGGCCCTCGCTTCATATTCGTGGCCGAACCCGCTGGCTCCAGGGCATCTATAGGTCTTTGCTAGGTAAAGCCTCGCCTTATCTCAACTCACTGGTCATCATAGCAGCACCCACCCGTAGCACACGCTCCAGCAGGTATATTTCACTGGTCATCCCTAAAGCCAACTGCTCCTTTAGCCACCTTTCCTTCCAGTTCTCTGCTGCCAATGACTGGAACAAATTGCAAAAATCACTGAAGCTGGAGTCCCTCACTAACTTTAAGCGTCAGAGCAGCTTACCTGTCACGTTCTGACCTTAGTTCCTTTTTTATGTCTCTATTTTGGTTTGGTCAGGGCGTGAGTTGGAGTGGGCATTCTATGTGTTTTTTCTATGTTTTCTATTTCTATGTGTTTGGCCTGGTATGGTTCCCAATCAGAGGCAGCTGTCAATCGTTGTCTCTGATTGAGAACCATACGTAGGTAGCCTTTTCCCACCTGTGTTTTGTGGGTAATTATTTTTCATTGTGTGTTTGTGTGCACCTCTGTTGTGTCACGTTCTTTGCTGTTTACCTGTTTGTTTTTTGGTTATTTCGGTTTCACTTTCATTAAAAGATGTGGAACTACATGCACGCTGCGCCTTGGTTGATTTATGACAGGGAGTTTGAGGATAGTGAGCGCGACATTACCAATCATTGCACCTGTACACAGCCCATCTGTAAATAGCTCCTTTGCATCTCTACTTGCACATTCATCTTCTGCATATCTATCCCTCCAGTGTTTCATTGCTAAAATGTAATTATTTCGCCACTATGGCCTATTTATTGCCTTACCTCCCTATTCTTTCTACATTTGCACACACTGTATATAGATTTTTTTATTGTGTTATTGACTGTACGTTTGTTAATCCCATGTGTAACTCTGTGTTGTTTGTGTTGCACTGCTTTGCTTTATCTTGGCCAGGTCGCAGTTTTAAATGAGAACTTATTCTCAACTGGCCTACCTGGTTATATAAAGGTAAAATAAAATGACACAACAATGTAGGCTGTGTGTAGTGGTTGGTGGTCATGGTGTGAAGGTTTGGCTTTGAAATACTTTTTCACCTGGTCACAGACAGCTGATGTGTTGTGCATTGAAGTCCACAAGAAAAGGTGAGATGAGGAGAATGAGTAGATAGTTGCAAGAAATAATTATACAGTGCATTTGGAAAGTATTCAGACCCCTTGACTTTTTCCACATTTTGTTACGTTGCAGCCTTTTTCTAAAAGTTATTAAATTGTTTATTTCCCCTCATCAATCTACACACAATACCCCATGAAGACAAAGCAAAAACAGGTTTTTAGAAATGGTTGCTAAATAATACTGAATATCACATTTACATAAGTATTCAGACCCTTTACTCAGTACTTTGTTGAAGCACCTTTGGCAGCGATTACAGCCTTGAGTCTTCTTGGGTATGATGCTACAAGCTTGGCACACCTGTATTTGGGGAGTTTCTCACATTATTCTCTGCAAATCCTCTCAAGCTCTGTCAGATTGGATGGGGAGCATCGCTGCACAGCTATTTTCAAGTCTCTCCAGAGATGTTAGATCAGGTTGAGGTCCGGGCTCTGGCTGGGCCCCTTGGACATTCAGGGACTTGTCCCGAAGCCACTCCTACGTTGTCTTGGCTGTGTACTTAGGGTCGTTGTCCTGTTGGAAGGTGAACCTTCACCCCAGTCTGAGGTCCTGAGTGCTCTGGAGCAGGTTATCATCAAGGATCTCTCTCTGTACTTTGCTCGGTTTATCTTTCTCTCAATCCTGACTAGTCTCCCAGTCCCTTCCGCTGAAAAACATCCCGAACAGCATGATGCTGCCACTACCATGCTTCAACGTAGGGATGGTGCCAGAATTCCTCCAGAGGTGACGCTTAGCATTCAGGCCGAAGAATTCAATGTTGGTTTCATCAGACCAAAGCATCTTGTTTCTCATGGCCTGGGAGTCCTTTAGGTGCCTTTTGGCAAACTCCAATCGGGCTGTTATATGCTTTTTACTGAGGAGTGGTTTCTGTTTGGCCACTTGATCATAAAGGCTTGTTGGGGGAGTGCTGCAGAGATGGTTGTCCTTCTGGAAGGTTCTCCCATCTCCACAGAGGAACTCTGGAGCTCTGTCATAGTGACCATCGGATTCTTGGTCACCTCCCTGACCAAAGCCCTTCTCCCCCGATTGCACAGTTTGGCCAGGCGGCCAGCTCTTGGAAGTGTTTTGTTTGTTCCAAACTCCATTTGAGAATGATGGAGGCCACTGTGGTCTTGGAGACCTTCAATGCTGCAGAAATGTTTTGATACCCTTCCCCAGATCTGTGCCTCAACACAATCCTGTCTCGGAGCTCTATGGACAATTCCTTCAACCTCATGGCTTAGTTTTTGCTCTGACATCTACTGTCAACTATATATAGACAGGTGTGTGCCTTTCCAAATCATGTCCAACCATTTGGACACCACAGGTGTACTCCAGTCAAGTTATAGAATACTTATGGAAATAAGATTTTCGCTTTGTCATTATGGGGTATTGCATGTAGATTTATTTTACATTTAACTTCTTATGGGCCAACATCCGGTGAAATTGCAGTGTTATACATCAAAATAAAGCTTAACTTCTTGGTAATCCAGCCGCTGTGTCATATTTCAAAAAGGCTTTACGGTGAAAGCACACCATGCGATTATCAACCAGGCAGGTGCGCCACGAAAGTCAGAAATAACAATATAATAAATGCCTTACCTTTGATGATTTTCTTCTGTTGGCACTCCAAAAGGTACCAGATACATCACAAATGGTCCTTTTGTTCGATAATGTCCTTCTTTATATCCATAATATCTCAGTTTAGCGGACGCACTTCAGTGAATGATCCACCCAGTTTCCCTCCATCAAAATGCAAACAAAATTAATCCCAAACGTTACTAATAAACTTTTCCAAACAAGTCAAACAATATTTATAATCAAACCTTAGGTTCCCTAATACGTAAATAAATTATACAATTGAAGACGGAGAATCTTTATTGTCTTTACCCGAGAAAAATACCAAAGAATGTGCTCTCTTCCACACGCTTGGAAACACTACAGCCAAAATGGAAGCCACCTAGAAAAACTACAATTTCTGGCTCATTTTTCCAAAAACCAAAATGAAACTCTTTCTAAAGATTGTTGACATCTAGTGGAAGCCCTATGAACTGCAATCTGGGAGGATTTCGCCTTATAATAAAAGTGACAGCCATTGAAAACAGTGGTAGGCTGGGATGGTTTTTCCTCTGGGTTTCACCTGCCATATCAGTTCTGTTATACTCACAGACATAATTTTAACAGTTTTAGAAACTTTAGAGTGTTTTCTATCCAAATCTAAATTATATGCCTATTATATATATTGTATGTGTCGAACTGCTTTGCTTTATCTTGGCCAGGTCGCAATTGTAAATGAGAACTTGTTCTCAACTTGCCTACCTGGTTAAATAAAGGTGAAATTAAAAATTAAAAAATAAATATGCATATCCTAGCTTCTGGGCCTGAGTAACAGGCAGTTTACTTTGGGCATGCTTTTCATCCGAACGTGAAAATACTGCCCCCTACCCAAGAGAGGTTAATCCATTTCAGAATAAGGCTGTAACGTAACAAATTTTGGAATAGGTCAAGGGGTCTGAATACTTTCTGAAGGCACTGTATATACGGTACAACAGGCAACATGATCATACTGTTTTTAATGTGGGTTCTATGAAAATGAACTGTGTTTGCACGTGATCAGGGGTGTATTCCGCCAATTCTGTTGAAAAATGTTTCATAAACGGAAGCAAACAAAATGGGGATTAAACATACTTGAACTTGTCCAATTGAAACTCAAATGTACAAATACTAGACTAATGATTACATCCTATATCAGCTAGATGCAGGCAATAGTGTCCAAGGCAGTATTGAATGTGTCACTGTCTGTCATCTTGATTACTTAAAATGATCTTGACCTGTAAACTTTCGTTCATAGGCTAGGTTGTAGTAACCTCATGATGGGTATAGGGAAAATTTGAGCATCTTGTTGTAGCCTAAACCTATCGGTTTTACATTGAGCTGGGTGAATGAAATGTGAATGACAGTCATCCGATATGCTGCGATAGAAATAAGGCCATGCTCATGAAACAATTATCATCCTCCCTCATCTTAAACGGGATCGACCACCACTGCTCTACATGATGCTGATGAAAGCCTCCTTGCTGGACTTCTCTATGCTGCATGTCCGGCTGCAAACTGGACATCCCTCTTACAACTGCAGCAGGCAATCTTATGAGGTGGTGTGGACTGAGAGGGTATGTGACAGGGTGATATAATAAATAACCAAGTGGAAAATTGCATTCTGTTCTAAAGAAAGGACTCAGCTTTTTTGCTAATGCAATTCACAGCCAAAATTACCCTGCTTGTTGTATCTGCTTGGCAGGGGAATTAGCCTACTATTTTATCAAGCCGGGTTGTTTTTTAACACAACATTTCACATTTCACATAACACACATTACCTTTCGTTGTTGATGAAGCCGTCTGTGTCCTCAGGGCAGTAACTCGGGTCACTATCAGAGGTCTAATGATGGGGTGTCCTTTTCAAAGGAGTCGAGGGAGACTGGCAACAACGGAGGAGTTGTCACAAATGTACTTTTATTCTTGCCTGACAAGCTGTGAAAATAGCAAGTGAACATTCAATTAAATTATTTCTGGAGGTCACTAAACCATTGAAATCACAAAGGTGGACATGTTATGATACCCACTTTTGCTCCTTCTGATAGGTCCCTTCATCCGTTCCTGACCAGGGGATCAGTCTCACACCCATCTGAGCACTTTTTATAACAGAAAAACAGGGTCAACGATTGTTATCATCCCTCAATTATAAACATAGCTCGAGAAATAACGTAATCTTGTTTGGAAGCTAATTCTATGCTTTACAGATGTAGACACTGGCTCCAGATTGGATTCGATTCAGGCCTGTGATGCTGTTACACTATGCAGTCAACTGTGACATGATTTGAAATAGGGTGCAGGCCAGGCAGCAGGCTGTTAGCCAGCCTGCCAGCTTAGTGGAGTCTGCCACTAGCACAGTCAGTGTAGTCAGCTCAGCTATCCCCATTGAGACAGTGTCTGTGGGCAAAACAAAACATGGCGGTGTTCGCCTTAGCAACCTCACTAGAATAAAGTCCTCCTCCATTCCTGTCATTATTGAAAGAGATCGTAATACCTCACATCTCAAAATAGGGCTACTTAATGTTAGATCCCTCACTTCAAAGGCAGTTATAGTCAATGAACTAATCACTGATCATAATCTTGATGTGATTGGCCTGACTGAAACATGGCTTAAGCCTGATGAATTGTCTGTGTTAAATGAGACCTCACCTCCTGGTTACACTAGTGACCATATCCCCCGTGCATCCCACAAATGCGGAGGTGTTGCTAACATTTACGATAGCAAATTTCAATTTACAAAAAGCTTCTCGTCATGAAATCTATGCAGCCTACTCAATCACTTTTTATAGCTACTGTTTACAGGCCTCCTGGGCCATATACAGCGTTCCTCACTGAGTTCCCTGAATTCCTATCGGACCTTGTAGTCATAGCAGATAATATTCTCAGTTTTGGTGATTTTAATATTCACATGGAAAAGTCCACAGACCCACTCCAAAGGGCTTTCGGAGCCATCATCGACTCAGTGGGTTTTGTCAAACATGTCTCTGGACCTACTCACTGTCACAGTCATACTCTGGACCTAGTTTTGCCCCATGGAATAAATGTTGTGGATCTTAATGTTTTTCCTCATTATCCTGGACCACCATTTTATTACGTTTGCAATCGCAACAAATAATCTGCTCGGACCCCAACCAAGGGGCATCAAAAGTCATGCTATAAATTCTCAGACAACCCAAATATTCCTTGATGCCCTTCCAGACTCCCTCTGCCAACCCAAGGACGTCAGAGGACAAAAATCAGTTAACCACCTAACTGAGGAACTCAATTTAACCTTGCGCAGTACCCTTGATGCAGTTGCACCCCTAAAAACAAAAAACATTTGTCATAAGAAACTAGCTCCCTGGTATAAAGAAAATACCCGCGCTCTGAAGCAAGCTTACAGAAAATTGGAAAAGAAATGGCACCACACCAAACTGGAAGTCTTCCGACAAGCTTGGAAAGACAATAACATGCAGTATAGAAGAGCCCTCACTGCTGCTCGATCATCCTATTTTTCCAGCTTAATTGAGGAAAATAAGAACAATCCGAAATGTATTTTTGATACTGTCGCAAAGCTAACAGCATTCCCCAAGAGAGGATGACTTTCACTTCAGCAGTAATAAATTAATGAACTTCTTTGAGGAAAAGATCATGATCATTAGAAAACAAATGACGGACTCCTCTATAAATCTGCGTATTCCTCCAAAGCTCTGTTGTCCTGAGTCTGTACAACTCTGCCAAGACCTAGGATCAAGAGAGACACTCAGGTGTTTTAGTACTATATGTCTTGACACAATGATGAAAATAATAATGGCCTCTAAACCTTCAAGCTGAATACTGGACCCTATTCCAACTAAACTACTGAAAGAGCTGCTTCCTGTGCTAGGCCCTCCTAGGTTGAACATAATAAAGGGCTCTCTATCCATCGGATGTGTACCAAACTCAATAAAAGTGGCAGTAATAAAGCCTCTCTTGAAAAAGCCAAACCTTGACCCAGAAAATATAAAGAACTATCGGCCTATATCGAATCTTCCATTCCTCTTAAGGTGGTAAATCCTCTTCCTCTTGTGAAGGTGGTAAATTACATTTTAATGGCGTCAGACTGAGGCTCTGCATATTTCCTTGTGCTCCTAGACCTTAGTGCTACCATCAATCACCACATTCTTTTGGAGAGATTGGAAACCCAAATTGGTCTACGCGGACAAGTTCTGGCTTGGTTTAGATCATATCTGTCGGAAAGATATCAGTTTGTCTCTGTGAATGGTTTGTCCTCTGACAAATGAACTGTAAGTTTCGGTGTTCCTCAAGGTTCCGTTTTAGGACCACTATTGTTTTCACTATATATTTTACGTCTTGGGGAAGTCATTTGAAAACATAATGTTAACTTTCACTGCTATGCGGATGACACACAGCTGTACATTTTAATGAAACATGGTGAAGCCCCAAAATTGCCCTCGCTGGAAACCTGTGTTTCAGACATAAGGAAGTGGATGGCTGCAAACGTTCTACTTTTAAACTCGAACAAAACAGAGATGCTTGTTCTAGGTCCCAAGAAACAAAGAGTTATTTTGTTGAATCTGACAATTAATCTTGATGGTTGTACAGTCATCTCAAATAAAGCTGTGAAGGACCTCGGCGTACTCTGGACCCTGATCTCTCTTTTGACGAACAAATCAAGACTGTTTCAAGGACAGCTTTTTTTCCATCTACATAACATTGCAAAAATCAGAAACTTTCTGTCCAGAAATGATGCAGAAAAATTCATCCATGCCTTTTGTTACTTTTAGGTTAGACTACTGCAATGCTCTACTTTCCGGCTACCCAGATAAAGCACTAAATAAACTTCAGTTAGTGCTAAATATGGCTGCTAGAATCCTTACTCAAACCCCAAAATTTGATCAAATTACTCCAGTGCTAGCCTCCCTACACTGGCTTCCCGTTAAGGCAAGGGCAGATTTCAAGGTTTTACTGCTAACCTAAAAAGCATTACATGGGCATGCTCCTACCTATCTTTCCGATTTGGTCCTGCCGTACATACCTACACGTACACTATGGTCACAAGACGCAGGCCTCCTAATTGTTCCTAGAATTTCTAAACAAACAGCTGGAGGCAGGGCTTTCTCCTATAGAGCTCCATTTTTATGGAATGGTCTGCCTACCCATGTGAGAGACGCAGACTCGGTCTCAACCTTGAAGTCTTTACTGAAGACCCATCTCTTCAGTAAGTCATATGATTGAGTGTAGTCTGGCCCAGGAGTGTGAAGGTGAACGGAAAGGCTCTGGAGCAATGAACCGCCCTTGCTGTCTCTGCCTGGCCGGTTCCCCTCTCTCCACTGAGATTCTCTGCCTCTATCCCTATTACAGGGGCTGAGTCACTGGCTTACTGTTGCTCTTCCATGCCGTCCCTAGGAGGGGTGCGTCACTTGAGTGGGTTGAGTCACTGACGTGATCTTCCTGTCTGGGTTGGCACCCCGGAACCTCCTGAGACGGTCCACAGTCCGGAACCTCCTGAGACGGTCCACGGTCCGGAACCTCCTGAGACGGTCCACGGTCCGGGAACCTCCTGACACGCTCCATGGTCCGGGAACCTCCTGCGATGGTCAACGGTCCGGAACCTCCAGCTCCATGGCCGGAGCCTTCCCCTGCGCCGATGCCCAGTCTAAGCACGGCGTCCAGTCCAGCCACAAGGCCAGAGTCTTCTTTGGTGTTGGTGCCAAGTCCAGGCACAGCATTCAGTCCTGCTCCATGGCGGGAGCTTTCCCCTGCGCCGATGTCCAGTCCAAACACGGCGTCCGGTCCAGCTCCATGGCAGGAGCTGTGGATGGAGTTCACCCTCTACAGACCCTCCTGCACCTTACCATCCTAAACAACAGGTGTGTGTGCGTGTGTCTGTATGTTCATATTATGCCTAAGGATGGGCATATGACCTTTTCTGACTATTTGAGTACTCTAGTGATTTTTTTGTTGTTGAGTACTCCAGTACAATAAAATGAAAACTATTTTTAGAACACAAGGCCCTCACTGGAGAAAAAAAACATGTGCACATTTATCTATAGGCCTATGCCAACAGTGTGCAACAACGCCTAATTTATCAGAACCATTACAGATAACAAATCCTAATAGCATCATATACAGTATATTCAGTCAATAAAAAAGCAAGTGCCATTTAAGATGAGTTTATTGGAACCATAATGTGAACTGATTATACTGTATTCTATTGTGGAGTCAGTAACCTCAGCAGAGGCGAAAAAAAGCCTATGGCTCTGCAATGGCATAGCGTTGCTTAGAACATTTCTGCAGACAAGTCGCTCTTATTTCCCGAGCCCTTATCACAGTCAAGACACCTATTTTATAGTAAAAAAAACAACAATGTAATGAGACAGAATAAAATAGAACATAATATTTTTCCTAATTAAAAAGGTTCCAGGTGCAAAGTGATGTACATCTCGCTGTCACGTCCTGACCTTAGTTCCTTTTTTATGTCTCTATTTTGGTTTGGTCAGGGCGTGAGTTGGGGTGGGCATTCTATGTTTTTAATTTCTATGTTTTGTTCTGTGTGTTGTATTTCTATGTGTTTGGCCTGGTATGGTTCCCAATCAGAGGCAGCTGTCAATCGTTGTCTCTGGTTGAGAACCATACTTAGGTAGCCTGTTCCCACCTGTGTTTGTGGGTAGTTGTTTTCTGTTTTTGCGTCTGCACCAGACAGAACTGTTTCAGTTTCGTTCATTCTCTTTGTTGTTTTATTATTCAGTGTTCAGTTCAAAATAAAAATATGAACACGTACAACGCTGCACCTTGGTCCTCACCTTCTTCCACCAACAGCCGTTACACTCGCTTCCGGAACAGTTATTCTCAAAAAGTGATCATTTGAAACGGGATTCAATTTGGTGAGTTGAAAGGCATTTATTTCAGGGTTAAAACAAAAAATTGTCGATATACAGGCATTATTGTGCCTGTTCTTTGGAATTTTCTAAATGGATAAAAAAATTCCACATTGAACACTGCATGGTGATGAAGAATGGCCACAACATCTGTTTGGTGAGTAAGCCTATGCTTAATGATTCTGATGAAAATATGCTTTTTGTCTTTAAAAAAATAGTTTTTTTTGTATTTTCAGCGTGGAACCTGCCTATGTTTAGGGAGTTATAGCCTAGGCTAACAAATTCTAAATGACACTAGCAGTTTGCAAAGTAGCCTCAGCGGAAAATAGACGGGATGCAATTATTCCGAAACTGCAGCTCGTTGTTGGAACACCTATTTTTCAATCAACCAGTCCATTTTCAATTTGTGATAGCACTGTTGTCACCTGTCAAGGAATGTATCTTGTGTATCCCATCAGTTAGATACGTTTTGTAGTCATTTATTTCTGTAGGCCTAACGGGAGCTTGTGTGCGCACTCAGCATGCGTGTGTGTAGTATGTGGTCAGAACACAATTGAGTGAATGAGACATGGAGGGGAAAGGAAATGTAGGGAGAAGAAGTGTGTGATGCTTGGCTTGGTTTCTTTTTTGTTGTGCCCCGCAAAAGCACATGTACAAATGGAACACTAGAGTCAAAGCAAATTAAAATAGTCTTCAAGACCACATTTCACTTGCCCGTTCGGCCAGCCACAAGGCATATTCCACCAAATAGTTTTATATATATATATATATATATATATATATATATATATTGAATTTCTTAAAGATCAAGCTTTGGTACTAGAGTATTCGATTACTCATACCCATCCCTAGTTATGCCGACCAATATTGTTGCAACATGCAATTGTTCTTCAAGCATATCAAAACTTTGTGTGTTAGCATTACACATTCTGTGGAGCCTTTTCACAGCATTGTCACGGCATTGTCACAAATGAGTCTTTCTGACAGAGAAGATAACAGAATAAATCACATCTTATCTCAATCTCTGTTGTTCAGTGCTCACTTCTTATGAAATTTAGAGGGGGATGAAGAGACAGAAAGAGAGGTGGAGGAGGAGAGAGGAAGATAGAAAAAAAGGAGAGAAAGAGTTGGCAGTGATTATCAGCAGTGGGCACAAAAGAGGGAAAGAGAGAAAGAAGACACAACAAGATTGCATTTAGTCAATCTGTATGGCTTTTCTTGGTTTATTGTTTCTGTTTAAAGTCTGTATTGTTCACAGCTCAAATAATAAGCACATCAACAGCAGTCAACAGGAGAGCTGGCCAAATTAAGCTGGGGCCTGGTGGGATACACAAACAAATGACGGAGCAAACAGGACGCTAGGCCACTGAATTCTCACTCCTGTGGTATCTTAATACTACTCGGTACGGTATCGTGAAACTTGGCCTGGTATTGTATCGTTAATAAAAATGTTGGTATCCAAACAACACTAATTTCTAAAGATAAATATTGACATATGAATAGGCTCAAAACATTTTAGCCTGCTATATGACAAGTTAATCAGTGGGTGATGATGATTTCAGATAAAAGGTGGTGGGACAACACCATAAATTACCCCCCCTAATCTGAAAGTGGTAGATATGCTCAGTCTGCCCTATGGCTCAGCTCACACATCACATCGTTCAGACACACACACACACACACACACACACACACACACACACACACACACACACAGGGCCACTCAACACAGAGAAGTCAGCTCAGACAGATCCATCTCAGCTCCTGAGCTCCATCAGTACGGGATATGAATTAAAAATGGAAAATGTATGTGTTCATGCAACAATTGTTAGTGTATTGAACCGAATTGCATCAATTCGTTCCACTAATAAAATCGAATGGCACCGAATTGTTTAAAACTAAAAGTAGCGTTCCTGTATCTAGATGCGAATCGAATCGTGCTTGTAAGGAGAGATACACGTATCTAATTGAACGACTGTGGAATGCAATTGCTTGACTGCCGGGAGATTAGCACAATATCATTCAAACGATTCGTTCTCTAATTTGAGTGTTTAGCAGAGGCAGGGTATATATGGTTTCATTTTACAAAGCTGTGTCCATACATTCTATAATCAATTAATTGCATTCATTCTTTCACCATTCAATCAATTATCATGTATTTATCATTAGTTTTTTTCTTCTCTATGCCTCCTGCAGCATTATCTATTTGTCTGTGCGCACATGATAGACAGTTAGTGGTCGGAGCACGCCGCTGAGCTCGTATTTATTATGCAGAATTAATTGCGACCAGCAGGTCAACAAACAACCAAAATGAGTCACTCGGAAACACGTAAAAAGAATGACGAATTGTTCTTGAACTGCACATCGCTAGCTGACTCTTTATACTCAACGGGTCACTATTTCTTTATCTCTCACTCTCTCTCTCTCTCTGTTTATCTGTCTCTCTCTGTCTCTCTCTCTCTCAGTTTATCTCTCACTCTCTCTCTCTCTCAGTTTATCTCTCACTCTCTCACTCTCTCTCTCAGTTTATCTGTCTCTCTCTGTCACTCTCTCCCTCAATCTCTATATGATTCCCCACCCCTCTCTCCCCACCCCTCTCTCTCCACCACTCCCTCTCTTTCCCAGATACTTGCACACACACACACACACACACATTCATCCATGAGGCTGTCGATGGCACATGTGTGTGCAAATCCATTACCACATTCACAATCTTGGTTGGTTAGTTTGCTTTAAAGATTCATTATTTATATGACTATTTTTCATAAAAGTGTGTGTGTGTGTGTGTGTGTGTGTGTGTGTGTGTGTGTGTGTGTGTGTGTGTGTGTGTGTGTGTGTGTGTGTGTGTGTGTGTGTGTGTGTGTGTGTGTGTGTGTGTGTGTGTGTGTGTGTGTGTCCAGCATGTGGAGTGTAGGTCATGCTGTGTGAGGTGGCAGGGGGCAGCATCAGGGGCAGCAGCAGGGGCAGGGGTGAAGAAAATAAAGGTAAAGAGGTCAGAAGGGAGATGGAGTTTGAGGTGAAGCTGTGTCAGGATGAACTGACTTGAGAGAGCCCTGCAACTCACACACCTACTGCCCCCAGGGTACACCGTGCTTTCGGGAGGTATTCAGACCCCTTGACTTTTTCCACATTTTGTTACGTTACAGCCTTATTCTAAAATGGATAAATAAATCAAATATCCTCAGCAATCTACACACAATTCCCTATAATGACAAAGCGAAAACAGGAGGCCACTGTGTTCTTGGGGACCTTCAATGCTGCTGACATTTTTTGGTACCCTTCCCCAGATCTGTGCCAAGACACAATCCTGTCGCTGAGCTCTAAGAACAATTCCTTTGATTCCTTCAAATGCAGGTGCACCAAGCTAGTAGCTGTCACACCCTGATCTGTTTCACCTGTCTTTGTGCTTGTCTCCAACCCCGTCCAAGTGTTGCTCATCTTCCCCTTTATCCCCAGTGTATTTATACCTGTGTCTGTTGCCAGTTCATTTTGTTGTCAAGCCTACCAGCATTTTTCCCGTGCTCCTGTCTTTCTCTAGTTGATTTTTTTCTAGTTTTCCCTGTATTTACCATTCTGCCTGCCCTGACCCTGAGCCTGCCTGCCGTTGTGTACCTTGTCACACCACACTGGTTTATGACCTCAGCCTGCACTCATCCTGAGCCTGCCTGCCGTTCTGTACATTTCAGACTCTGGATTACTGACCTCTATCTACCTTTGACCTGTCGCCACCACTAATAACTATTGTTACTTCGAAACTGTCTGCATCTGAGTCTTCTCCTGAGCCTTGACAGTACGAACTGGCTGTGACAGAACGAGCAGACTTGGACCAGCTCCGCAACGTCATCTCTTCCCAAGGAGCTACCATTGAAAGGCACTAGGAGTTGCTTCATTGTCTTATGGAGGGGTTCCAGACCTTGTCCGAACAACATGACCGCACGTTAAACACATTGCTGGAGCAATTCCGCAGGTTGTCTGTCAGGCAGCCTACCACGACGGTAACCTCCCAGCCCCTCAGTAACCTGGCTGTTAGCAGCTCGGCCTTCCCCACAACCCGACAGGTCCTCCAGTGCCTCCTCGAGAACAATTTTTTGTGAAAGTGAAGAAATGCAAATTCCATCGCTCCACCATCCCATTCCTTGGTTACATCATCGCCACAGGGAATGTACAGATGGATCCCGGGAAGGTGAGAGCGGTGGTGGATTGGCCCCAGCCTACGTTCAGAGTGCAGCTGCAATGTTTCCTGGGATTTGCCAACTTTTATCTCCACTTTATCCGGGGTTACAGCATCCTGGCTTCCCCCCTGTCTGCACTTACCTCTCCCAAGTTTCCGTTCACATGGTCCCTAGCCGCTGACCCGGGCGTATCTGGACCTCAAGCACTACTTCACCGCTGCTCCCATATTGGTTCATCCTGATCCATCCCGTCAGTTCGTGGTGGAGTCCGATGCTTTGGATGTCTGAGTGGGGGCTGTCCTGTCGCAGTATTCTGCTTGGGACCCCAACGCCACGGAGAGGAATTATGATGTGGGGAATCGTGAGCTTCTCGCGGTGATGGCGCTGGAGGAGAGGAGATCGTGTTTGGAGGGGGCGGAACATCCGTTCATTGTGTGGACGGATCAAAAGAACCTGGAATATCTCCGGACCACCAAGCGTCTCAATTCCAGGCAAGCTAGGTGGGCCCTGCTTTTCACCCGGTTTAACATCTCCCTCTCCTACCAACCAGGATCCAAGAATATCAAGTCGGATCCTCTGTCACGCCACTATAGCCCCGCGACTACACTCTCGGAACCCTGAGACCATACTTCCCACCCGGTGCCTGGTGACAGCACTCAGCTGGGGAATTGGGAAGCATGTCTGTGAGGCACAGCTTTCCCAGCCTGAACCCCGGGGGGGCAGGTAACCCGGATGTTTGTTCCTGACACTGTCCGCCCATTGGTCCTGGAGTGGGCCCACTCCTCCACGCTTACTGACCACCCGGGCTCCCGTCGGACCCTGGCCTTTGTGCGGCAACGCTTTGGTTGCCTACCAATGGCTTCAGACGTCTCCGCGTCCGTCGCCGTCAGCACAATCTCTTTTAACCTGTCTAGGACTGGGGTTCCGCTAACAGCCAATGAAATTGCAGGGCGCCAAATACAAATCAACAGAAATCTCATAAATCGCATTTCTCAAACATACAAGTATTAGGCACCATTTTAAAGATAAAATTCTCGTTAATCCAGCCACAGTGTCTGATTTAAAAAATGCTTTACAGCGAAAGCTCCACAAACGATTATGTTAGGTCACCACCAACTCACAGAAAAACCCAGCCATTTTTCCAGCCAAAGAGAGGAGTCACAAAAAGCACAAATAGAGATAAAATGAATCACTAACCTTTGATGATCTTCATCAGATGACACTCATAGGACTTCATGTTACACAATACATGTATGTTTTGTTCGGTAAAGTTCATATTTATATCCAAAAATCTTATTTTACATTGGCGTGTTATGTTCAGTAGGTCCAAAACATGCAGTGATATTGCAGAGAGACACATTATAAATGTTGATGAAAATTCAAGTGTTATGCATGGAACTTTAGATACACATCTCCTTAATGCAACCGCTGTGTCAGATTTTTTAAAAACTTTACGGAAAAAGCAGAATCTGAGAACGGCGCTCAGAGCCCAAATAGCATTATAAATATTCACTTACCTTTGATCTTCATCAGCATGCACTCCCAGGAATCGCAGTTCCACAATAAATGTTTGACAGAAATTTGTCAAACCTAGTATAGAATCAATCCTTAGGATGTTTTTATCATAAATGTTCAATAATGTTCCAACCGGAGAATTCCATTGTCTGTAGAAAAGCAATGGAACAAGAGATACCTCTCATGTGAAATGCGCGTGACTGAGAACGAGGCTGCTGGCAGACCCCTTATTCAAACAGCTCCCAATCGGCCCCCCTTCACAGGAGAAGCCTGAAACAACATTCTAAAGATGGTTGACATCTAGTGGAAGCTTTAGGAAGTGCAAAATAACCCGTATCCCACAGTGTATTCGATAGGGGAGAGTTCAAAAACTACAAACCGCAGATTTCCCACTTCCTGTTTGGATTTTTTCTCAGGTTTTTGCCTGCCATATGAGTTCTGTTATACTCACAGACATCATTCAAACAGTTTTAGAAACTTCAGAGTGGTTTCTATCCAATACTAATAATAATATGCATATACAGTGGGGCAAAAAAAGTATTTAGTCAGCCACCAATTGTGCAAGTTCTCCCACTTAAAAAGATGAGAGGCCT
The DNA here is from genome assembly GCF_023373465.1 of Oncorhynchus keta. Classification (NCBI taxonomy): domain Eukaryota; kingdom Metazoa; phylum Chordata; class Actinopteri; order Salmoniformes; family Salmonidae; genus Oncorhynchus; species Oncorhynchus keta. The sequence continues at coordinate 36,849,220 of NC_068434.1, read as the reverse complement.
GTAATATTCATCATAGGTACACTTCATATGACAGATAAAATTAGAAAAATAGTTGTTCACATGCGACTCAAATTTTGAGAGTAGGAAGAAGGTGAGTATTTATTTACAAGTGAATGTGAATGGGTAGATATATCCAGGTGGCGTAGCGGGCAGCGGTGGTGAGTTGATGGGAGTAAATAGGTGGATCCAATGGGGTAGCGGAATCCTCCGGGTTTTGTGGGTGATTGTTCCTGTCACGTTCTTTCAAAATCAAACCCAGAAGCAGACCAGGACAAGGAGAGTAGGAAGAAGGTGAGTATTTATTTACAAGTGAATGTGAATGGGTAGATATATCCAGGTGGCGTAGCGGGCAGCGGTGGTGAGTTGATGGGAGTAAATAGGTGGATCCAATGGGGTATCGGAATCCTCCGACGACCAGGCGGGAATGGGGTAAATGATCCCGGTGAGTAACTGAAGACAGAACAAACGGAGGTAAGTTTAAGGCAAGCAATACGTAAAAAACAAATTCTATCCAACTTGAGGCTGATACTATGGCACAACATACTGTTCATGGCTAATGATCCGGCAGGGAATGGATGTCAGGTCCGAGCTTATGAAGAGGAGAGATGATGATCAGGACCAGGTGTGCAGATAGCTGATGGGATACAGGTGCGGGTAATCAGAACACGCATCTGGATACATTGCCCGGCAACCAGACAGGGTGCGTTCCAGGACGCTGGAAAAAACACTCCAGGACAGAACACAGGCAAAAAACAGACTCAGGAAACGGGATTCGTGACAGTCTCTGTGTTTGCACCAGATAGGGCTGTTTAGGTTTTCTCACGTTTTATTGTTTTGTTAGTCTATTCATGTATATATTCTTTATTAAAGAACCATGAATAATAACCACGCTGCGTTTTGGTCCGCCTCTCCTTCAACTCAAGAAAACCGTTACATAGCTATCTAACAAGCTTGTGTCTGCAGACCGGCACCAGAATTCAAATAATTCCCATGATTTAAAAATAACGATTCTGCTCCAGAACAGTATAGATCACTTTTGTTCTAGTTCTGTTCCTCGAAAAATTATGTTATTTTCTGTTCTGTTCCCTGAACCGGTTCTAACCCTTGCTGTGAGTACACACACACACACACTGCCCCAGGATAATACCGGTGATTAGTACACAAACGCACCTATTGCCCCGGGATATTACTGGAATAGTCACTAAACACACACTATCTCTGTAGTTGAGCCAGCCCAGCCAGTGTCCAGAGCTGCTATTCTTCCTATGCAGCCTGATTTCTGGGCTACAGAAGGACTGCACCTCCTAAACTTCCCCTACCAGATGTGTGTGTCTCCCCCTGCAGAGGCTGTATGTTTAGCCCAGATACACTCCCACCTGTGTGACACCGCCCAGAGGGACAGGTGACACTATGGTGAGATTAGAACCACACAATGACACACACACACAATGCTAATACCCGTACTTCAGACATTTGTCTAATGAAAAACACCGCTCTTTAAGAACCAGCTCATTTGTTTGTAGGCTACGCACTCTACTTACACATTAACATTTACTCCAATTTACACACCATTCCCAAAAACGTGTGTGTGTGTGTGTTTCACAGAGAGCTGCTCAGAGGAGGTGGCATGTGAGGCAGTCAGGATGCTGTGATTAACATTTTATCAGTGACTCACTGGTCCTTGCACATGTATTCTAAATAAAGTGTTTGTTTGTGTGTGTCCGTCCTCGGGTTCAGCAGAGATGATGTGTGTTCCTGGGAGTCAGTCCACCCTCCCAACCGACAGCAAACAGACAGAAACTCCACAACTTTGTATCCCAGTCGCTAAGCATGCTCTTATTGATTTTCATGTGTTTACGTGATCAAGTTGTTGACATTAAGTTTGCATTTTACATTTCATTTTCACATCAGGTTGTTTTGTGTTTAAACTGAATGTGTTTTTCAGTTCAGTATTAGACTTTGCATGAGTCAATAAGAGACCAGAACTTTGGTTCTTGCTTCAGTTCAGAAGTTGCCTTTGGACAAGGATGTACAATATGTAAAAAATATTTGTTTTCTCACCCATCAACACACAATACCCCATAATTACAAAGTGACCACATGTTTCTTGAAAATGAAATGCAGAAATACCTCATTTACATAAATATTCACACCCCTGAGAATCACCTTTGGGAGTGATTACAACTGTCTTTCTGGGTAGACAGACATGGCAGCTCTGCTTCTAGCTCCTAAGCAACTTTGCAGTATTTTGTTTTTTTGTGTGTTATTTCTTACATTTTTTAGCCCAGAATGTTTTTTGTGTTATTATTACATACAGCCGGAAATAACTTTTGGATATTAGAGTGGTGGTTACTTAGCATTACGACCAGGAATATGATTTACATTTACATTTACATTTAAGTCATTTAGCAGATGCTCTTATCCAGAGCGACTTACAAATTTGTGCATTCACCTTATGACATCCAGTCATCCAATGATATTCCATAACTCCCCAAGGAAATGTAACTTATCCCAGAGGCTGCTCCAAAATGCCGCCAGCGGAGAAGAGGTATTCGGAGTGGACTTCTAGTCCAACTCAGGAGGCGTGCACACCATCCACCGGTTCCGGGTATATTAATCGCTAATATTCAATCTCTGGACAATAAAGTAGATGAGCTCAGGGCAAAGGTCTCCTTCCAGAGAGATATAAGGGACTGTAACATTCTCTGTTTCACAGAATCATGGCTCTCTCCAGATATACTGTCCCAATAGAGAACTAACCATTTGATTAGATGTTCATGAGTTTTATGGCTTGGGTGTAGAAGCTGTTTAGAAGCCTCGTGGACCTAGATTTGGCTCTCCGGTACTGCTTGCCGTGCGGTAGCAGAGAGAACAGTCTATGCCTAGGGTGGCTGGAGTCTGACACAGCCTGATATAGAGGTCCTGGATGGCAGAAAGCTTGGCCCCAGTGATGTACTGGGCCGTACGTATTACCCTTTGAAGTACCTTGTGATCGGAAGCCGTGCAGTTGCCATACCAGGCAATGATGTAATCAGTCAGGATGCTCTCGATGGTGCAGCTGTACCTTTTGAGGATCTGAGGACCCATGCCAGATACTACTGCACTGTTGGAGCTAGGAACACAAGCATTTGTTTTGCTACACCCGCAATAACATCTGCCAAATATCTGTTTGTGACCAATAAAATTGGATTTGTAAGTCTCAAAGAGCTTTGCACACCTGGATTGTACAATATTTGCACATTCATCTTTTTAAAATTCTTCAAGCTTTGTCAAGTTAATTGTTGATCATTGCTAGACAGCCATTTTCAAGTCTTGCTGTAGATTTTCAAGCCTATGTCAAATATTTTAACTAGGCCACTCAGGACCATTCCATGTCATCATGGGAAGCAACTCCAGTGTATATTTGGCCTTGTATTTTACGTTATAGTGCGGCTGAAAGGTGAATTTGTCTCCCAGTGTCTGTTGGAAAGCACACTGAACCAGGCTTGCCTCTAGGATTTTGCCTGTGCTTATAGCTCTATTCCATTCATTTTTATCCCCAACAAAACTCTAGTCCTTGCCGATGACAAGCACACCCATAACATGATGCAGCCACCACCATGTTTTAAAATATGAAGAGTGGTAGTGATGTGTTGTGTTGGATTTGCCCCAAACATAACGCTTTGTATTCAGGACATAAAGTTAATTTATTTGCCAAATGTTTTGAAGTTTTACTTTAGTGTCTTATTGAAAACAAGCATGTTTTGGAATATTTGTATTATGTACAGGCATCTTTCTTTTCACTCTGTCATTTACGATAGTATTGTGGAGTAACTGCAATATTGTTGATCCATCCTCAGTTTTCACATATCACAGCCATTCAAGTCTGTAATTGTTTTAAAGTCACCATTGGCCTCATGGTAAAATCTCCTTCCTTCCTCTCCAGCAACTGAGTTTAAGAAGGAGGACTGTATCTTTTGTAGTGACTGGGTGTATTGATACACCATCCAAAGTGTAATTAATAGCTTCACCCTGCTCAAAGGGATATTCAATGTCTGCTGTTTAAATGTTTTAACCATCTACCAATAGATGCCCTTCTTTGTGAGGCATTGGAAAACCTCCCTGGTCTTTGTGGTTGAATCTGTCTTTGAAATTCACTGTCTGACTGAGGGACCTTACAGATAATTGTCTGTGTGGGGTATAGAGATGAGGTAGTCATTCAAAAATCATGTTGATAACATATTGCTCACAGAGTGAGTCAATGCAACTTGTAACTTGTTAAGCAAATGTTAGCTAGGCTTGCCATATCAAAGGGGTTGAATGGTTATTGACTCAAAACATTTCAGCTAATTTTAAACAAATTTGTAAACATTTCTGAAAATATATAGTTGAAGACAGAAGTTTACATACACTTACACAGCACCCAAACCGGCTGCGCGCGCCATCGTGCATGAATTTATTTTGTCCCCCACACCAAACGCGATCACCACACCAGGTTAAAATATCAAAATATCACTCTGAACCAATTACATTAATTTGGGGACAGGTCGAAAAGCATTAAACATGTATGGCAATTTAGCTAGCTAGCTTGCACATGCTAGCTAATTTGTCCTGGGATATAAATATTGAGTTGTTATTTTACCTGAAATGCACAAGTTCCTCTACTCTGACAATGAATCCACACAAAACGGTCAACCGAATCAATTTCTAGTCATCTCTCCTCCTTCCAGGTTTTTTCATCTTTGAACTTATATGGTGATTGTCATCTAAACTTTCATAGTATTACCTACGACGACAGGCAAAACAGTTCGTCTTTCAATCACCCACGTGTGTATAACCAATGAGGAGATGGCACGTGAGTACCTGATTCTATAAATCAACGAGGAGATGGGAGAGGCAGGACTTGCAGCGCGATCTGCGTCAGACAGAGGAATGACTTCTATTTTAACCCTTGGCAATGCAGATGCTCGTTGGCGCAATAATTGAATAACATGGATTTCTACATTTATTTTGCAACACTCTCGCACGCGACGTGTCCGATCTGGTCAGCATGTTAGGTTGGAGTCAAACCTGTTTTAAAAAAATGTTTTTTTCAACCACTCCACAAATGTCTTGTTAACAAACAATATTTATGGCAAGTCGGTTAGGGCATCTACTTTGTGCATGACACAAGTAATTTTTACAATAATTGCTTATGGACAGATTATTTCACATATACTTCACTGTATCACAATTCCAATGGGTCAGAAGTTAACCTACACTAACTTGACTGTGCCTTTAAACTGCTTGGAAAATTCCAGAAAATGATGTCATGCCTTTAGAAGCTTCTGATAGGCTAATTGACATCAATTGAACCAATTGGGGGTGTACCTGTGGATGTATTTCAAGGCCTACCTTCAAACTCAGTGCCTCTTTGCTTGACATCATGGGAAAATAAAAAGAAATCAGCCAAGACATCAGAAAAAAATTGTAGACCTCCACAAGTCTGGTTCATCCTTGGGAGCAATTTTCAAATGCCTGAAGGTACCATGTACATCTGTACAAACAATAGTACGCAAGTATAAACACCATGGAACCACGCAGCTGGCATACCGCTCAGGAAGGAGACATGTTCTGTCTCCTAGAGATGAACGTACTTTGGTGCGAAAAGTGCAAATCAATCCCAGAACAACAGCAAAGGACCTTGTGAAGATGCTGGAGGAAACAGGTACAAAAGTATCTATATCCACAGTAAAACGAGTCCTATAATCGACATAAACTGAAAGGCCACTCAGCAAGGAAAAAGCCACTGCTCAAAAACCGCCATAAAGTCAGACTATGGTTTGCAACTGCACATGGGGACAAAGATCGTATTTTTAGGAGAAATGTCCTCTGGTCTGATGAAACAAAAATAGAACTGTTTGGCCATAATGACCATCATTATGTTTGGAGGAAAAAGGGGGAGGCTTGCAAGCCGAAGAACACCATCCCAACCGTGAAGCACGGGGGTGGCAGCATCATCTTGTGGGGGTGATTTGCTGTAGGAGGGACTGGTGCACTTCACAAAATAGATGGCATCATGAGCTAGGGAAAATTATGTGGATATATTGAAGCAACATCTCAAGACATCAGTCAGCAAGTTAATAAAGCTTGTTTGCAAATGGGTCTTCCAAATGGACAATGACCCCAAGCATACTTCCAAAGTTGTGGCAAAATGGCTTAAGGACAACAAAGTCAAGGTATTGGAGTGACCATCACAAAGCCCTGACCTCAATCCCATAGAAAATGTATGGGCAGAACTGAAAAAGCGTGTGCGAGCAAGGAGGCCTACAAACCTGACTTCGTTACATCAGCTCTGTCAGGAGGAATGGGCCAAAATCCACCCAACTTATTGTGGGAAGCTTGTGGAAGGCTACCTGAAATGTTTGACCCAATTTAAACAATTTTAAAGGCAATGCTACCAAATACTAATTGAGTGTATGAACTTCTGAGCCACTGGGAATGGGATGAAAGAATTACAAGTCTAAATAAATCCTTCTCTCCTATTATTCTGACATTTCACATTCTGAAAATAACGTGGTGATCCTAACTGACCTAAGTCAGGGAATTGTAACTCAGATTAAATGTCAGGAATTGTGAAAAACTGAGTTTAAATGTATTTGGCTTAGGTGTATGTAAACTTCCAACTTCAACTGAACAAGAACAATTGAGACAAGCTGTGTGTTTCTTGTGTGAAATAGGTGTGATAGGTCAGTGAAAAGTGTCTAGCAAGGTGTTTTTAATATACATATAATGCTCTTTTTTTGTTTGTTTTTATGAAACCTAGAAATGTGTGTTTGTTTTTCCTGAATCCATCATTGATCTTTCACTAACATGAAGCACCACAGTCCATCAGAAGTGATACGGATCATAATGATTGAGAACTCTACCTTTAAAACTAACATGTATGCAGCCCTTATTTTCATTGGTGCCAATAGCACTCAGGCTGTTTTAAGACACTGCAGAGAAAAACATGCTCTTCAGTCACAATGTCAGAAGACCTCTCTTATATGACACATCACTTCCACCTCGTGGTGGTCTGAACAAATAGCAGCATTTGAAATCTGAGATGTGGATGACTCACAGGCTGTGCATTTGACCTCTCTGTTGCACTTTGAATAGTTACTAGCCTTCAGCTCTCTCTGTCTCTCATTAAGATGGATTGTTTAAATCTGAGGTGTGTACGACACAGTTAACACTTGTGTTTGTGTATGCGCTACAGGAGAGGCCCTCACAGTGTGTTGGTGTGAGTGCATGTGACTATCCAGGTATCACCTAACTCCCAGACACTAAACATTTCCAACCCTTAATTTGTATCTACACTACAGTAAAGCATCAAACTGCAGAGGATACAGATATTTAATATTTCCAAGGTCATACAGATATCTGATTGAATCATGGAGACCAAACCCACCATTGTCCATACAGTTCAGGGGCCTCATTTATAAGCATTGCTTAAATTTCACACTAAATTTCTGCATGCGCTATTTCTGAAAAGACTGCCCATGCACAAAAATATTGAGATTCATAAACTTGGAGCACAGCATACATTATGCATGTTTCCGGTGGTGGAAAAAGTACCCAATTGTCATACTTGAGGAAAAGTAAAGCCAACTTAATATAAAATAACTCAAGTAAAAGTGTAAGTCACCCAGTAAAAAACTTTGAGTAAAAGTCAAAAAGTATTTCGTTTTAAATATACTTAAGCATCAAAAGTAAATGTAATTGCTAAAATATACTATCAAAAAGTATAACCAGCAATAAATAAGTATCAAAAGTAAAACTAAAAGGTATAAATAATTAAAAATTCCTTATATTAAGCAAACCAGACGTCATCATTTTAGTTTAAAAAAATACAGATAGCCAGGGGCACTCTCCAACACTCATACATCATTTACACACTAAGCACTTTTGTTTGGGAACGAAAAAGTATGAAAATGTATGCACTCACTATTCAAATCAAACTTTGTCACATGCCGAACACAAGGTGCAGACCTTTCCGTGAAATGCTTACTTACAAACCCCTAACCGACAATGCAGTTCAAGAAAGAGTTAAGAAAATATTTACCAAATAAACTAAAGTAAAAATAATTAAAAAGTAACACAAAATAACAATAACGAGGCTATATACAGGTGGTACCGGTACAGAGTCAATGTAGGGGGGGGGGCAGTGTGGAGTGCGATTGAGATTGTGTCTTCTGTGGATCTGTTGGGGCAGTATGCAAAATGGAGTGGGTCTAGGGTATCCGGGATAATGGCGTTGATGTGAGCCATGACCATCCTTTCAAAGCACTTCAATGCTACCGACGTGAGTGCTACGGGGCTGTAATCATTTAGGCAGGTTACCTTCGATTCCTTGTGCACAGGGACTCTTGTCAGGGAGAGGTTGAAAATGTCAGTGAAGACACTTGCCAGTTCGTCCGCGCATGCTTTGAGTACACATCCTGGTAATCCGTCTGGCCCACGGCTTTGTGAATGTTGACCTGTTTAAAGGTCTTGCTCACATCGTCTCCCGAGAGCATTATCACACAGTCGTCCAGGAACAGCTGGTGCTTTCATGCATGCTTCAGTGTAGCTTGCCTCGAAGCAAGCATAAAAGGCATTTAGCTTGTCTGGGAGGCTTGCGTCCCTGGGCTGCTCGCGGCTGGGTTTCCCTTTGTCGTCCGTAATAGTTTGAAAGCCCTGCCACATTCGACGAGTGTCAGAGCCGGTGTAATAGGATTCAATCTTAATCCTGTATTGAATCTTTGCCTGTTTGATGGTTCAACTGAGGGCATAGAGGGATTTCTTAGAAGTGTCTGGGTTAGTGTCCCGCTCCTTGAAACCAGTTGCTCTAGCTCGATGTGGATGTTGCCTGTAGTCCATGGCTTCTAGTTGAGATATGTGCGTATGGTCACTGTGGGGACGACGCCGTCAATGCACTTATTGATGAAGCCAATAACTGAGGTGGTATACTCCTCAATGCCATTGGATGAATCCCGGAACACATTCCAGTCTGTGCTAGCAAAACTGTCCTGTACCGTAGCATCCGCGTTATCTGACCACTTCTATATTGAGCGAGTCACTGGTTCTTCCTGCTTATTTTTTTGCTTGTAAGCCGAAATCAGGAGGATAGAATTATGGTCCGATTTGACAAATGTAGGGCGAGGGAGAGCTTTGTATGCGTCTCTGTATGTGGAGTAAAGGTGAACCAGAGTTTTCTCCCTCTGGTTGCACAGGTGACACGCTGGTGGAAATGAGGTCAAACGGATTGCCTGCATCAAAGTCCCTGGCAACTAGGAGCACTGCTTCTGGATGAGCACTTTCTTGTTTGCTTATGGCCTTATACAGCTGGTTGAGTGCGGTCTTAGTGCCAGCATCGGTTTGTGGTGGTAAATGGATGGCTCCGAATTATACAGATGAGAACTCTTGGTAGATAGTATGGTCTACAGCTTAAGGTACTCATAAGGTACTCTACTTCAGGCGAGCAATAACTTGAGACTTCTTTAAAATTAGACATAGCGCACCAAAATATCTTTGTCCAGTTCGAGGTGAGTAATCACTGTTCCATGTCTTCCAAATGTCACTTGACTGGTCCCAAATGGCACCCTTTTCCCTATATAGAGCACTACTTTTTGTCCCTAATAAAAAGTAGTCCACTATGTAGTAAATAGGGTGCCATTGGAAAGCACAGTGTTATAGGAGACATGATTTCATGAAGACTAGTCACACATTTAGCCATGTGAGTGGTACTGTAGTATCATGACAGTATATGTTTTGTATAAGAAGGATCACAGAAAACAAGAATAAAGAACTTGCATTTATAAAAGTAATCTATTCAATTCTATAGACAATCCACAAAATAATTTTGCAACATTAGTTAGATTGATAGTTTACAAACCTAATTCAGCATCTTTGGCTGTTTACACAGGCTGTCTAATTTGGATCCTTTGACCTATCAGATTAGAGCTTTTGCCAATAATTGGGAAAAATATCATAATTGAGCTTCCTGTGTAAACAAAGCCTTTCAAACATGGATTAGATCTGATTTACAGTAGACTAGATTAATGACATTTGGGTCCAAAGAGAACTGAATCAAGATTGAAGAGAGAGCTGTCCAATAGGCTGGCTGCTTCAGAGGTCAGAGTTCAGACAACATTGTTGCGTATGACTCCGACCTGGTCTATTTGACATTCCACCACATCTCCTTTCTGAAACACACAGGAACACTTCATTATACCTTTCACAAGACAGGGCCACAACAGGCAACGCTTGTAACTCTTGTGCCCTATTTGATCTTTTCAGATCTATGGGAAGTGCCTAGCCCTATAAGAGCTTGGGGTGGATGTGGTGCTCATTACTACTATATGTAACAATATGGATTCATTCCAGGCTAAATACATTACAGACATATGTCAGATCTTAAAATGCTTGGATAGGTGTTTAACATATCAGCTAACCAAATCATATGATTTAGCAATCAGTGGTTGTGGCACACAATCATTGATTGATTCATTACAACATCTGCAAAGTAGTTAGCCTGGTACACAACAAATGTCTTTATATAAGTGTGTGATGCTGACCTTGAGGAAGACAGGTGGGTTCCTGAACACACCCACACCTGGAGGAGTCCCCGTCAGAAACACGTCACCTGGAGACAACGTCACAAACCTAACACAGGAAAAAACACACACATGCAAATCTTTGTTATCATAGAGCAACTGTAGACTACTCCATAGCTGTCACAAATATTGGTTTTGTGATGACATTGTAACTCAGTTGTCATAACTGTTAGTGACTGTGTTATGTATACCTTGTGATAGAGGACTCAAGTAAAGTATTACCATCACAAGGACTATGAACACATTATGTGTGTGTCACTCACTGTGAGACCCAGGCCACCACTTGCTCAGTCTTAAAGATCAGCTGGTCAGTGTTGCTGTTCTGGACTGCAACTCCATTTACCAGACAGCGGATACCCAGGTTATGGGGGTCTGACGACAAACGCAGATACATCTTAGCAACCACTCTGCCAAAGTAAGCAAATTATATGTATACATTTTATCTTGTTTTTCTTCCTGCCTTTCTCACCCGTCACAGCGGAGGTGGTCACTAAGGCGGGGCCGAGAGGACAAAAGCTGTCAAAGGTTTTTCCCAGCAGCCACTGGTTCCCATTGCGTTTCATCTGCCAATCACGTGCACTGACATCGTTGGCAACGGTGAAACCTGCCACATAAGACATAGCATCCTCTTCCTTGGAGAAAGAGTAGGGGTGAGCTCATCTGTGGGACATGAAACCCCTGTGTCTGTCAACTTCTATTCAGACTCACCTTAATGTGTTTCCCCTTTCGGCCAATCACAAAGGCTAGCTCCACCTCCCAGTCCACCTCCTTCAATCAGGGATAACCAGGAATAATCCATCAATTAAGTTACTGAAACTGTGTAACACCCAGGCTACAGTGCCTGTGTACATTATAATTGTATCAGGAACGGACCTAGGATCATGCAAATCTACTGATTCTCAATCTTCTCCTCTGAGCCTGACAGGGGTCGTGTTCTCCTGCTCAGAGTTTGTGTACAACGTCATTGACTGTGCCATCAGGCACCAGATTGCTATAACATATTATGTGGTTAGCTGATATGTAAAATACCTATCCAGGTGTTGTAAGATCTGGCATGCATCAGCAACGCCTGGGCAGAGGAACACACCCAGTGACTAAAGCTGCTCTCACCTGGCTCTCGTCAGGCAGTGTGATGTCATCAAAGGGCCCAGTAATGGCGCTGGGGAACTTGCTGAAGATGATTGGCTCTTTAGGGATAGGGGCATTCTGCTCAAGGCAGTGATCCCGGTAGTTCATCCCCACACACACCACCTTCTCTGGGGCTAGGACTGGGGACAGCAGCCTCACCTCCGCAAAGGGAACCACACACTGAGCAGGACTAACCTCCAGTGCCCTGAGAGAAAGAGGATAGTATGTGCTCTGGGTGGAAAGGATGGCTACGGACAAGCAACAAGACAGTGTGTGTGTTGTGTACGTGTTACCTCTGTGCACACTGCATGCCCTTTGCTCCCATCTCCAGCAGCTCTCTCATTGTCATGGGCATCGAAGGGTCAAAGGCCTTAAGGTCAATGACCCCTAGCCCCTCCCCACGATCAACGCCGACTCTAACCCCTCCCTCATCGCCTTGGCGGCAGAACTGCACCAATCGCATCGCAGCGCCACACACTCCCCGCCTACCGGGGATAGCAGACAGCCTATCAGACAAGCTCCTCGAGATGAGAGACAAGGAGTGAAGAGGAAGTCTCATCTACTGAGAACAGAGAGCAGGAAAAATACTGAGAGAGAAAAGCAAATACAACGAGTAAATGTACAAAAAGGAAAGAAAGTGGAGGGGTGAATTTAATAATTTCAGAACACAGGGTGGGCTAAGAATTGTCCAATCCCAATTAAGGATGTATTGAACAATTTCTGTAGATAACCTCAAAGTGCAGTAGCCTATAATACTGTCTTATGATGCAGTAAAGTGGCCCATGAGTTCAGAGCTCTAGCGTAGCTAGCACTTTGACATATCAGGAACCCGAATATGGACAGAGCAAAGTCATTTCCAAAAGAAATATAAATCCTTGCGGGTTTCTTCAAACTCTTAGTTGCAATGTAAATTATTGTAATGAAACAGCAGGGAGCAGGTCTCGAACCCTCGATTTTCGAGCCCGAGGTCCGGCGCGCTGTCGACTGTGCCGCAAAAGCATGCTCGTGCAGCAGGGACGATTTCCGCGATTATAAACCCAGGGTCGTTACATTATTTTATTAGTGACAACCTTATCACCCTGGCCGCAAACTCTACTCCTGTAGATAACATACATTTACAGTATCTTTACAATCAAGATAACATAAAGTCGCACAGTATTCAGTTAAAACCGTCCTACCTGATCACCAGTGATTACTGACTCCGCAAATGCAAAATAACCACAAGCCAACAACAATGTTGCACAACCAAATCTGCAAATATATTAAAGTCAATCAAGAGTCGCTAATTTTACTGATATCATATGGTCAGTCAGGTGAAAAGTCTAATAAGCCGTCTCATTCTTGCACTTTGGACCAATGATCAGGCACTCACCTTGCTGGTTTGTCTACTGAATAGACAACATGCACAGGGTTGGACTTCCTGGTTCGGTATTTGTAGTTCAGTTTATTGGATACTGTCACTCAATACTCTCAGTTATATATAATCGGAAGTGTAGATAATTCTCTAGAATGTACATCATATATATATAACCCTTCCAATTTATACTATATTTGGATAATTTTTAACCTGCACATTTCCGCGTAGTAATCAGTATGTAAAAATTACATCTCACATGACTACGTTGAAAGGACCTTGATAAATCACGTGATTGACCGAGGAAGCTTCTTTGTGTCAGCTGACGGCTTAGCTTGCTGTCTTTTTCCCTCAAGACGTCTGAATGCCAGCAATGTGTACACAGTAAGCCCATTTATTCATACATTTAACCGTTCCGTGCAAATTTTCCGTCCGAATATGTACTTTATGAAATGCATGTGTGCAGGATCTGTTGTTATTGCGTATTAATGAATTAATGAACAATGGCATTTATTGAGACGTGGTTTTCCTAAACATGATTGAGTGCACACAGTGCCTTCAGAAAGTATTCACAACCATTGACTTTTTCCTAATTTTGTTGTGTTACAGCCTGATTGAAATTTATTAAATTTAGATTTTGTGTCACAGGTCCACACACAAAATAGAATATAACGTGGAATGGTTTTAGATTTTTTTTTGTTGTTATGGCAAGCCTAAATAAGTGCAGGAGTAAACATTTACTTAAGTTGAATGGACCAACTGTGTGTGCAATAATGGTGTTTAACATGGTTTTTGAATGACTACCCCATCTCTATACCCCACACATACAATTATCTGTAAGGGTCCTCAGTCAAGCAGTGCTTTTCAAGCACAGATTCAACCACAAAGACCAGGGAGGTTTTCCAATGCCTTGTAAAGAAGGGCAACATTGGTAGATGTGTATAAATAAATAAAGCAGACCTTGAATATTGACGTTGACATTGAGCATGGTGAAATTATTAATTACACTTTTGAAGGTGTGTCAATACACCCAGTCACTACAAAGATACAGGTGCCCTTCCTAACTCTGTTGCCAGAGAGGAAGGAAACCGCTCAGGGATTTCACCATGAGACCAATGGTGACTTTAAAACAGTTCTAGTTTAATGGCTGTGATAGGAGAGAACTGAGGATGGATAAACATTGAAATTACTCCACAATACTAAGGTAAATGGCAGCTTGAAAAGAAAGAAGCCTGTACAGAATACAAATATTCCAAAACATGCATCCTTTTTGCAATGTGGCAAAGAAATTAACTTTATGTCCTGAATACAAAGTATTATGATTGGTGCAACAACGCATCACTGAGTACCACTCTTCATATTTTCAAACATGGTGATGGTTGCATCATGTTATTGGTATGTTTGTCATCAGCAAGGACTATGGAGTTTTTTGGAAGATAAAAATAAACAGAATAGAGCTAAGCACAGGCAAAATCCTAGAGGAAAACCTTGTTCAGACTGCTTACTGACAATTGGGAGACAAATTCACCTTCCAGTAGGACAATAACCTAAAACGCAATGTCAAATATACACTGGAGTTGTTTACCAAGATGACATTGAATGTCCCTGACTGGCCTAGTTAGTTTTGACTTAAATCGTCTTTAAAATCTATGGCAAGATTTGAAAATGTCTGTCTAGCGATGATCAACAACCAATTTCACAGAGCTTGGAAGAATGATTGCATGATCCAGGTGTGCAAAGCTCTTAGACTCACAGCTGCTAAAGGTGATTCTAACATGTATTGACTCAGAGGTGTGAATACTTATGTAAATTAGAGTTTGTATTTAATTTTCAATAAATTGCTAATATTTTTTGAAAGGATGTTTTCACTTTGTCATTATGGGGTATTGTGTGAAGATTGGTAAGAGAAAAAATCTATTTAATCCATTTTGACTACAGGCTCTAAAACATAATGTGGAATAAGTAAAGGGGTATGAATGCTTTCTGAAGGCACTGTATTTAAATCCCCATGATCTGTATGCATGGAGTGGACTGTCCATTGTCTTTGCAGACAGCTACTTAGCCAGATAGTTGCAATTTTTCCTCCCAAGTACCAGCAAGCTAGCTTTCTATTAAAGCCCTATTGTCCTATCTAATCTTCCAATTTGTACTTTCTGTTGCTATGTCATGTGCCTACTTCTTGTTACTTCCCTCAAAACAGTATCTCAAATTGAAATGTTCCCCATATGACGCCATTACATATTATTCTCGTTCCAAATGCATGAATCTACACACATGACAGGAAAGGAAGGGTGAGAGAAAGGGAACAATGTCCTTTTTAGAATACTGCATTTCATTCAAAGCATGGTTTGTGCAATGGAAAGATGAGTACTAAGTCCGGCTCATATAGTCTGCAACTCTCATTGTCCTTTGTATCTTTCTAGAACCCAAGGGGGTATACCCAGTTTACAGCCGGTCCCCCCCTTTGGGTTCTCAGCTGATGGTAAGGATCACAGCTGGCTCCATGTGAACTACAATCCCCATGCTCTGTTTAATCCTGGCGCTCTGTCTAAACACAAATACGCTTAACTTGCGATACGGTTTTGGGAAACATTCCGAACTTAACTTTCATATAAGCGAGAAAGAATCTTTAGAATACAAAAGATACACTTACTGTGCGCATTTTAGCAAAGTTGCACCCTGATGTTTTTAAACACAGCCTCTGCTATGACACATCCTCTCACCTTGCGCTCGCATTTCCATTGGACCATTCCATTCCACATTTCCAGTGTTTCTCTAAGTACAGCTAGGTGCAATTTTCCTTAACTGCGCACAGTAAGTGGATCTTTTGTATTTGAAAAAGTATTTCTTCCTTATGAGAGTTAAGTTCCAAACGTTACCAAAACTGTAACGGGTGTCAGGCATATTTGCGTTTAGACAGAGCATGGGGGAATTTGCCTCAAGCGGCAAACAGCTTTGTGAATAGACTGTATACCATTTAACCTGATCATCTATTGAATGGGCTAGGTCCTCTGTTGCTCAGTTGGTAGAGCATGGCACTTGCATTGCCAGGATAATGGGTTTAATTGTCAGGACCGCTCATGCTTAAAGTGTATGCACGCATGGCTACAAGTCTCTTTGGATAAAAGCATCTGCTAAATGGCATATATTAAATCCCGGGGTGCATCTCAATGATCTAAAGGTATGTCCTTTCCTCATCTCCTTTCTTTCTGCATTTGTACTAATGTTAATAGACTGGACAGGTGAACGCAAAAGAGCTGCTTTAGACTAATGAGATGTCAAAGTTTGCACAAATCCTGCAGATTATCTGGAGACCAAAGGTTTCTCCGAAGCCAGACTTTGACCTAATGTCACTGATATCACTAACCCTGCAGCAGAGAATACCAGACAGGAATTTAAAGCACTTTTGTATCACCATTTTCTGAGTTGGTAACCAGTGCTGTCTGTTTGTGCTATAATTGTAGCCAACTCCTTGGTCACCCATTGTCATGCCAAACAATGGTTGGCTTAACAATGACAGTAATGGAGTTAGTTGGCAAGAGCACAAACAAGTCTGGGACCAGGCTACTGAGTTGGACCTTCAAGACCAGTACTATTGAGCTGTATTGAACATGCGTTTCTCTCTATAGCGTCCAGCCCATCGAGTGGACCACTGACTGTAAGAACCAGAAGTGAGTATTGAGGAACTGCTGATCAGGTCACATGTCGTGTGTGGGGGTGGGGTAAAACCAGGACAATTCTCTCTACTGGGGACAGTCAAATGCTATTTTAAGCTTAGGTTTTGGGTTAGTGGTTAAGGTTGGGATTAGGGAAAATAGGATTTGGAAATTAATTTTATTTTGCCACAAAGTTGGAAGAACAAAATGTGTGTGCTCTGTGTGTGTTTTCTCCTAGTTACGATGGCATAGTCTTGGTAACCCAGAGTTATGACACGCTGCCCAAGGAGCTGGAATGTCTGAAAGCACCTCTGCAGGACTACAGCTCTGTGAGTCACGCGCACACACACCCACACCAACAACATAGATAGATGAATATACTCCTCCTACTTTCTCCTCTCTCATTTCTCCTTAAGGTGGACTGTGGTCTGGGAGATAAGGTGGTGGTGTTGATGGTTCCGGGGTTGCCTGGTAAACGCTTGGTTTTTGCGTCCACCGGGCCCGTTAACCGGGACTACGATGACGTCCGACGCTTCAGCGACGCAGCCGTTAATGGCATCAAGAGGTACAAGTCAACACCAAATACACACACACACACACACACACACACACACACAAAATGTACCAAGAGGTTACTATATAATATATCTGTATTCCTGTCCTGTGTGTATCTCTCCCATTCATTGCCATGTACTGTGGGTATTTCTTCAGGGCCATGAAAGCAGGCATGCAGCGCCCCCTGCTGGTCTGTCCTCGTCACAGCAGCTATGACAGGAGCACCATGGTTGCTGCCCTAGGGGCCCTGCACGCCCTCTACATGGTGAGAACACTGAAATAAGCAATCGATACCTTAACACTGATTCTTCCCGTTGTTTTATTGTGCAATGTTTCGAGCTGAAGGCACTCCTATGCCCCCCCCCCCCCAAAAAAAAACAGACCCTTTGCACACAGATGGAGCTCGATTGTCTTTTGCTCCAAATGTGGTGCTGACATTCATCCTTTATCCACAATCGCTCTCTTTCCCCTCTCTCACTCTCTTCTAGCCTCTGGAGGTGAGGGAGGTGTCTGTGAAGCCCAGCCAGTATAAAGTGTGTGTTCTAGGGTTGTGGGTGGACCAGGAGGCCCAGGGGAAGGAGTTGGTGGACCTGGTCTCCGCTCTGGAGAGTGGACGGTGAGTTGCGCACACCTATATTTTCATCTGTAACAAAGGAGAGATCTCTCTTATGGGGAGACATTTTTATATGTTAAATGTGATCATGCGGAACAGATTTTCCTCAAGGGCCCATTAGGTCTGTTGGGATAGATTTTCCTCCATCTTGGAATAAAACATTTCCGCCATATCCTACGATGTCGCACTTCCTCATCTGCGGTGAAATTGTGACGGCACTAGAGCGGTGTCAGACCATGAGACATCGGTTGTTTTGCTTTAGGACGGCCACAGGCCTCACAAGATTCATCTGAAGGTCGCCCGGTATAGTTTTTTTTTTATGTATGGAAGCATATATGGAGACTGTTTAGTGTCAAAAATAAAGGGTTACATACATGGGGGGACTATTTGTTGTTCCATGTAGTGAATGTGTTATTTCATGGGCTAATAGCAGTAGGGCCAAAATACATGTATATATTTTTTCATACTTTTGGTCAACTTAAGTGTAATGAAGGAAAAAGGAAACCGCACACTGCTCTTGATAGTATCACTGATATTTAATAAGCTTACGTATCAGCCTCACAGCCTTCGTCAGAGCTTTTGTGAATTATTTTTTAAATTAGCACCCTTATGTAGACCTAGCCCCACCCACATCCGTTCTACACATCGAAAGGGGTTGGAGGCAAAGGAAAAACAAAGTGCTACCAAATATACCAATATGCATTTCATAAATATTACAGAACTGTATAAATATCAAATAAAATTGTATTTGTCACATACACATGGTTAGCAGATGTTAATGAGAGTGTAGCGAAATGCTTGTGCTTCTAGTTCCGACAATGCAGTAATAACCAACGAGTAATCTAACCTAACAATTCCACAACTACTACCTTATACACACAAGTGTAAAGGGATAAAGAATATGTACATAAAGATATACGACCGAGTGATGGTACAGAACGGCATAGGCAAGATGCAGTAGATGGTATCGAGTACAGTATATACATATGAGATGAGTAATGTAGGGTATGTAAACATAAAAGTGGCATAGTTTAAAGTGGCTAGTGATACATGTATTACATAAAGATGGCAAGATGCAGTAGATGATGATATAAAGTACAGTATATACATATACATACAGTGGGACAAAAGTATTTAGTCAGCCACCAATTGTGCAAGTTCTCCCACTTAAAAAGATGAGAGGCCTGTAATTCATCATAGGTACAAAAATCCAGAAAATCACATTGTAGGATTGTTAATGAATTTATTTGCAAATGATGGTAGAAAATAAGTATTTGGTCAATAACAAAAGTTTATCTCAATACTTTGTTATATACCCTTTGTTGGCAATGACAGAGGTCAAACATTTTCTGTAAGTCTTCCCAAGGTTTTCACACACTTGCTGGTATTTATTGCCCATTCCTCCATGCAGATCTCCTCTAGAGCAGTGATGTTTTGGGGCTGTTGCGGGGCAACACGGACTTTCAACTCCCTCCAAATATGTTCTATGGGGTTGAGATCTGGAGACTGGCTAGGCCACTCCACGACCTTGAAATGCTTCTTACGAAGCCACTCCTTCATTGCCCGGGCGGTGTGTTTGGGATCATTGTCATGCTGAAAGACCCAGCCATGTTTCATCTTCAATGCCCTTGCTGATGGAAGGAGGTTTTCACTCAAAATCTCACGATACATGGCCCCATTCATTCTTTCCTTTACACGGATCAGTCGTCCTGGTCCCTTTGCAGAAAAACAGCCCCAAAGCATGATGTTTCCACCCCCATGCTTCACAGTAGGTATGGTGTTCTTTGGATGCAACTCGGCATTCTTTGTCCTCCAAACACGACGAGTTGAGTTTTTACCAAAAATATCTATTTTGGTTTCATCTGACCATATGACATTCTCCCAATCTTCTTCTGGATCATCCAAATGCTCTCTAGCAAACTTCAGACGGGCCTGGACATGTACTGGCTTAAGCAGGGGGACACGTCTGGCACTGCAGGATTTGAGTCCCTGGCGGCGTAGTGTGTTACTGATGGTAGGCTTTGTTACTTTGGTCCCAGCTCTCTGCAGGTCATTCACTAGGTCCCCCCGTGTGGTTCTGGGATTTTTGCTCACTGTTCTTGTGATCATTTTGACCCCACAGGGTGAGATCTTGCGTGGAGCCCCAGATCGAGGGAGATTATCAGTGGTCTTGTATGTCTTCTATTTCCTAATAATTGCTCCCACGGTTGATTTCTTCAAACCAAGCGGCTTAACTATTGCAGATTCAGTCTTCCCAGCCTGGTGCAGGTCTACAATTTTGTTTCTGGTGTCCTTTGACAGCTCTTTGGTCTTGGCCATAGTGGAGTTTGGAGTGTGACTGTTTGAGGTTGTGGACAGGTGTCTTTTATACTGATAACAAGTTCAAACAGGTGCCATTAATACAGGTAACGAGTGGAGGACAGAGGAGCCTCTTAAAGAAGAAGTTACAGGTCTGTGAGAGCCAGAAATCTTGCTTGTTTGTAGGTGACCAAATACTTATTTTCCACCATAATTTGCAAATAAATTCATAATCCTACAATGTGATTTTCTGGATATTTTTTCCCTCATTTTGTCTGTCATAGTTGAAGTGTACCTGATGAAAATTACAGGCCTCTCATCTTTTTAAGTGGGAGAACTTGCACAATTGGTGGCTGACTAAATTATTTTTTGCCCAACTGTACGAGATGAGTAATGTCGGGTATGTAAACATTATATTAAGTGGCATTGTTTAAAGTGGCTAGTGATACATTTTTTACATCAATTTCCATTATTAAAGTGGCTGGAGTTGAGTCCGTATGTTGGCAGCAGCCGCTCAATGTTAGTGATGGATGTTTAAAAGTCTGATGGCCTTGAGATAGAAGTTGTTTTTCAGTCTCTCGGTCCCTGCTTTGATGCACCTGTGCTGACCTCGCCTTCTGGATGATAGCGGGGTGAACAGGCAGTGGCTCGGGTGGTTGTTGTCCTTGATGATCTTTATGGCCTTCCTGTGACATCGGGTGGTGTAGGTGTCCTGGAGGGCAGGTAGTTTGCCCCCGGTGATGCGTTGTGCAGACCTCACTACCCTCTGGAGAGCCTTACGGTTGTGGGCAGAGCAGTTGCCGTACCAGGTGGTGATACAGCCCGACAGGATGCTCTCGATTGTGCATCTGTAGAAGTTTGTGAGTGCTTTTGGTGACAAGCTGAATTTCTTCAGCCTCCTGAGGTTGAAGAGGCGCTGTTGCGCCTTCTTCACAACGCTGTCTGTGTGGGTGGACCAATTCAGTTTGTCCGTGATGTGTACGCTGAGGAACTTAACTTACTAGGGGGGTGCTCCCTCTGCTATTTCCTGAAGTCCACAATCATCTCCTTTGTTTTGTTGACGTTGAGTGTGAGGTTATTTTCCTGACACCACACTCCGAGGGCCCTCACCTCCTCCCTGTAGGCCGTCTCGTCGTTGTTGGTAATCAAGCCTACCACTGTAGTGTCGTCCGCAAACTTGATGATTGAGTTGGAGGCGTGCATGGCCACACAGTCCTGGGTGCACAGGGAGTACAGGAGAGGGCTCAGAACACACCCTTGTGGGTCCCCAGTGTTGAGGATCAGCGGGGTGGAGATGTTGTTACCTACCCTCACCACCTGGGGGGTGGCCCGTCAGGAAGTCCAGTACCCAGTTGCACAGGGCGGGGTCGAGACCCAGGGTCTCGAGCTTGATGACGAGTTTGGAGGGTGCTATGGTGTTAAATGCTGAGCTGTAGTTGATGAACAGCATTCTCACATAGTTATTCCTCTTGTCCAGATGGGTTAGGGCAGTGTGGTTGCGATTGTGTCGTCTGTGGACCTATTGGGGCGGTAAGCAAATTGGAATGGGTCAGGGTGTCAGGTAGGGTGGAGGTGATATGGTCCTTGACTAGTCTCAAAAAGCACTCCATGATGACGGAAGTGAGTGCTACGGGGTGGTAGTCGTTTAGCTCAGTTACCTATTAAACACGTCTGTAAAACCACAATGAGGACATAGCAAGTTTTCATTAATCATTGGGTACATCGTACAAAAACATCAGAGTAATCTTAAATAGGCACATAATTCATGTTCAAATTCACAACATAACATGCATAGGCATTTCATCATTAAGTCCTTTAGGAAATTATGTCTGATGGATGAAAATCCAAAAACATTCTCTTTTACTCAGAGTATTATTAATATTACCTCCCCTGTCTGATATCTATCACATGGACATTTAATAATGTAAATAACATGGGTGGTGGAACACGTAATAATGTCATTTATTTGAAACCGTTTTCCTGTGTGTGGGTGGCAGAAATATTCACACTTCATCAAATTGTTGCACTGTGCGCATCCTCTGCATTTATAGCTACCATTTGGTAGAGGGCGTAAAAGGGCCCGGCTGATTTTCTTTTGTGGCTGGCAGTTGGCATGAACCAATTTATCGTGTAAATTGCGACCTCCTATACACAATAAGTGGTGGATTTTTAAAATCAACTGGCAAAGCTGGGTCCGATGATGAAATATGCCAGTGTTTAGCAGGTCTTTTTTGTAACGGTTCATCTCGTGTTTTTCCCCATGCCAAATTAAGAGCTTCATCCACACATTGTGGCGAATAGCCTCTTCTTAGAAACCTAGTGTGCATCTCCACTGCTTTTTCTAGATAATCCTCTGTGGACTGGCATGTACGGCGCAGTCTGAAAAACTGGCTTCTTGAAAGTCCTCTTTTTATTGGCTCAGGATGGAAGCTGTCCCCCTGTAATAGAGTATTTCTGTCTGTTTCTTTTCTATACAGAGTTGTAAACAGGGTTCCATTTGAGTTTTCAATCCACATATCAAGATAATGAACACGTTAAGTGTCACATTCAATAGTGAATTTGAGATTGGGGTCAATGTCATTGAGTAGTGCCATACAATCTGACAGCTCTTTTTCAGTTCCTTCCCATATGCAAAAAAATGTCGTCAATATAACGATGCCACTTCAGGACTTTATTTAAAAATGGATTTTCGTTTTCATTATTAACCAACAAAACGTTCTTCAAAAAGACCCACATGAAGGTTAGCATAGCTCAGAGCGAATGTGGAGCCCATCGATGTTCCATTCCTTTGGAGGTAGTATTCATCATCAAACCTAAAATAGTTGTACGTCAAAACATATTCAGCCAGCTCTAGAATGAAGTTTGTTGGTGGATATTCATTAGTATCTCTGTCTCCCAAATAGTGTGCTAGTGCTGCCAGCACAAGCACACATGATTTGGAAAGGCACGCACCTGTCTATATAAGGTCCCACAATTGACAGTGCATGTCAGAGTGAAAACCAAGCCATGAGGTCAAAGAAATTGTCTGTAGAGCTCTGAGACAGGATTTTGGCGAGGCACAGATCTGGGGAAGGATACCTAGACTCTTCCTAGAGCTGGCCACCTGGCCTAACTGAGCAATTGGGAGAGAAGGGCCTTGGTCAGTTGACCAAGAACCCGATAGTCACTCTGATAGAGCTCCAGAGTTCCTCTGTGGAGATGGGAGAAACTTCCAGAAGGACAACCATCTCTACAGCACTCCACCAACCAGGCCTTTATGGTAGAGTGACCAGACGGAAGCCACTCCTCACTAAAAGGCACATGACATCCTGCTTGGAGTTTGCTAAAAGGCAGCTAAAGGACTCTGACCATGAAAAAGACCATGCCTGAAAATCGTCCTCTGAAAGGTAGGCTATATCCTATAGGCCTATGCAAAACCTAACACGTGTCACTGTCATCCTTTCTGCTTCCAGTTCAGTAGCCATACCTACGAGATCAGGTACGTGTGTGGTTCAATTAAATAGAGTAGGCTATAGCCTATGCATGGACGAAGAAGCACAGGGTAGTTGTCTTTCCAAGGAAATGTACTTCTAAATAGGCCTGTAATTAGGTTACATTGCCTAGAAATAGGCTTAAATATTGAACACCAATATTTCTCCTTCTGAAAATCTTCCCACTCCTAAAAGTTAGGCTATAAAAATAGCTCAATAGAAAGTGCAAGTCTCTCCAACTCTGCTTTCTTCAAACTACATCAAACATATTGGCTGAAATAGGCCAGTAATACAATGTAAGGGCCTTGTGAGAATCTCTTATAATTTATGTTATTGTTGCACATTTGATGTTGCCTATAGGGCGCAAAATTGCTGGGACCGTGAGCTGTTTCACATATGCCTAAAATTCGGGCGGTGATTGGGATTCCCATAGGGCGGCGCACAATTGGCCAAGCATATTTCGGGTTTTGCCTGGGAAGGCCGTCATTGTAAATAAGAATTTGTTCTTAACTGACTTGCCCAGTTAAATAAAGGTTACATAAAATAAATAAAAACATTTTGGGACTGCGGTTGGGTTCCCACATGGTAGTCAGACTGAAAGCCAGTGAGTGTGGGCGGGAGCGGATGAAGAAAACTGTCTCCTGCAGACCTCTACTGTGCACCATGTTTACATATCTGGCATTACTCATCTCATGTGTTTTCTATACTATTCTACGGTACCTCATTCACGTAATAATGCGTACATATCTTGAATTATTTATCTCATATGTATATTCTGTTTTTCTATACTATTATACTGTATCTTAGTCCTTGCCGCTCTGAGATCGCTCGTCCATGTGTATATAGTCTTAATTCATTCCTACTTAGATGTGTGTATTGGGTATATGTTGTGTAATTTGTTAGATATTACTGCACTGTTGGAGCTACTAGCATTTCGCTACACCCGCAATAAGATCTGCTAATCACGCGTATGTGACCAATAACATTTGATTTGACAATGATGCCTGTATCATTAGAGCTGTTTATTACTGTCTCAGTGTTTAAAAGTAGGGAATTGACTAGGGTAACTGACCAATCAATAAAAACAAAACACCCGTCTCAACGTCAACAGTGAAGAGGCGACTCCAGGATGCTGGCCTTCTAGACAGTTGCAAAGAAAAAGCCATATCTCAGACTGGCAAGATGAAGATAAGGCACAAGAACAGACACTGGACAGAGGAACTCTCTTTCTCAAACGACACACTCTAATGTACTTCTCCTCTTGCTCAGTTGTGCACCGGGGCCTCCCACTCCTCGTTCTATTCTGGTTCGAGCCAGTTTGCGCTGTTCTGTGAAGGGAGTAGTACACAGTGTTGTACGAGATCTTCAGTTTCTTGGCAATTTCTCACATTGAATATTCTTCATTTCTCAGAACAAGAATAGACTGATGCGTTTCAGAAGAAAATACTTTGTTTCTGGCCATTTTGAGCCTGTAATCGAACCCACAAATACTGATGCTCCAGATACTCAACTAGTCTAAAGAAGGCCAATCCTTTAATCAGCACAACAGTTTTCAGCTGTGCTAATATAATTGCAAAATGGTTTTCTAATGATCAATTAGCCTTTTAAAATTATAAACTTGGATTAACTAACACAACGTGCCATTGGAACATAGGAGTGATGGATGCTGATAATGGGCTTCTGTACGCCTATGTAGATATACATTTACATTTACATTTAAGTCATTTAGCAGACGCTCTTATCCAGAGCGACTTACAAATTGGTGCATTCACCATATACCATAACAAATCTGCCATTTGCAGCTCCAATAGTCATTTACAACATTAACAATGTCTATACTGTATTTCGGATCAATTTGATGTTATTTTAATCGACAAAAATGTGATTTTCTTTCAAAAACAAGGACATTTATAAGTGACCCCAAACTTTTGAATGGTCGTGTGTATATGATCTTTCTCTCTCCAGGCTTGCTTGCCGTGACATAGGAGGGTCTGATCCTGAGAGGATGGCTGCTCCTCGTGTAGCTGAGTACGTCCAGGCCCTCTTTAAGGAGAGCCCAGTGCAGGTGAGAGAGAGAAAGGCTTTAATCATACATCCAAAAAAAGAAAAGGGGATGGTATCTCCCAAAAAGACAACAGAAGTATTTTATTCATAGGGCTTTTTTATTGGTAAAAAAAAAAACTGTTGCTGTCATTCAAATCAAATCAAATCAAATTTATTTATATAGCCCTTCGTACATCAGCTGATATCTCAAAGTGCTGTACAGAAACCCAGCCTAAAACCCCAAACAGCAAACAATGCAGGTGTAAATGCACGGTGGCTAGGAAAAACTCCCTAGAAACTCCCTCATTGTCAACGCTCTTAGTTGTGGTCTTTTTGGGAGATGCCATCACCTTTTCTTTATTGGAATATGACTTTACGTAGATGAGCACCCCATGCCATAGAAGCCTTTAGTAGCGCCAGCATATGTAATTTCTACTTCTCTCAAGTATTGGATCTCACTAATGTGTTAGTGTTAATGTGATAATGCTGTCTCAGGTGGATGTGGTGAGTGATCTGAAGGTGCTGGAGAAGGAGTATCCCTGCCTCGCTGCTGTGAACCGCTGTGCCAATGGTAAGTGTGTGTGTACAGTGCATTCGGAAAGTATTTAGACCCCTTGACTTTTTCCACATTTTGTTTTGTTACAGCCTTATTTTAAAATCAATTAGATTGTTTATTCCCCTCAAGCTACACACAATACTCCATAATGACAAAGTAAAAACAGGTTTTTAGAAAGAAAAAACACTGAAATATCTAATTTACATACGTATTTAGACCCTTTACTCAGTACTTTATTGAAGCATCTTTGGCAGCGATTTCAGCCTCAAGTCTTCTTGGATATGACGCTACAAGCTTGGCACACATGTATTTGGGGAGTTTCTTCCATTCGTCTCTGCAGATCCTTTCAAGCTCTGTCAGGTTGATGGCGAGCGTCATTGCACAGCTATTTTCAGGTCTCTCCAGAGATGTTCAATCGGGTTCAAGTACAGGCTCTGGCTGGGCTACTAAAATACATTCAAAGACTTGTCATGAAGCCAACCTTGCGTTGTCTTGGCTTTGTGCTTATGGTCGTTGCCCTGTTGGAAAGTGAACCTTCGCCCCAGTCTGAGGTCCTGAGTGCTCTGGAGTAGGTTTTCATCAAGGATCTCTTTGTACTTTGCTCTGTTCATCTTTCCCTCAATGCTGACTAGTCTCCCAGTCCCTGCTGCTGAAAAACATCCCCACAGCATGACGGTGACACCACCATGCTTCACCGCAGGGATGGTGCCAGGTTTCCTCCAGACATGACACTTAGCATTCAGGCCCAATAGTTCAATCTTTGTTTCATCAGACCAGAGAATCTTGTTTCTCATGGTCTGAGAGTCTTTAAGTGCCTTTTAGCAAACTCCAAGCGGGCTGCCATGTGCTTTTTACTGAAGAGTTCTGTCTGGCCACTCTACCATGAAGGCCTGATTGGTGGAATGCTGCAGAGATGGTTGTCCTTCTGGAAGGTTCTCCCATCTCCACAGAGGAACTCTGTCAGAGCTCCATCGGGTTCTTGGTCACCTCCCTGACCAAGACCCTTCTCCCCGGATTGCTCAGTTTGGCCGTACTCCAGCTCTAGAAAGAGTCTTAGTGTTTCCAAACTTCTTCCATTAAAAATGATGGCGGCCACTGTGTTCTTGGGGACCTTCCATGCTGCAGAAATGTTTTTGTACCCTTCCCCAGATTTGTGCCTCCACACAGTCCTGTCTCTGAGCTCTACAGACAATTCCTTTGACCTCATGGCTTGGTTTTTTCTCAGACATGCACTGTGGGACCTTTCTATAGACAGGTGTGTGCCTTTCCAAATCATGTTCAATGAATTGAATTGACCACAGGTGGACCAAGTTGAAGAAACATCTCAAGGATGATCAATGGCAACAGGATGCACCTGAGCTCAATTTCATGTCTCATAGCGAAGGGTCTGAATACATATATAAATAAGGTATTTCTGTTTTTTTAATAATCCTTTTTAGAATAAGGCTGTAACGTAACAAAATGTGGAAAAAGTCTATGGGGCCTAAATACTTTTCGAATGCACTGTGTGTGTGTGTCTTTTTCATCCATGTGGGTTTGTCTTCTGTAGCTGTGCCTCGTCACCAGGCCAGAGTAATCAAGCTGCAGTACTGTGGAGAAGGACCCATTCAACACACACTGATGCTGGTCGGCAAGGTGAGCAGGAGAGGGAGGAAGGGGGGAATTATGAATTGATAATGGCGTGGGGTGTTCCTATCATGTCATGACCATGTTTTTCTGTGTGGAACATGCATGCATTTATGTGTGTGTGTGTGTGTCTCTCTCTCTCAGGGCATCACCTATGACACCGGTGGAGCTGACATCAAGGCTGGTGGCATCATGGCTGGCATGCACAGAGATAAGTGTGGTGCTGCTGCCGTGGCTGGGTTCTTCCAGGTAAATAACTAATACTTTGTTACCCCCTCAGTGATAACTAGTGGACTCATTGTCCCTGACATAGTCTGTTACTCCTGCTAACATGGAGCTGTGTCCTGCCAGGTCCTGGCCAAACTCAAGCCCAAGCATCTGAAGGTGGTGGGTGGCATGGCGATGGTGAGGAACAGCGTTGGCTCAGGTCAGTGTGATGTTGTGGGGTGGGGGTTTCACCCATAGAAATAGAATCTAGAATATAAAAATCTAATATAGATTATATTTCAATGGTTTCACCTACTGAGTAGTTGGCCTCTTCCCGCTCTCTTGTAAATATGTGTGTGTGATATGTTCTGTCTCTCTGACAGAATGAGGGTTTAAGGACTGTGTGTTGTTTCTCTCTCTGTTCTGTCAGACTGCTACGTAGCTGATGAGTTGGTGGTGTCCCGTGCGGGTCGCAGGGTTCGCGTAGGGAACACCGATGCTGAGGGACGCATGGTGATGGTCGACCTGCTTTGTGAGATGAAGGAGAAGGTAGAGGATACACAACTCTATTCCACGTCCTCCCCCACTCTCCCTGTTCCTCCTGTCAAACCTCTTCTCTGTCACCTTAATCTTATATCTTCCTCTACAGGCGGTGCATGAGGTATCTCCTCAGCTGTTTACCATTGCCACTCTGACAGGACATGCCATCAGAGCCATGGGACCCAACTACTCTGTGAGTACTGGACCTTACACACACACAGTATCTGTACTGTACCATACACAAACTCTTTATATAATAGCACACTGGCCATGGTGAGAATGGCCATGGTGAGATTGCTAATAATGTAAAGTTATTGATTTAAACTCTTTCGGTTATAGATCATCATGGACAACGGAGCTGCCCATCGCTCTGGCAATGCCCGTCAGTGGCAGAAAGGTGAGACGCTCGACACACACTATTCAAACAAATCAGCAAACCAGGGTTTACAGGTCGGAACATGGGTTTTCTGGAATGAACACGGTGTATGTAACCTGTTAGTCCTTTCTCTTTCACTCTGTAGCAGGGGAGGTTCTGGGTGATCTGTTTGAGGTGTCCAGTATCAGGCGTGAGGACTATGACTTCCATAAGGGGAAGTCAGAGTATGAGGAGATTCTGCAAAGCAACAACCTACCATCCTCTGCTACCCCCCGCGGACATCAGACCCCCGCTGCCTTCCTCATCATGGCCTCTGGGCTGGACAAGGTACACACACAGACTCCACAGCCCTGTTCATAACCCTGAATCTAACCTAATTGCTTTTTTTTGTGTTTGTCTTGTTTCCCTCCATTAGCACGGTGTGGACTCTGGCACTCCTCTGCCTTACTCTCACATCGACATCGCTGGCTCTAGCGGCCCCTTCCCTGGTGTTCCCACCGGCGCTCCAATCCTCGCCATGGCTACCAACTACATCCTACCCAGTGCCTATCAACCTAACGACGCCCTGCCCAAAGCCTAGCAATTTGATGATAGAAATAGAATGTGTCGAATGGACCCTATTTTCCGTCTCATGAGAAATGTCACATAGAACAGTCCTGATGGTGCTAGTTCAATTGATATTTCACAAAGTATTCATGAACACAGAGATCCATCAATGCGATCAAGATCTGTTGTTCTATAGATTATATTTCTAAGCTACTGCACTATCATTCAACCTCAAATGTCCCAAAAAAATGTACCCCTATTTCTAACATGGGTCACTGTATTGAATACACTCTCAATTACCAAACATGCTTTGTTGTTCATGCAGCCATTTTGTGAGTTGCAGGTCACGTGGTTATGTGCCAGACAATATCAAGTACAATATCAAGCATAATACATTGTTTTTGTTTATTTCAATCAATGTTAGCTGTTGCTAGTTCCAGGTATTTGCGAAATGGTTACATAGGTAGGCCTACTAGGTCAGCAATCATATGGTTGTACGTCTATTTGTATTCATTAAGGATCCCCATTAACTGCTGGGCAGCAGCTACTCTTCCTGGGGTCCAACAACATTAAGTCAGTTTTATACAATTAAAATATTACATTTGATAACACTTCACAACACATTGTGTGCCCTCAGGTCACCACTCTACTACCACACAGGAGTTCAACTTTCACTGGGAACATGTCCCCCCCCCCCCACACATTCTGAAATTTCTTCTTTTTTTCCCTCCCCAGTTTTATCGTTGGATAAAGCAGCTGGGTAGGCTGTTTGGAGTGTTTATCTGACAAAAAAAGATATCATTGTGTGCCCCCCACTTCTAAAACCAAAGTTGCGCTCATGCTACCACATATATAAAAAAATAACAAGTCCCCTAAATAAGGAAGTCGTAGTCTGCAGTGTTGGTTTCTCTTTTCTCTCATGATTGTCTTAACTCACCACGTACACCGCACCTCTGACTCAGAGGGGTTGGGTTAAATGTGGAAGATACATTTCAGTTGAATACATTTTTTGACAATTGACTAGGTAGCCATCCCCCTTTCCCTTTCACCTCACACAAGTCAACATCCATTTGAAAGATCTTTCCAGCACTCCCGGCCTTGATAATCATGATCCCATATATTGAGTGGAAATGTCAAACTGCTTCAGGCTGGACCCTGTGATAATTTGATACTGTTGCAATTCTCTAGCAATAGCTCAAGTCAAGACAGATCGAAAGGGAGGCACAGGTGGAGAAGATGGTTGCATATGATTGAAAGAACCTGAATTTATCAGAATATTTTCTTCTGATCTTTTTCAGCTTTAGGCCTTTGTATTTTAGTTAGTTGAATGTAAGTAATAGGCCAACAGCTGCATTGGCCTACCGTGCTCTCATTTCTCGAGCTGCCAATAGAGTACCAAATTATGAGTCATAATACCCATAAAACCTAGCGGTCAAAACAGGGAAATTGTTCCAATTGTTTTCCACCATTCATTTTTCCCATAGGGGATTTTAAAAACCCTAAAAATACGGGCAGTGTTTAATGTAGGCTAACACTGGCATGACGTTTTGATAACTGTGTAAATCTCTCTGACAAGGTGACTTAACAATATAGTTGCCTGTATTTACCCCCAACAAATGAAATGCTAATTAGCTGCTAATGTGGCTATCATAAAGAACTACAAATGCCATGATGGTATGGAGGAGACTCAAATCGAGGCAAAAGTAAGAATCTCTGGATTAACTATGTTAGCTTAATGTATAAATGAATAAATTGGCTACATTTCTTTAAATGTACCTGTTAGCAAAGGTGCCCGCTAGAGATGACGTGCAGGGATTTGTTGTCTTGTAATGTCTACTTTGATGCTAATTAGTGTGTTTTGAATCAGAGTAAATAGAGCCAAATATATTGATAAGTCACCTTGTTCGAGAGATTTACACGGTTATCAAAAAGTCAAGGCAAGGTAAACTTACACAAAACACAGCTCTTATTTGAAGGTTTTCTAAAATCCCTATTGGGAAAATGAAGGGTGGAAAAACGATTGGAACCATTTCCCTGTTTGACTGCTAGGTTTTATGGGTATTATGACACCACTGTGGGGCTCTATGGATCACATTCTATCAATGTGTACCTATGGTAGTTTTATGATTTTACTTCAGATTGTTATGATTAACCACGTGACAACGTTATTATTGAAGTTCCATGAAAATGTGCATAAATAAATATAACTGGCACGCAGATCAGTAGAAATCATAAGCTTCCACAAACTCATGAGCTGCCTATAGACCCTTTTTCGAATACATTACACACAGATGCGCGTGACTCTTGGTAAGAAAGTCATCGCCATCTGTGCCCATTCAACATAGCCTAGATTTACACTTTTACTTCTAAACAAAAAAACGTTGAGTTCTCATGCGCTTACAATTATGGTTTGATTCTTGCTTGAACAGTCGCTACGATTATATTTGGTTGTGATCTTTGTAAAATAAATATTTTGCATGCAGCAGTTGTTAAAACGCGAATGCTCATTGACATTTTTGCTGGTGTTCTAAAAGAACTCCCCCCATGCTCTGTCATCAACTTGCGCGCATCGCCCTCGTGCGGCAATGTCTGCAAACAAAGAAATGGTCTATGGTCTTTACCTTTTGCACCAAATATATTTTCATAACAAAACCAACAGACCACAGCTTGTCGTTTCCAATGGGAACAAACGAGTCATAGTGGGCAGGTATTATGGGCAGAACCCAGTACACGATAGCGATATCATATTGGCGCAACGGCTACAATGTGAAGTGTGCGTGTGCAATAACTTAATTCGCCTTTGCACTCCTAAACATCGCGATTTTCGTAAACTTTTGCAAAGGGTAAAGTCTACAAAACTTAGTCCACTGTTCATAAAATATTTTAGTTTTGGGAACAGAACTGTATTGAGATCAAATGTTTAATCGATGTGAACATGTGCAGTATGTCGGACTTGCTTATTTTTGTCACTTCCTTGCATTTGGAGAGGCGGTGGCAAATAGGTTGTAACGCATACCATTTTGGCTCCATGTATGCGTATGACCGGTATGGACAAGTGGCTAAAATTAGATCAAGATGGAGAACAGCGTACCTCAGTTTCTTCCGTGGGAGGAGCCGGATTAGCACGTTTCTACGGAAATGACGCTTTCGCATTAAAGCAAGTTTAGCGCGCGCGGGTGAGCTGCACAAACCATTTCCCCTCCAGGAAGAGACGACTCGTGTCGCACTTTGTGAAGCGAGAATAGGAGCTATTTTCTAACCAAGCTCGCAACATTTAGACCTAAAAACATTGAAGTTGACGGGAAAACGTCTCAGTAAATATTATCTTAGTTCTACTTGAACCAAACACAGATTCCACCATGTTTGAGGCTCGCTTGGTACAGGGATCCATCCTGAAGAAAGTTTTGGAGGCTCTGAAGGACCTGATCACAGAGGCCTGTTGGGACGTGAGCTCGTCGGGTATTTCTCTCCAGAGTATGGATTCGTCCCACGTCTCCCTTGTTCAGCTTACCCTTCGCAGCGACGGGTTCGACTCTTACCGCTGCGACCGCAACCTCGCCATGGGAGTCAATCTTAGCAGGTGAGCATAACTGATTGAATATGGCAGTATGATTGTGAAGTTTAGCTTGCTAGCAAGCCAGATAACGATAACTTCGCGTTAGTTTACCAGGAATGTAGTTATGTTTTATGATTTGTCTAATTTGCTGGATTTACTGCCAGATAGTAAGGTAACTAGCGTTAGTCTGGCTTCTTGAGTTAGCGTCTTGAAGGTGTACTCTCCTGTCATACCATATATTTTTTTACTATAACGAGGACATATTAAATGTTAAAAGTTTTAGTTACGGGCATGTTACCGTTATACTGCTACATGTATGGTGCAAAGCCGCCTTTTGAAAATGACATGTGACGTCATTTGAGCGCCAAATCCACCGCTTTCTCTGGGTGATGGTTGGCGCGAATTTCTCGAACCCGCGAAGGTCAGCTGACGTCAGTCACTATTGTTCTGAAATTGGCTAAATGGGTCAAATGATCACGCTTACCAACCACATACAATCACATTATCATAATGTGTCCTCTAACTGTTAGTAGATCTTGACTTCGACAATGGTGTTTCATGTAGTGTCATGATGATTTACACTTGAATCACATGCCCACATAGCCAATGAAAGAGCAGAGTTAAATGATTCAAATACGCCAATTATTCAAATAGCCTTACACAACATGTCTAATCTACATGTCATATTTACAGGGTGGCAATTTAAGAATATATGGTGTTTTTTGAGTGAAATGATGGCTTATCATCTTTCGGGACAGACCTGATAATGGTGACAACTTTCTATACTGATCACTCAAAAAAAAGGAGTACTGTTTTAAAACTGGTTTAACAGTATGCCAGATACTGACTGGTCTACCACCCTCTTCCTCCTAGTATGTCAAAGATCCTGAAGTGTGCTGGGAATGAGGACATCATCACTCTCAGAGCAGAAGACAACGCAGACACACTCGCCCTTGTCTTTGAGACTCTCAGTGAGTACCTTTATCTATCTGTATCAATAGCTCTACTCTTCCTGTAGGGATTTCATTTCGAGCTTGATTTTATATATTCCCCAAATAGAGGTTCATACCATTAATAAGACTTGAAGAGTCAGGCACCATGCAAAAGCATTGTTATCATTTATGTATGCTTGGTAATATATTTTGATGTTTAATTAGATGAGTGTTAATTGGTCTTGCTCTTTCAGACCAGGAAAAGGTGTCTGACTATGAGATGAAGCTGATGGATCTTGATGTAGAACAGTTGGGAATCCCAGTAAGTGTTCTCCTCCCAACATTCAATAATTAAGTAATAATAGTTGTAGTGAAGGTAGCATTTGTCACCAGATCACACCACCTCAGTAGCCACATTCTCACACGTCTTTCTCTTCCCCACCCCAGGAGCAGGAGTACAGCTGTGTGGTGAAGATGCCATCAGGGGAGTTTGCCCGTATCTGCCGTGACCTTTCTCAGATTGGTGACGCCGTTATGATCTCTTGTGCAAAGGATGGAGTTAAGTTTTCTGCCACGGGAGAGCTTGGCACCGGCAACGTCAAGTTGTCCCAGACCAGCAATGTGGACAAGGAGGAGGAAGCTGTAGGTATAGGGAGGGGGTGGTCTGTGTCCCAAATGAGGACTCATTACCTGTATAATGCACTATATTTGAGACCAATCCCTCCTTCCTTACACTCAGGTGACTATTGAGATGAACGAACCAGTCCAGCTGATCTTCGCGCTGAACTACCTTAACTTCTTCACCAAGGCCACACCCCTTTCCAAGACTGTCATCCTCAGCATGTCTGCAGACATCCCCCTCGGTAGGTACCCTGCCCCCTAACGAGACCCATAAACACTTAGTATGTACTGTGGGGTTTTGTTTCCTGATGTCTGACTGATCTAATTTGACTCATCTGTTCTTTGACAGTGGTGGAGTACAAGATAGCCGACATGGGCCACGTTAAGTACTACCTGGCACCCAAGATCGATGAGGAGGCTTCCTAAACCTCCCTGGTCAAAAGTCCAATGGAAAAACAGGGGGTTGGTTCCTACTTCCTGTGGCTGGGGAGGATGTACTTTCTGTTGTGAGAGAGGGGAAGGGATGGCATCGCTGTTGGGGTTTTGGTTTTATCTGTATTCTACATTTCTGCGTGGTGATAGTTCGGCTAGCTCTTCCAGCATCCATGAGTGGGGTTATGGTAATATGGGTCTAAATACAGGTTGATGTATCTGGATACGTTCACTGATATCAGCTGTTTGGTTAATGCAGTCTGAATTGAGATTGATAGTGGCTAGATAACGGTGAAAGGGTTCTACTAATGGATCCCCCTGTCTTTTCTATGACCAGTGTTCTTATTCAAGCTCATTTGTTGACCTGTGACCTATCTAGCCCCCTGAGGAAGATCAACAGACTTGTCCACTCATCCCTCTCTCACTCTCCCTGTCATCTGTTTGGAAAACAAATTCTCATTCCGATTTGTAGATATGTCTAAATATTTTCTGTGGTCATGTTAACCACCCCAGTTTTGTATTCATGAACTCAATGTCACAATAAATCATTTGATTGTGATTTATGTAGTATGCACATTTTATTTGCAACCACAAGGTGGTGCCCAAGATCATACAACTATCTGAACTGACTGCTGTTTAATTTGGGGGCTGGATTCCTGGACACAATCAAATTCATTTTGGACTAAGAAGCACTTGAAATGGGGGATCCTTTGAAAGCCATTTTTATTACAGGATTGGCTTAATTTGTGTCCCTGGACTGGATTTTAAAAATTAAATGGTGTTACCATTTTTTAAATAACGGACGCTTTATCCTGAACAATTTAAGTGCATTTCAACTACTAGTGCATGTTTTAATGATAATACCAATGAACCATCATAGGTGTAGGTATACATTTTCACTAAACATCTGGTCAGGTGGTTCTTCAAACTAAGGTTTGATTGGGATAAAGTAATGTGATCACATTTGTGGTTACTACCTGGAGCCTTAACATAATTCCTTGCATTCTTGCCTTTCTCAATGTACACATGCAGCATCAATGCATTACTTTGTGTTGCCATACATATGATAAAGCTATTTGCCTTTTGACTGCAGTAAAAAGTACCCTGGCCCAGGATCTGGCGCTAAGGTTATAAGTAAATGGGCTATGTACTGTATGTCATCTGGCAATTATCTCTATGGGGCTGGCCAACACAGCGCAGTATTCCTGGGTTTTTCTAAACTAAAGCCGTAATCCCATTGGTACGCCTGGCTCCAGTTACACCCCTCCCCTTCCTCCACTGTACTCTCAACCTTGGCATATCACTGGGTTCAAACTGCCCAAAAGCAACAAAAGGATTACAATCTCACTGTAGAAAGCATTTCTATATTCCATTCCCAGCTCTCACAAAACCTGTCTGCTGACCTGCACTGCGTTAGTATCAAAAGCAACCAGGGGAAATTGTTTTTGTTCTTAAATGTTCTCAATCTCTGATGCTCCCTCATAAAACCTTTATTTCCATGTTTCACAGTTTGCAGTGTTCTGTGACAAGTTTACGCATCACTGAGATTCAGTGAAAGTGACCAACTTCCACTGGAGGTAAAATAAAGACTGCCTTTCAAAGGTTGCTCACTCCAGACAATGATTCCATCCTTCCCCCTCATCAG
Source organism: Oncorhynchus keta (assembly GCF_023373465.1). Classification (NCBI taxonomy): domain Eukaryota; kingdom Metazoa; phylum Chordata; class Actinopteri; order Salmoniformes; family Salmonidae; genus Oncorhynchus; species Oncorhynchus keta. The sequence goes on along the minus strand of NC_068434.1, from coordinate 36,812,468 downwards.
GGAGGAAGCCAGGGTAGGGACTTTATCCCCTGAAGACTTTAATTTCATAAAGTAATTCATCTTTATCTTGATGTGAGTGGTTAATTAAATATTGAGGGAGCTATCACAGCTTAACTGAGCATGTCTTTATCAGTCTAGTCCTCTGGTAACAGGTCAGTCTCTTTTCTGGTTAGCCCCTTGCATTTCTCTCTCCTCCAGCCTTTCTCTCTTTCTATCCTCCCTTGCTTTTCACTTCCTCCAGCCATGTTTATTAAATGGTTATTTCTGATTATTTATGCCCATGCATTCTAATCATTTTAAAAGTACAGTAGCAACCTTTCTATTGTTATTGCTGCACAATCCTTAGTCATTTATCACACCACATCTCTTGTTCCAGGCAACTCATAAAGATTCACCCAGTACCCTATATGAAGTATGATGTTTCTTGCCTGGCTACACCCATCCATATCGCTTCGGCCAAATGCCTCACCCACTAATGTTTCTGCTACACAGCGAGTCTGGATTTGTCGCCTTGTTAACATCCAAAAAGCTCTCTTTCCATTTCCCCTGAAAACAGGAACATCCAGATGTTGCGGACTCAGTAGAGGCTATTGGAATGTGAACACATTCCGATCATTCTCATTGGTCCCAGAAACCGATTGGTTGGGCCAGAGCCTAAACACCTGGGTAAAGCATACTTTCGGAACTAGTGATTGGCTTTAATGCTCTGATTGGTTAGAAACGATCCAATCGCGGATGACTTGTTTTGTACAACGCCCCTCTCATTGATGTCAGCATCTACGACTTCAACAATGGCAGTCTCAGACTGAATATATGTAGCGATAGAGCAGTGGAATTATACTGAACAAAATATAAATGCAACATGCAAAGATATACAGTTCGTATAAGGAAATCAGTCAATTTAAATAGATCATTGTGACATGGGGCCGTGCATTAACATGCTGAAACATGAGGTGATGGTGGCGGATGAATGGCACGACAATGGGCCTTAGGATCTTGTCATGATATCTCTGTGCATTCAAATTGCCATCGATGAAATGCAATTGTGCTCGTCCGTAGCTTATGCTTGCCCATACCATAACCCCACCATGGGGCACTCTGTTCACAACGTTGACGTTCTCACGATGGCCCCGGAGGGGAAGGCTACCGCCTTATCAGCTCTCAACCAACAGTGCGATTTTGTTTGTTTTTTCGCGTTGTTTGTCATTTGTTTTGTACATAATGTTGCTGCTACCGTCTCTTTATGACCGAAAATAGCTTCTGGACATCAGAACTGTGTTGCTCACCTCAAACTGGACTAAGAGTTCTTCTTCAATGAGTTGGACGGGAGGGATTTACTACTACAGACACCCGACCAGGCCAAGATCCCCGTGATTCGCTGGAGAAATGGAGATTTAGTGAAAAAAGATCTGGGTGCCTTGTGAGGATCAGGCTAATCTTCCTTTGCCTTCCGTCCTGCTAGTTAATGTTCAATCGCTGGAAAATAAAGTACGAGCTGAAAGCATGTATATCCTACCAACAGGACATTCAAAACTGTAATATCTTATGTTTCACCGAGTCGTGGCTGATCGACGACATTAAGAACATACAGCTGGGGGTTATACACTACATCGACAGAACAGCAGCCTCTGGTAAGACATGGGGCGGGGGCCTATGCATATATGTGAACAACAGCTGGTGCACGATATCTAAGGAAGTCTCAAGGTTTTGCTTGCCTGAGTATCTCATGTTAAGCTGTAGACCACACTATCTACCTACAGAGTTTTCATCTGTATTGGCACTAAAAGCGCGCTCAATGAGCTGTGTACCGCCAAAAGCAAACAGGAATATGCTCATCAAGAGGCAGCACTCCTAGTGGCAGGGGACTTTAATGCAGGGAAACATATCAGTTTTACCTCATTTCTATCTGCATGTTAAATGTGCAACCATAGGAGAAACAATTCAAGACCACCATTACTACACACAGAGACGAATTCAAAGCTCTCCCTCGCCCTCCATGTGGCAAATCTGACCATAATTCTATCCTCCTGATTCCGGCTTACAAGCAAAAATTAAAGCAGGAAGCACCAGTTTTATCAATGGCTTTATCAATAAGTGCATCGAGGACATCGTCCCTACAGTGACTGTACGTACATACCCCAACCAGAAAGGGTAGAGCTCCCGCTTCCAAGGAGCGGGACTCTAACCCGGAAGCTTATAAGAAATCCCGCTATGCCCTCCGACAAACCATCAAACAGGCAAAGCATCAATACAGGACGAAGATCGAATCGTACTACACCAGCTCTGACGCTAGTCGGATGTGACAGGGCTTGCAAACTATTGCAGACTACAAAGGGAAGACCCTCTCCAATTTTCATACCGCAACAACAGGTTCACAGATGATACAATCTCTATTGCACTCCACACTGCCCTTTCACACCTGGACAAAAGGAACACCTATGTGAGAATGCTATTTATTGACTACAGCTCAGCGTTCAAGACCATAGTGCCCTCAAAGCTCATCACTAAGCTAAGGACCCTGGGACTTAACACCTTCCTCTGCAACTGGAACCTGTACTTCCTGAGGGGCCGCCCCCAGCTGGTAAAGGTAGGTAACAACACATCCGCCACGGGGGCCCCTCAGGGGTGTGTGCTCAGCCCCCTCCTGTACTCCCTGTTCACTCATGGCTGCACGGCCAGGCATGACTCCAACACCATCATTAAGTTTGCTGATGACACAAGAGTGGTATGTCTGATCACCGACAATGATGAGACAGCCTGTAAGGAGAAGGTCTGAGACCTGACAACCTCTCCCTCGACATGATCAAGGCAAAGGAGATGATTGTGGACTACAGGAAAAGGAGGACCGAGCGCGCCCCCATTCTCATTGACGGGGCTGTAGTGGAGCAGGTTGAGAGCTTCAAGTTCCTTGGCGTCCACATCACCAACAAACTAACATGGTCCAAGCACAGCAAGACAGTCGTGAAGAGGGCACGACAAAACCTATTCCCCCTCAGGAGACTGAAAAGATTTGGCATGGGTCTTCAGATCCTCAAAAGGTTTTACAGCTGCACCATCGAGAGCATTCTGACTTGTTGAATCACTGCCTGGTATGGCAACTGCTCGGCCTCCGACAGCAGGCACTACAGAGGGTAGTGCGTACGTCCTAGTACATCACCGTACGGCCTAGTACATCTATACCAGGCGGTGTCAGAGGAAGGACCTAAAAATATAAAAATACTCCAGCCACCTTAGTGATAGTCTGTTCTCTCTGCTACCACATGGCAAGCGGTACCAGAGCGCCAAGTCTAAGTCCAAGAGGCTCCTAAACAGCTTCTACTCCCAAGCCATAAGACTCCTGAGCAGCTAATCAAATAGCTTCCCAGACTATTTGCAAAATTTGATTTGATTTGACATGAGCAAACCTCTCACCCACACCCAGCGCCCGCCTTCAACGTCGTTTTAGAGAATTTTTCAGTACGTCCAACCGGCCTCCCAACCGCAGACCACGTGTATGGCATTGTGTGGGTGAGTGTTTTGCTGATGTCAAATCAAACTTTATGATAGAGAAATTAACATTCAATTCTCTGGCAACAGCTCTGGTGGACATTCCTGCAGTCAGCATTGTGTTGTGTGACAAAACTCCACATTTTAGAGTGGCCTTTTTTTTGTCCCCAGCACAAGGTGCACATGGATAATAATCATACTGTTTAATCAGCTTCTTGATATGCCACACCTGTCAGGTGGATGGATTATCTTGGCAAAGGAGAAATGCTCACTAATAGGAATGTAAACAAATGTGTGCACAAAATGTGAGAGAAATTAGCTTTTTCTGCATATGGAACATTTCTGGGACCTTTTATTTCAGCTCATGAAACATGGGACCAACACTTTACATGTTGCTTTTATATTTTTGTTCAGTGTAAATTCAGTGGTCAGGCAATGATTTCTTTCCTCTACATATTCCGTATACAGTATGCTTTTCACTCTGTCATGGAGTGCCCTTTCTGCCAACTCAGCTTTTCTGCTCATTACTCCACCTTACTTATCTCTCTAATGCATTCTTTTCTCTCTCTCTCTCTCTCTTGTTCTCTTTCTCATTCTGTCTCATTCTCTCTCAGTGCTCTCTTGCTCTCTCTGTCTAGTCTGTAAATTGCTTTTTAGAGATGTGGGATTTGGGCCAGAGACAGGGCGAGATAAGGGGACAGGGCGAAACGCCCTCTTCTCAGAGGGAAATTAGTTAACGCTGTGAGAGCTGTGTTACAGATAGAGAGAGGAGTGCAGGTTACTTTGGTTGTACTCTGGGTATAGATGGGTGTAGAGGGAACAGTGACTACCCTAGAAGAAAAAAAGATGCTAAGTAGATCCATACAGGGTTCTTCGGTTTGTCCCCATAGGGGAACCCTTTTTAGTGCTGGGTAGAACCCATTGCAGAGGGTTCTACCAAGAACTATTTTAACATCTAAGCCAGTGGTTCCCAAACTTTTTATAGTCCCGTATCCCTTCAAACATTCAACCTCCAGCTGCGTACCCCCTCTAGCACCAGGGCCAGCGCACTCTCAAATATTGTTTTTTGCCATCATTGTAAGCCTGCCACACAGTCATTATACTATACATTGAGTGTGAGTTTTTGTCAAAACCCGGCTCGTGGGAAGTGACAAAGATGTCTTATAGGACCAGGGCACAAATAATAATATAATAATAATCAATAATGTTGCTCTTTATTTAACCATTTTACATATAAAACCTTATTTGTTCATTGAAAATTGTGAATAACTCACCACAGGTTAATGAGAAGGCTTGAAAGGATGCACATATCTCTCCAATGTTGGGTTGTATTGGAGAGAGTCTCAGTCTTAAATAATTTTCCACACACAGTCTATGCTTGTATTTAGTTTTCATGCTAGTGAGGGCAGAGAATCCACTCTCACATAGGTACATGGTTGCAAAGGGCATCAGTGACTTTTAACAGCATGATTTTCCAGGGCAGGATACTCTGAGCGCAGCCCTATCCAGAAATCTGGCAGTGGCTTCTGATTAAATTACATTTCCACAGAACCGCTTCTTGCAATTTCGATGAGGCTCTCTTGTTCAGATATCGATAAGTGGACTGGAGGCAGGGCATGAAAGAGATAACGAATCCAGTTGTTTGTGTCATCTGTTTCGGGAAAGTACCTGCGTAATTGCGCACCCAACTCACTCAGGTGCTTCGCTATATCACATTTGACATTGTCTGTAAGCTTGAGTTCATTTGCACACAAAAAATCATACAATGATGGAGAAATATGTGTGTTGTCCTGGTTATTGCAGACAGAGAAGAGCTACAAATTCTTAATCATAGCCTCAATTTTATCCCGCAAATTGAATATAGTTGCGGGGAGTCCCTGTAATCCTAGATTCAGATCATTCAGGCAAGAAAAAACATCACCCAGATAGGCCAGTCATGTGAGAAACTCATCATCATGCAAGAGGTCAGACAAGTGAAAATGATGGTCAGTAAAGAAAACTCTAAGCTCGTCTCTCAATTCAGAGACAATGCAGAAAATACACAAGAGTTCAGGGGCCTTGCTTTAACATTTTCACTGTAGTGTCCAAAGCGTATTTCAAGCTGTCAGGCATTCCCTTGGAAGCAAGAGCCTCTCGGTGGATAATGCAGTGTACCCAAGTGGCTTTGGGAGCAACTGCTTGCAAGCGCGTTACCACTCCACTACGTCTCCCTGTCATGGTTTTTGCACCATCAGAACAGATACAAACACATCTTGACCACCAAAGTCCATTTGATGTCAGTACTTAAAAAAAATATATATCCAGTTGTCCTGGTTTGCAGAAGAGGATGTCTTCCTTAATTGACCCCTCCATAAACTTAATGGACATATACCAGGAGCTGATTTTTTATTTTTTTATTTCACCTTTATTTAACCAGGTAGGCCAGTTGAGAACAAGTTCTCATTTACAACTGCGACCTAGCCAAGATAAAAACAACAACACAGAGTTAGTTACACATGGGTTAAACAAACGTACAGTCAATGATAATTGTTGGAGGCTATTTTATTAAATGACATCGCCGAAGTCAAGGATCTGCAGGATAGTCAGTTCTACAAGGGTATGTTTGGCAGCATGAGTGAAGGACGCTTTGTTGCGAAATAGTAAGCCGATTCTAGATGTAATTTTGGATTGGAGATGCTTAATATGAGTCTGGGAGGAGAGTTTACAGTCTAGCCAGACACCTAGGTATTTATAATAGTCCACATATTCTAAGTCAGAACCGTCCAGAGTAGTGATGCTAGGCGGGCGGGTGTGGGCAGCGATCGGTTGAAGAGCATGCATTTAGTTTTACTAGCGTTTAAGAGCAGTTTGAGGCCACGGAAGGAGTGTTGTATGGCATTGAAGCTTGTTTGGAGGTCTGTTAACACAGTGTCCAAAGAAGGGCCAGAAGTATACAGAATGGTGTCGTCTGCATAGAGGTGGATCAAAGAATCACCCGCAGCAAGAGCGACATCATTGATATATACAGAGAAAAGAGTCGGCCCAAGAATTGAACTCTGTGGCACCCTCATAAAGACTGCCAGAGGTCCGGACAACAGGCCCTCCGATTTGGCACACTGAACTCTATCTGAGAAGTAGTTGGTGAACCAGGCGAGGCAGTCATTTGAGAAACCAAGGCTGTTGAGTCTGCCAATAAGAATGAGGTGATTGACAGAGTCGAATGCCTTGGCCAGGTCGATGAAGACGGCAGTACTGCACAGTACTGTTTTTTATCGATGGTGGTTATGATATTGTTTAGGACCTTGAGCGTGGCTGAGGTGCACCCGTGACCAGCTCGGAAACCAGATTGCATGCGGAGACAGTACGGTGGGATTCGAGATGGTTGGTGATCTGTTTGTTAACATGGCTTTCGAAGACTTTAGAAAGTCAGGGCAGGATGGATATAGGTCTGTAACAGTTTGGGTCTAGAGTGTCTCCCCCTTTGAAGAGGGGGATGACCGCGGCCGCTTTCCAATCTTTAGGAATCTCAGACAATACGAAAGAGAGGTTGAACAGACTAGTAAGTAAACCAAAGTAATATATTTGGGCGAGATAACTCACACCGGAATCGGTCTGAGCCCCAAGTAATACATTTGGGCCAGATAACTCTCACCGGAATTGGCCCGACCCCCAAGTAATACATTTGGGCCAGATAACTCACACCGGAATCGGCCCGAGCTCAATCGCTGCATCCTAGCCATAAGTAATACTGCCTAAGGCGACCCAGACCCTGGCCACATGACGTCGGACAAGTCTGACTCGCAGCCGAGTGCCCCGACTCTCAGCCGGAATCAGCCCAGATCCACTGTGCTATCTCTAGGTGGCTCTCGTGCTAGAAAAGGTTGGCGATCTCTGCCTTAATCCAAATTGATTTATAGTTAACTTGTCCGACCGTGCTGGAATCAAACCCACATGGATTAGCATATGAATTAGATGTCCTCTTTGTCCACATTTTGTCAATCATATTTCCTAAGGACTTGAGATAGGAGAGGATAAAAAAGAGTGGAGAAAGGGAGAAGGGACGGAGAGAAGAAAAGAGAGAACTCATGTTTTAGTTCAACTAGGCATCAAGAGGAATGAACTGAAGTGAGAGGAGATTGAATGGAAATGTTGTGTGTGTGCGTAATTGTGCATGTGTGCTTGCGTGTGTGTGTCTGTAGGCTACTGTGGTGTAGGACAGCCAGACCCTGGTTATTTTTATCCTACCAGCCAAGGGCAGAGTCCACAGAGGGTAAAAGCACTTTAATGCTCCATGTTACACACACACTGTAACGGCTGTCGTTGGTGGAAGAAGGTGAGGACCAAGGTGCAGCGTGGTAAGTGTTCATGATGTTTAATAAACTAAACAGAACACTAAATGACCAAAAACAACACCGCAAGTGAACGACACTAAACAGTTCTGTATGGTAGACACAGAAAACAACTACCCATAGTGGGGAAACAGGCTGCTTATATATGGTTCTCAATCAGAGCCAACGATTGCCAGCTGCCTCTGATTGGGAACCATACCAAGCCAAACACATAGAAATAGAAAACATAGAATGCTCACCCCAACTCACGCCCTGACCAAACTAAAATAGAGACATAATAAAGGAACTAAGGTCAGGACGTGACACACACACACAGAGCAGCCCAAACTTCTATCTCTCTTTTATCAACACTGTATGCAAAAGGTTTTATTGTCTTCTCAGAAATCTAGCCTTCTCTGTGTTGCTCCCCACATCCCCAATTCCGTCACACTTCTGTAAAGCAGTAGGTGCTGTTGTGATGACATCCTGTAGGTCTGATATCTGATTGGAAGTTAGCTCAACAGTAATGCTATTGGTCAATAACTCAGATTTGGAATCTAAACATGGTCAAATGGTGATAAAAGGGTTTTAGCTTCACTGTGTCTCTCTTTCTCTGATCTTTGTTCCTGACCTGCTGTGGTTAGATATACAGTCTTTCTCCCTCTCCCATGAGCTATGGGCCATGGCTCAAGACATGGATTCCTTGTCTCTCTCTCCCTGTCTGATCATGTCTATATACTAAATTCCTTGATTAATGTCAGCATTGCCTTGTAACTTAAGCTTATGCCTTGCATAATGTTATCATTCATTTTACAATGTCCTTAAATCTATTTGCCTTTAGTATTTTACTCTCAGACCAATTCTTGCTAGTCAACATCAACTCTTTGCCTAATCCTTTCTTGCAAATTTATGGAGTCAGATAGTCAGATAATTCATGTAATATAATTTGTTAACATACAAATTAGATACTTTTATCATGGGTCGCATGTGATGTATAAATAAAAGACATAGGCTATATAATATATATTAACTCACGCACACACACACACACACACACACACACACACAGGTCTCCCCCACTTTTCTCTGCTCTTCCTTCCTCACACCCTCACAGTTCCATCTCTGTCCCTCTTTCCCTGCATCCCTCGTTCCGCTACTTAGCAACAGTTTCCAGGGTTACAAAGTTTCTACATCCATCGCCCCCTCCCCACCTCCAAGATAAGTCTCTGACTGTCCCTGAGCTATGTTCTGTCCACTTCCTAAAGCTCCACCATGAAGGCTTTATTGAAGGCTGAACATGTTGGTTTTAATGAGAAGTAAATACCTTTTATTGAACTTCCATCTTCCTCCCAAAGTAATCTTTATGGAAGTGTAGATTCTGTTCACTTTGTACATGGTCTTTCTCATGGATCAAACTGGTTGTTTGGCTGTTCATTGATTTTGACCAATACATCTTTATGTCTCATAGCCATCTTTGTCTATTTGATTTAGAATTTTAGGTCCTCTGTAGGTATAACAAATATATATATATATATATATATATATATATATATATATATATATATATATATATATATATATATATATATATACAGTACCAGACAAAAGTTTGGATTCTTTAAAGTAGCCACCCTTTGCCTTGATGACAGCTTTGCACATTCTTAGATTTCTCTCAACCAGCTTCATGAGGAATGCTTTTCTGACAGTCTTGAAAGAGTTCCCACATATGCTGAGCACTTGTTGGCTGCTTTTCCATCACTCTCCTTGGTCAAATAGTTCTTACACAGCCTGGAGGTGTGTTTTGAATCCTTGCCCTGTTGAAAAACAAATGATAGTCCCACTAAGCGCCAACCAGATGAGATGGTGTATTACTGCAGAATGTTGTGGTAGCCATGCTGGTTAAGTGTGTCTTGAATTCTAAATAAATCACTGACAGTGTCACCAGCAAAGCACCCCCATACCATCACACCTCCTCCTCCATGCTTCACGGTGGGAACCACATGTGGGGAGATCATTCATTCACCTACTCTGTGTCTCGCAAAGACATGGCGGTCGGAACCAAAAATGTCAAATTTGGACTCATCTGACCAAAAGACAGATTTCCACCGGTCTGATGTCCATTGCTCATGTTTCTTGGCCCAAGCAAGTCTCTTCTTCTTATTGGTGTCCTTTAGTAGTGGTTTCTTTGCAGCAATTCGCCCATGAAGGCTTGATTCACGCAGTCTCCTCTGAACAGTTGATTTTGAGATGTGTCTGTTACTTGAACTCTGTGAAGCATTTATTTGGGCTGCAATCTGAGGTGCAGTTAACTCTAATGACCTTATCCTCTGCAGCGGAGGTCATTCTGGGTCTTCCTTTCCTGTGGCGGTACTCATGAGACCCAGTTTCATCATAGCACATGATGGTTTTTGCAACTTCACTTGACATTCTCCGTTTTGACTGATCTTCATGTCTTAAAGTAATGGTGGACTGTCTCTTTGCTTATTTGAGCTGTTCTTTACATAATATGAACTTGGTCTTTTACAAAGGGCTATCTTCTGTATACCACCCCTACCTTGTCACAACACAACTGACTGGCTGAAATGCATTAAGAAGGAAAGAAATTCCACAAATGAACTTTTAACAAGGCACACCTGTTAATTGAAATGCATTCCAGGTGACTACCTCATGAAGCTGGTTGAGAGAATGCCAAGAGTGTGCAAATATGTCATCAAGTTAATGGGTGGCTACTTTGAAGAATCTCAAATATAAAATATATTCTGATTTGTTTAACACATTTTTGTTACTACATGATTCCATATGTGTTATTTCATAGTTTTCACTATTATTCTACAATGTAGACCATTACAATAAATTTTAAAAAACTGTTAATGAGTAGGTGTGTCCATACTTTTGACTGGTATTGTATATGAAAAAAAATATTTGATAAAATATATAACTGCCTTTACTGCTATAGCCCATAGAAACGCATTGAGTAGCACATTCATAAATGGCAAAACAGACAGTCAAAAAGTAGGAGAAAAATTGAGATATAAGAAAGCTAAGCAAATATATATATTTTTTTTTTACACTTTCCATACTTCAATGTAAAAAACAAAACAGTACCGGTTACTATCAGATGAGTCCCGTGATACTTGTGGGTGTCGTACAACAGAATGTAGAGCAAAACAGAGAACACCATCGTGTGACTCTTTCCGTACGTGCGTGTGTCTGTAGTGGAGTAATATGTATCAATTATTAGTTATCAAACCGTTCGGATGCTATAGACGTTTTCGTGAGAAGATCGATTTTCGGGATGTCTCATGGTCTGACAAACACCGCTGTAGCTCGGCCACATTTTCCACCACAGATGTGGATGCGGTGGATTGATACGCAACCCATGCGTGAGTGTGTGCGTGCGCGTGCGTGTGTGCGTGCGTGCATGCGTGTGTAGCGATGATCTCTACTATCATGTACTGACTTCTATGTGAAAACTGTTTCTGTCTGTCACACACACACACACACACACACACACACACACACACACACTGAGGAACATGAGGGCATGTCATATTAGATAAAACCAGTTTGATGTGGTTTATGGAGACGTCAGCTTGTTAGATCAATGCATGTTGTGTTTCTACAAAGGAATCTGGTAATCAGTGTATAGCTACTTTATAATATTTAATTAAATGTTTATTTGTCTTGTTGATGAGATGGTAAAGTCCTGCATGGTCTAGTTTGGGAGCAGTACCAGTATTTACTGTACTGGGCTGTGCTGTTGTGAGCCAGGGATGGCTCAACGAGTGAAATATCTCCACTGAAAACGTCAGTCCATAATCTGCTATGAGGACATTTTCAATTATGTGAAGTGAAATAATTTTGCGGTTGAGATGGAATCGACCCTAACTCTGATTATTTGCCCTGCCGAGCCACTCAATCGTCTAATAACTGTAATCCTTCCTCAATGTAGCTATAGACATACACACTGCTACGTGCACGCACATGTGTGTGTGTGAGTCAGTGGTCTGCAGTGAAGGATCCGTGTGTGTAATGAGTATTGACCCAAGGAAGACCGCTTGCACTGGGTAATATGGCTACAAAAGAGAGAGGGAAGGCTGATCGCAAGAGAGATAGAGACAAAGAGAGACACCCTCACAGACAGCCATTTCAGTGAACAGTGTACAGTAGTGTGAGTGTACAGCAGTAGATGACTGATTAATTATGCACAACACATAGACACCTATGTTTGGTTCAGATTTGGTGCGTTCCGGCATTGATTAAGTTAATAATTGATATGTTCGATTCACATCTCCAACTAAAGGAAAAAGTTCAAGAATAGGATTAAGCCAGTGGCTCAGACAGAACTATTCAAGCAGTAGATGCATCTCCTTTAAATGTTTCTATAATGGTTGCGTTGTCCACAACAATTGAATAGTGCTTTTGTAATACAGTGAATAGCCTGAAGTTGATGTAACAGTATTTATTCAACCTTTTAATGAGTTACACATCCATGGCCACATTTGGAGTTTTACTGTGTTCTATAAATGTATTCTTATGTAATCAAAGAAAGTGTGCATTTTCAGAATTGCAAGTCTGTGGAGATCTTCACAAGTGCTATAATAATCTGCCCAGAATCTCAAACCACATTGATCCTTTGTACTTTTAATGTAATCTCAACTGCAATCCAGGTAATTTGGTTATGCTATTAGCTGAAGCACAGGGATAACACATTAAACTGTTGTATAAATAAAGTAAATAACATTTAACTACCCATTTGAACTTTGTTGTGCTTTTAAATGGATTAAAGTGCAATGATTACACATTTAGTTGACAACTAAACCAAAAATCAGACATTGTTTTTCCCTTGGAATTTGGTTGTGCTTTTAGATTGTTGAATGCATGTTGATAACACATTGGGAATTCAACAAACGTTTGCCAACCACTCTTTGTGAGTGGGTGAATCTACAGAAGGTTGTAATCTCATTGATCAATGTCTCAACCAAATATTACCCAATTTTCCAAGTCTAAATGTTGTGGTGTGCCCAGTGGGTAGGCAGTATTTCTTAAACTTACAGAAGGCAAATCATTTCTGCAAAATGAAATATAAATGTTAATATTAGATGGAATGGGTCTTTACTTCAAGATTATTGGGTTGTGATGTATTTCTGATACATTTTAATACTTTTTCCGCGAGATGTTTTCTAAGTCTCCTTTTCCATCTGTTTGACCATAAATCAAAGAAAGACGTTGCTTATTCCACATTTTTAGCATGGAAAATGGTTGAAACGTTTATATATGCTTTATAAATAGACTCTTAGCTTTCCTTTGACACCACATTTTAACTTGACATGTTAGAGCTCATGTTTTTTTTTTACATGGAAATGGCTTTAGCTAAAGTAGGACAACAGCTGGGACAACCTTTTTGCCCTCACTCACATGACCTCTGTTTATGGTTTCCTTATCAAATCATTTATTGGTCGCGTGCACAGTTTCGCAGATGTTATTGCAGGTGCAATGAAATGTTTGGAATGCTAGCGCCTAACAGTGCACCAATAAAAAGTTATCAAAAAACTACAAACAAGAAATCAATCAGTAATCCAAATGCAACTCATGCGAATATAGACCAAAATATATATAGTAAGAATATGTACAGCAGTATACAGTGCCTTCGGAAAGTATTCAGGACCCTTGACTTTTTACACGTTTTGTTCGGTTACAACCTTATTCTAAAATGGATTTTTTTTAAATCCTTCATCAATCTACACACAATACCCCATAATGACAAAGATTCATAAAAAACTGATATCACATTTACATAAGTATTCAGATCCAAAGTACTCAGTACTTTGTTGAAGCACCTTTGGTTACCTTTGAAGCACCTTCGATTACAGCCTTGAGTCTTCTTGGGGTATGACACAACAAGCTTGCCACATCTGTATTTGAGGAGTTTCGACCATTCTTCTCTGCAGATCCTCTCAAGCTCTGTCAGGATGGATGGGAAGCGTTAATGCACAGCTAGTTTCAGATCTCTTCAGAGATGTTCGATCGGGTTCAAGTCTGGGCTCTGGCTGGGCCACTCAAGGACATTCAGAGACTTGTCCCAAAGCCACTCCTTCATGAGGTAGTCACCTGGAATGCATTTCAATTAACAGATGTGCCTTCTTAATGCGTTTGAGCTAATCAGTTGTGTTGTGACAAGGTAGGGGGGGGGTAAACAGAAGATAGCCCTATCTGGTAAAAGACCAAGTCTATATTATTGGCAAGAACAGCTCAAATAAACTAAGAGAAATGACAGTCCATCATTACTTTAAGACATGAAGGTCAGTCAATACGGACAATTTCAAGATCTTTTAAAGTTTCTTCAAGGGCAGTCGCAAAAACCATCAAGAGCTATGATGTAACTGGCTCTCATGAGGACCACCACAGGAAGGGAAGACCCAGAGTTACCTCTGCTGCAGAGGATACGTTCATTAGAGTTACCAGCCTCAGAAATTGCAGCCCAAATAAATACTTCACGGAGTTCAAGTAACAGACACATCTCAACATCAACTGTTCAGAGGAGACTGTGTGAATCAGGCCTTCATGGTCGAATTGCTGCAAAGAAACCACTACAAAGGACACCAATAATAAGAAGAGACTTGCTTGGGTCCAGAAACACGAGCAATGGACATTAGCCCAGTTGAAATCTGTCCATTGGTCTCATGTCTCTAAATTTGAGATGTTTGGTTCCAACCACACTGTCTTTGTGAGACGCAGAGTAGGTAAACGGATGATCTCCACATGTGTGGTTCCCACCATGAAGCATGGAGGAGGAGGAGTTACGGTGTGGGGGTGCTTTGCTGGTGACACAGTCAGTGATTTATTTAGAATTCAAGGCACACTTAACCAGCATGGCTACCACAGCATTCTTCAGCGATACGCCATCCCATCCAGGCTGTGTAAGGGCTATTTGACCAAGAAGGAGAGTGATGGAGTGCTGCATCAGATGACCTGGCCTCCACAACCACCCGGCCTCAACCCAATTGTGATGGTTTGGGATGAGTTGGACAGCAGAATGAAGGAAAAGCAGCCAACAAGTGCTCAGCATATGTGGGAACTCCTTCAAGACTGTTGGAAAAGCATTCTAGGTAAAGCTGGTTGAGAGAATGCTAAGAGTGTGCAAGGCTGTCATCAAGGCAAAGGGTGGCTACTTTGAAGAATCTAAAATACAGTGGGGCAAAAAAGTATTTAGTCAGCCACCAATTGTGCAAGTTCTCCCACTTAAAAAGATGAGAGAGGCCTGTAATTTTCATCATAGTTACACTTCAACCATGACAGACAAAATGAGGAAAGAAAATCCAGAAAATCAAATTGCAGGATTTTTAATGAAATTATTTGCAAATTATGGTGGAAAATGAGTATTTTTGGGTTCCTACATGATTCCACATGTGTTATTTCAGAGTTTTGATGTCTATTTTTCTTCAATGTAGAAAATGTTAACAATATATAAAAAACCTTGAATGAGTAGGTGTGTCCATACTTTTGACTGGTACTGTATCTGGGGAAGGGTATAAAACAATTGCTAGAATGTTGAAAGTTTCCAAGAGCACAGTGGTCTTCATCATTGGGAAATGTAAAAAAAAATATATGGAAGTACCCAGACTCTGCCTGAGCTGGCTGCCCGACCAAAATGAGAAACTGGGCAAGAAGGACCTTGGTCAGGGAGGTTCCTTACCTGAGATAGGAGAACCTGCCAGAAGGACAACAGTCCCTACAACACTATACCAATCTGGGCTTTATGGGAGAGTGGCCAGACGGAAGTCACTCATGAGAAAAAGGCACATGACAGCACGCATGGAGTTTGCAAAAAAGCACATGAAAGACTGTGATCATGAGGCAAAAGATTATGTGGTCTGATGAGACAAAAATGTTACTCTGTGGCCTGAATGCAATACGCTCTGTCTGGAGAAAACCAGGCACAGCTCATCACCTGTCGAACACTGTTCCTTCTGTGAAGCATGGTGGTGGCAGCATTATGCTATGGGGATGCTTTTCAGTGGCAGGGACTGGGAGACTGGTAAGGATAAAGGGAACTATGAATGGAGACAAATACAGGCAAATCCTTGATGAGTGCAAACGACCTTAGACTGGAGCGAAGATTTACATTCCAACAGGACAATGACCCCAAGCATACAGCCAAAGCAACACTGGAATGGCTTCAGAACAATAATATGCAACTCCTTGAGTGGCCCAGCCAAAGCCTAGACTTGTAGCCCATTGAAAATCTGTGGAAAGTCTTAAAGATTGCTGTTCACCGCAGCTCCCAGTCTAATTTAACAGAGCTTGACAACATCTGAAAAGAAGAATGGGAGAAAATCCCCAAATCCAGATGTGCAAAGCTGATGCAGACATACCCAAGATGACTCAAAACTGTAATTGCCACCAAAGGTGTTTCTACAAAATATTGACTCAGGGGCGTGAATACTTATGTATATGAGATATATCTGTATGTAATGTTTTATGAATGTACAAAAATTACTAAAAACATGTTTTCACTTTGTCATTATGAGGTATTGTGTGTATATTGGTGACAAAAAAATGAGAATTTAATTCATTTTGAATTCTGGCTGTACCCAACAAAATGTGGAATAAGTCATGGTTATGAATACTTTCTGAAGGCAGTATATATTAGAATGAGCTATGTGAAGTCCAGTATACACAGTGTGAAAAACTATATAAAATAAACAGGAAACTTGAATTGTCCAGTGTTTAATGACTCTATATACTGTAAGTGTGTGTGTTTGTGAGTATGGGCGTATGTGTGTGAGTGTATATGTGAGTACAGGTCTGTCTGTCTGTCTGTCTGTCTGTCTGTCTGTCTGTCTGTCTGTCTGTCTGTCTGTCTGTCTGTCTGTCTGTCTGTCTGTCTGTCTGTCTGTTTCTTTCTTTCTAACTACAGGAGATGGTGTGATGGCCTGGATTCAGTTAAGGCTTTGATGCACTTGTACTGTCTCTGTCGGCTAGATGGTAGCAGAGTGAATAGACCGTGACCTGGGTGGCCATAGTGCAGGGTCACTGTACTAGGGAGTAGAGTATGTTCAGAGTATATTGCGTTTGTGCCTGTGGCTCCTGCAGGATATCTTAATTAACTTGTTATTATGCAATAAACACTTCCAGAAAATGACTGACCTGATTGATTGCTATTCCACCCAGGTCTCTCTCACCCTCTGTCCTACCCCCCTTTCTCTCTCTCACAATCTCCCAATCCACCACCAATCTCTCTCTCTCCTTTCTCCTCTTTCTTTCTCTCCCTTCCCTCTCTCACACCCTCTTTCAATCCAATCCAATGTCTTTGCCCCCTTTTTCTCTCACACCCTCCCTCCTATCTTCCTCTCTCCATTTCTCCCCCCCCTCTCACACCTTCTCCCACTCCAACCCCATTCTCTCGCTCTCCCCCTCTTTCTCTGCCCCTGGCAGCCTCAGACCAAGCCGAGGTCTCCTAAATTTATTTGGTTTTCACAGGGGAGGGTTTTTAATTGTGTTTCTGTACCAACCATCACACACAAACACATACTCATACTTATACACATACACGCGCCACTGTATTTCCCGTCTTCTCCACCTGACGAGAATAAATTGGATGCATAATGAAACAGTAATGAAAGAAGAGCCCTTTTTGTGGGAAAATAATTCCCCTCGCAGCTCCCAGTTGATGCTTTAACAATCCATTACTTTGTGAGTTTTTCAAATTTACGAAACTGCAACTGTTCTCTCCTCAAATACGTATATTAAATTGCGTTTCTATTTACATATTCAAATTGATTATGGGCAAACGGCACAGTCCATAAAACGGTTAGAGTTCGAGAGAGCACACAGCGCATCGTCCTTCTCGCGCCCCCCTCTCTCGCTCTCACTCTCTCTGACCCTCCCTCCTTCCATCTCTCTCTCCGTGCAGTGAGATTCCTGGGGACATCACAGCACGAGGCAAGTCTGCTTTGAGGAGAGCGCAAGGACAGATGAACCCTTCATATCGGAGAGCAAGCCTACTTCACATCAGACAACATGCAGGTAAACAAACTCAACTTCATTCATTCTACTAAAGTGGTCATGGTTGTTTTACATTTTAGCCTACCATTGCTTCTGAAATTGCGCGTCAATCCAAAACTGCATGTTTCACACCTTCACACCTTATAGGGGCAATCCGCAATAAAAAAAAAACCGGAGGGATGGGGCTATAGAAAGAGCTATGGATGCAATGACTGACCATTCATGATTTTAAAAGTATCGTTTTTGAGGCCATACAGTTACGTTTACATTTACTTAGTTTCCAAACATTGGAGTAAAACAACCCTATTTCGGGGGTTCATTTGTGGTAATAAGACAGTTGAACTAAGCTCATGAGGCATTTATAAATTACATTCTTCAAGAATCAATGGTTACATATCATTAATTGATTTACTGTAAATACAAAAAGGAATGTAGCAACTGCAGATTGCCCCTTTAATAATTCGGAAGAGAAATTGTTATAAATCATAGTAGCCTAAACAAATAGACAACTTGTTGTGTGTTTGCTTCCGTCCTTCCATCCACATGTCCTTCAGCAGCACATTTCGCCCTATTTGAGCCAAAGCAGAGAAGTTAAGTAATTAGCCTGCTGGTAATTCTACAGTGCTGTCTGTCTTCTTGGGATGGGGCGCACGCTTTTTAGCGCGTACGGCACAGGGACCTCATTCTCGGCTGCTTCCAGTGAAGTGTCACAGAGAATCATGTCTTCCACCGCGAATGTGCTGTCTCTCTCTTTCTCTCTCTCTCTCCCTCGCGCTCTCTGTCTCTGTGTCTGTGTGTGTATGTGGGCGTATGTATGTGGGTTTGTGTTTGTGTGTGTCTTCCAATTTTTGGTGACTAGGACCCTATATTCCCTCCACCTGGGTCTATTGTGATTCATGTGTGAGCCTGACTATAAATCTTTAAATAGTCTGGTTTATAGAGGACTGTATTACCCTGTGTGTGAGAGTATTGGTTACTGTGTTTTATGTTACTGTTTGAATCACAGTTTCACAGTTACAGAAAGAATTTCTGAGAATTGGGAAATCTGTGGGGTGATTGTGGAGTGGACAGACATCATACACATTTGAGTGGTCTGGTATGATTGGATCCTAAGTAGACATGGATTTAGTGTATTTATCACAAATACACTACTTATCACAAGTACACTACATTCCTCAAGCCTTACAATAGGGGGTGACAGTACAGAGATGTTGGTACAGGGATGTGGGCAGGGTAGAGAGTTTCTTTTAAATATTTACCTCCTGCGATTGGTGAAGTGTAATAAATCAATCAATTGATCAAATTATTGGTTAAAAAAAAAGCTGATTGTTCCACAGAGGTGTTGGCTCAGGCTGGAGTGAGGGGTTGTGTGTGTATGCATGTGTGTGTGTATGCATGTGTGTGTGTATGTTTGTGTATGCGTGCATTTGTGGGCTTGTTATGTGCATGTGGCGACTTGTGATTTGAGTCATCATCGCATGTTGATGCTAACTAGCTTGGAGTGGAAGATTGAGACAGGGCTGGCTCTGGGCTCAGAGAAACCTTTCCTCACTTTCTCCCTCTCTCTCTCTATTTCTCTCTCTTTCTCCCTCTCTCACTCTCACCCACTCATTCTCTCTCTCTCACTCTCTGGGTCATTCCACCAAATTTGTGCTTTTTGCATCCCTTTGATATTTTAAGTAGAAATTGTGCACCAATATTGAATTTGAAAAGACTGTTATATCAAATGAAGTGCCCTCTAATATAGACCACATGGAGAATTTAATAAATCAGATTTTTTTATATGAATAAATAATTGCTAAAGTGCCCAAATTGTGCATTTTGACATGCCCCCCCATGCCCCCTCTGTTACTTAGAGGAAGGTTTTGACATGCCCCTCCGTGCCCCTCTGTTACTTCGAGGAAGATTTTGACATGCCCCTCCATGCCCCCTCTGTTACTTAGAGGAAGGTTTTGACATGCCCCTCCGTGCCCCCTCTGTTACTTAGAGGAAGATTTTGACATGCCCCTCCGTGCCCCTCTGTTACTTAGAGGAAGGTTTTGACATGCCCCTCCATGCCCCCTCTGTTACTTAGAGGAAGGTTTTGACATGCCCCTCCGTGCCCCCTCTGTTACTTAGAGGAAGGTTTTGACATGCCCCTCCGTGCCCCCTCTGTTACTTAGAGGAAGGTTTTGACATGCCCCTCCGTGCCCCTCTGTTACTTCGAGGAAGATTTTGACATGCCCCTCCGTGCCCCTCTGTTACTTCGAGGAAGATTTTGACATGCCCCTCTGTTACTTAGAGGAAGGTTTTGACATGCCCCTCCGTGCCCCTCTGTTACTTAGAGGAAGGTTTTGACATGCCCCTCCGTGCCCCTCTGTTACTTAGAGGAAGGTTTTGACATGCCCCTCCGTGCCCCCTCTGTTACTTCGAGGAAGATTTTGACATGCCCCTCCGTGCCCCTCTGTTACTTCGAGGAAGATTTTGACATGCCCCTCCGTGCCCCTCTGTTACTTCGAGGAAGATTTTGACATGCCCCTCCGTGCCCCTCTGTTACTTCGAGGAAGATTTTGACATGCCCCTCCGTGCCCCTCTGTTACTTCGAGGAAGATATTGACATGCCCCTCCATACGCCTCTGTTACTTCGAGGAAGATATTGACATGCCCCTCCGTGCCCCCTCTGTTACTTCGAGGAAGATTTTGACATGCCCCTCCGTGCCCCCTCTGTTACTTCGAGGAAGATTTTGACATGCCCCTCCGTGCCCCTCTGTTACTTCGAGGAAGATTTTGACATGCCCCTCCGTGCCCCTCTGTTACTTCGAGGAAGATTTTGACATGCCCCTCCGTGCCCCTCTGTTACTTCGAGGAAGATTTTGACATGCCCCTCCGTGCCCCTCTGTTACTTCGAGGAAGATATTGACATGCCCCTCCGTGCCCCTCTGTTACTTCGAGGAAGATTTTGACATGCCCCTCCGTGCCCCTCTGTTACTTCGAGGAAGATTTTGACATGCCCCTCCGTGCCCCTCTGTTACTTCGAGGAAGATTTTGACATGCCCCTCCGTGCCCCTCTGTTACTTCGAGGAAGATTTTGACATGCCCCTCCGTGCCCCTCTGTTACTTCGAGGAAGATTTTGACATGCCCCTCCGTGCCCCTCTGTTACTTCGAGGAAGATTTTGACATGCCCCTCCGTGCCCCTCTGTTTCTTCGAGGAAGATTTTCATCCACTTTAACCTCAACATTTCTCCAAGTTTTCACCATCATTGTAAACCTTAGTAATGTTGTTGCTGTGACAAAATTATTTCTGAAGATGATTATTTATTTCATGTGATTAGTGATTACTCTCGTTTTAATATGGTGAAACTATTCCTTTTAAAATATTTATTTAAAAATAAACATTGAACATACAATAGTGACATCGTGGTATAAAAGCTGGTGAGCTGGTTCTACTCTTTTTGGTAATTTGCTGGTGTTTTGTGGTGGAAAACTGAGCGAGTCGAGCATAACATGCTAACTCTGTTACCCATAGATAGACAGGGTAGAAATGTTTTTGCAATTGACATTTTGTTCTGAAGCTTGCATTCAAATGCCACTCCTTGTTTGATTTGATTTGAACATTTTATAATACATAAAGAAGCCACACAAGGCAACCAATACATGTACCAAAATTGCCGAAGATTATACACACAAAAAGTCTAAGACTTGTTTCTGTTGTGGTCCTCTATTTGTAGGCAAGTGGCTGCAGGGAAATCAGACACAATGTCCACATATTTAGATGTATACAAAAAAAGCTAACACAATAAGCTTCCATTGTCCCTGTCACAATAGTATTTATGGCTGATTTAAGGCGAACTTGTTTCTCCCTCACTCCCTCTCTCTCTCTCTCTCTCTCTCTATCTTTCTCCCTCACTCACTCCCTCTCTCTCTCTGTTGATCTTTCTCCCCCACTCCCTCTCTCTCTCTGTCTATCTTTCTCCCTCACTCTCTCTCTCTCTATCTCTGTCTATCTTTCTCCCTCACTTTCTGTCTCTCTCTGTCTATCTTTCTCCCTCACTCACTCTCTCTCTCTGTCTTTCTCCCTCACTCCCTCTCTCTCTCTGTCTGTCTTTCTCCCCCACTCCCTCTCTCTCTCTGTCTATCTTTCTCCCTCACTCTCTCTCTCTCTCTCTGTCTGCCTGTCTTTCTCCCTCACTTTCTGTCTCTCTGTCTATCTTTCTCCCTCACTTTCTGTCTCTCTCTGTCTATCTTTCTCCCTCACTCACTCTCTCTCTCTGTCTTTCTCCCTCACTCCCTCTCTCTCTCTGTCTGTCTTTCTCCCCCACTCCCTCTCTCTCTCTGTCTATCTTTCTCCCTCACTCTCTCTCTCTCTCTCTGTCTGCCTGTCTTTCTCCCTCACTCCCTCTCTCTCTGCAGGCATGGCTAACATTGATGAGCTGTTGACATTTTGAAGTTTAAGTAAACAATAATGTGATATTTACATGTGTACAGTATTTACATAGATAGTTCTGAGTATTGAAGTAAGAGCGTTCGTCTAGTGCTGTAATTCAGGGGGACTTATTCAAGACAGATACCTTATTCAGCTTTTATCTTTTTTATTCAAGAACCATCTGTCTGTCTGTCTGTCTGTCTGTCTGTCTGTCTGTCTGTCTGTCTGTGTCCCCGTCTCCTTTCCCCTGTCCATTCTTACCTGTTCTCTGTTATAATCAGGTCTATACCAGGGCTGACCAACCAAGGATCGAGAGCCCAGCTTCCAGCTCTTTACTACACTAATTGTGATCTAAGTTGAAGACTATGTTTAGTTCATTATCTGAGTCAGGTATTAGTGCTGGGCTGGAACAAAGGTGTGCACACACTGTAGCCTTTATACACTGCTAACTGTACAGTAGGAGCAGAATGAAATTACACTCCCAGTCAGCATCATATGGCTTCACACGAACAAGTTCATTTTAAAGTCACAGACATTTTCC
The DNA here is from genome assembly GCF_023373465.1 of Oncorhynchus keta. Classification (NCBI taxonomy): domain Eukaryota; kingdom Metazoa; phylum Chordata; class Actinopteri; order Salmoniformes; family Salmonidae; genus Oncorhynchus; species Oncorhynchus keta. Next base: position 36,789,723 of record NC_068434.1, on the reverse strand, counting down.
GGAGCTCTGTCAGTCCTTATCACTCAAAACACACACACGCACGCACACACACACACACACACACACACACACACACACACACACACACACACACACACACACACACACACACACACACACACACACACACACACACACACACACACACGCACACACACCTGCAGGTGCATGCAAATACACCTGTTCAAACAAATTGGGGTGTCTTGTAACCACATCCCCTAGAGAGTCACACACACACACAGCACTGTGGTACTGAGTGACTGGAGCTACAAAGGGAGAGATTTACACAAGCTAAATTTTTTCATGTGGCCAATGGTTTAAAGGAAAAATAAAGGAAATAAAACATAATTAGAATAGTACTAAAGATTACACAGAATTTAGAATCAGTGCTCAACATGAATAGAAAGACTATCGTTTATACAGTACACATATCATTTATACAGTACACATATCGTTTATACAGTACACATATCGTTTATACAGTACACATATTGTTTATACAGTACACATATCGTTTATACAGTACACATATCGTTTATACAGTACACATATCGTTTATACAGTACACATATTGTTTATACAGTACACATATCGTTTATACAGTACACATATCGTTTATACAGTACACATATCGTTTATACAGTACACATATCGTTTATACAGTACACATATTGTTTATACAGTACACATATCGTTTATACAGTACACATATTGTTTATACAGTACACATATCGTTTATACAGTACACATATCGTTTATACAGTACACATATCGTTTATACAGTACACATATTGTTTATACAGTACACATATCGTTTATACAGTACACATATCGTTTATACAGTACACATATCGTTTATACAGTACACATATTGTTTATACAGTACACATATCGTTTATACAGTACACATATCGTTTATACAGTACACATATCGTTTATACAGTACACATATCGTTTATACAGTACACATATCGTTTATACAGTACACATATCGTTTATACAGTACACATATTGTTTATACAGTACACATATTGTTTATACAGTACACATATTGTTTATACAGTACACAAAGAATGTGGGGCGGCAGGTAGCCTAGTGGTTAGAGCGTTCGACGAGTAACCGAAAGGTTGCAAGATCGAATCACCGATCTGACAAGTTAAAAATCTGTCGTTCTGCCCCTGAACAAGGCAGTTAACCCACTGTTCCTAGGACATAATTGAAAATAAGAATTTGTTCTTAACTGACTTGCCTAGTTAAATTAATTTACGACCAAGCTTTAACTTCCTGACTGATGTCTTGAGATGTTGCTTCAATATATCTACATAAGTTTCCCAACCTCATGATGCCATCTATTTTGTGAAGTGCACCAGTGCACCAGTGCTTCCTGCAGCAAAGCACCCACACAACATGATGCTGCCACCCCAGTGCTTCATGGTTGGGATGGTGTTCTTCGGCTTTCAAGCCTACCCCTTCTTCCTCCAAACATAACGTTGGTCATTATGGTCAAACAGTTATATTTTTGTTTCATCAGACCAGATTACATGTGCAGTTGCAAACCATAGTCAGGCTTTTTTTTATGGCGGTTTTGGAGCAGTGGCTTCTTCCTTGCTGAGCAGTGTTTCAGGTTATGTCGATATAGGACTCGTTTTACTGTGGATATAGATACTTTTGTACCTGTTTCCTCCAGCACCTTAACAGGTTCCTTTGCTGTTGTTCTGGGATTGATTTACACTTTTCACAACAAAGTACGTTAATCTCTAGGAGACAGAACGTGTCTCCTTCATGAGTGGTATCACGGCTGCGTGGTCCCATGGTGTTTATACTTGCGTACTATTGTCTGTACAGATGAACGTGGTACCTTCAGGCATTTGGTAATTGCTCCCAAGGATGAACCAGACTTGTGGAGGTCTAAAACAAAAATTCAAAGAGGCACTGGGTTTGAAGGTAGGCCTTGAAATACATCCACAGGTACACCTCCAATCCGAAGCTTCTAAAGCCATGACATCATTTTATGGAATTTTCCAAGCTGTTTAAAGGCACAGTCAACTAAGTGTATGTGAACTTCTGACCCACTGGAATTGTGATACATCGAATTATTCGTTAAATAATCTGTCTGTAAACAATTGTTGGAAAAATGACTTGTGTCATGCACAAAGTAGATGTCCTAACCGACTTGACAAAACTATAACAAGAAATATGTGGAGTGGTTGAAAAACGAGTTTTAATGACACCAACCTAAGTGTATGTAAACTTCCGACTTCAACTGTACAGAGTCATTGTTTCACTTTATATGTACAATATATAGCTCATTCTACTCATAGCTCATTTTATTTTTCTGTGTATGCGACCAACTAACTTTGATTTGATTACTGTTATGTCTGTACACACACACATGTGCACACACGCACACGCACGGACAAACACACGCAAACACAAACGCACACACAAACCAGCCCGACACTCAAGTCCATATGAATCCGCCCCCCTCCCACACACCCAGGCTCTATGACAACCATGCATTTCCTCACAGATAGAGAGGCCCCCCTCCCACACACCCAGGCTCTATGACAACCATGCATTTCCTCACAGATAGAGAGGCCCCCCTCCCACACACCCAGGCTCTATGACAACCATATGCATTTCCTCACAGATAGAGAGGTCATCTTTGGACCCACCTCTCCCGGTCACACTTTTTCTCCCCCTATCTCTCTCTTTTCCTAAATCCTTCTCTCTTTCTTTTCACAAGTCTCTCTCGACCCCCCTCTCTCTCATTCTAGTAACCATGTTACCCCGGTGGAACACGGATCCTTTAATGCAGACCACTGTCACACGCACGCACACACGCACGCACGCACACACACACACACAGAAAAGCAGAGAGAGAGAGAGAGAGAGAGAGAGAGAGAGAGAGAGAGAGAGAGAGAGAGTAGGAGGACAGGAGAGAGAAGACTGGCGAAGTGATTGACTGATAAATAAATTGGGAGCATTGAAGAGATGGAGATAGACAGAGAGAGTAGGAGGACAGGAGAGAGAAGACTGGCGAAGTGATTGACTGATAAATAAATTGGGAGCATTGAAGAGATGGAGATAGACAGAGAGAGTAGGAGGACAGGAGAGAGAAGACTGGCGAAGTGATTGACTGATAAATAGATAAATAAATTGGGAGCAATGAAGAGATGGAGAGAGAGAGAGAGATAGAGAGAGAGGTCTAATGAGAGAAAAGGGAGATTCTGGTGTGTCTGTGCATTAACGGCAAAACATGAAAATGTGGCACTGACTCACCCATCGATTGCTATTTCAGTATTGCCTTGATGAAGAGTTCACCATTCGACTCGCTGGGTTATCCACGTGTGACATGCACATGCAATTACAAGCCTGGCTTGAGATACTGGCAGGTGCAGGATCAATATCCACCTTCATAACATGCATGAAGCCTGAGTTGGAATGTAAAGCTAACTGAAGCTGGCAAGAGTAGTTTCATTTGGCGTCATAATATAAACCTCTGGTGTCTTAGCCAGGTCTGAATCAGTCCCGATAAGGTGGGAAGGATGAAAACCAGTAGTGTTGAGAAACTGTAGGCCTACACTACAGTCTTTAAAAAATGAGCAATACATAGTGGGGGAGGAGAAGAGGACAGGAAGGGAGGAGAGAGGAGTAGAGGGGTGACAACGGCAGAGGAGAGCGAGGGAGGCAAACACACTCACAAACATGTAGAAAGAGAGGGACAGAGAGAGAGAGAGGGTAAAGAGAGAAAGAGAGAGAGAAAGAGAGGGACAGAGAGAGAGAGAACATATCTCACCAGGGTGGCCAGGCAGGATGTTAATCAAACATGACTGATTAATGGAATCACCCGTCTGTGACGCTCCAGTCGAGGACTCCTCGTGTCTTCTCTCCTCCGCTCCCCCTCTTCTCCTCTCCTCTACTCCCTCTCTTCATCTCTCTCTTCTGTCCTCTTCTCCTCACTCCCCCTTCTCTCCTCCGCTCCCCCTCTTCTCCTCTCCTCTACTCCCTCTCTTCATCTCTCTCTTCTGTCCTCTTCTCCTCACTCCCCCTTCTCTCCTCCGCTCCCCCTCCTCCTCACTCCCCCCTTCTCTCCTCCGCTCCCCCTCTTCTCCTCACTCCCCCTCCTCCTCCGCTCCCCCTCTTCTCCTCTCCCCCTCTTCTCCTCTCCTCTACTCCCTCTCTTCATCTCTCTCTTCTGTCCCCCTCTTCCTCCTCCCCTCTCTCCTCTCCTCTACTCCCCTCTTCATCTCTCTCTTCTGTCCTCTTCTCCTCCTCCCCCTTCTCTCCACCGCTCCCCCTCTTCTCCTCCTCCCTCTCTTCATCCCTCTTCTCCTCTTCTCCTCTCCCCCTTCTCTCCTCCGCTCCCCCTCTTCTCCTCTTCTACTCCCTCTCTTCATCTCTCTCTTCTGTCCTCTTCTCCTCCTCCCCCTTCTCTCCTCCCCCTTCTCTCTCTCCTCCGCTCCCCCTCTTCATCTCTCTCTTCTGTCCTCTTCTCCTCTTCTCCCCCTTCTCTCCTCCGCTCCCCCTCTTCTCCTCTCCTCTCTCCCTCTCTTCATCTCTCTCTTCTGTCCTCTTCTCCTCACTCCCCTCTCTCCTCCTCTTCTCCTCTCCTCCTCCCCTCTTCATCTCTCTCTTCTGTCCTCTTCTCCTCCTCCTCCGCTCCCCCTCTTCTCCTCTCCTCTCCCTCTCTTCATCTCTCTCTTCTGTCCTCTTCTCCTCACTCCCCTTCTCTCCTCCGCTCCCCCTCTTCTCCTCTCCTCTACTCCCTCTCTTCATCTCTCTCTTCTGTCCTCTTCTCCTCCTCCCCCTTCTCTCCTCCGCTCCCCTCTTCTCCTCTCTCTCTCTCTCTTCATCTCTCCCTGTCCTCTTCTCCTCACTCCCCCTTCTCTCCTCTACTCCCTCTCTTCTCTCTCCCCTTCTCTCCTGTCCCCCTTCTCTCTCCTCTCCTCTCCTCCCTCTCTTCATCTCTCTCTTCTGTCCTCTTCTCCTCCTCCCCCTTCTCTCCTCCGCTCCCCTCTTCTCCTCTCCTCTACTCCCCTCTTCATCTCTCTCTTCTACTCCCTCTCTTCCTTCTTCTCCTCACTCCCCCTTCTCTCCTCCGCTCCCCCTCTTCTCCTCTCCTCTACTCCCTCTCTTCATCTCTCTCTTCTGTCCTCTTCTCCTCACTCCCCCTTCTCTCCTCTACTCCCTCTCTTCTCCTCTCCTCTACTCCCTCTCTTCATCTCTCTCTTCTGTCCTCTTCTCCTCACTCCCCCTTCTCTCCTCCGCTCCCCCTCTTCTCCTCTCCTCTACTCCCTCTCTTCATCTCTCTCTTCTGTCCTCTTCTCCTCACTCCCCCTTCTCTCCTCCGCTCCCCCTCTTCTCCTCTCCTCTACTCCCTCTCTTAATCTCTCTCTTCTGTCCTCTTCTCCTCACTCCCCCTTCTCTCCTCCGCTCCCTCTCTTCTCCCTCTCTTCATCTCTCTCTTCTGTCCTCTTCTCCTCACTCCCCCTTCTCTCCTCCGCTCCCCCTCTTCTCCTCTCCTCTGCTCCTCTCCTTGCTTTGCGTCTCTCCTCTACTCCCTCTCTTCATCTCTCTCTTCTGTCCTCTTCTCCTCACTCCCCCTTCTCTCTTCCGCTTCCCTCTGCTCCCCCTCATCCCTCTCTTCTGTCGTCTGCTCCTCACTCCCCCTTCTCTCCTGTCCTCCGCTCCTCACTCTCCTCTCCTTCATTAGTGATGGGTCTATAATATCTCAGCATCTCTCATTCAGTACATCACCACATGAGGAAAAAGGCTATGTTAAACTTAAGGTTTAGGTTTAGGGTTACAATACGGGTTAAGATTAAAATTAGGGTTAGGGTAAAAGCCACTTAATCCTTGATCTGAAAATGTGGTCGTAGGCTCCGTATGGAGGGTATGACGCAACCGCGGAGCCTCCAGAGGCATGCAGAGGCCAAACTGAGCTCCGTACTGCGTTGTCGTCCTCCTGCCAAATGTAAATGCTGCACGGCCAATGCAGACATTGACTTGACCATGCAGAGCCTTTAAGGGGTTAGAGGTTAGGTTTTGGGTTGGGGTTAGGAGTTACGTTTAGGGTTAGGAGTTACGTTTAGGGTTAGGGTTAGGAGTTACGTTTAGGGTTAGGGTTAGGAGTTACGTTTAGGATTAGGGTTAGGAGTTACGTTTAGGGTTAGGAGTTACGTTTAGGATTAGGGTTAGGAGTTACGTTTAGGGTTAGGAGTTACGTTTAGGATTAGGGTTAGGAGTTACGTTTAGGATTAGGGTTAGGAGTTACGTTTAGGGTTAGGAGTTACGTTTAGGGTTAGGGTTAGGAGTTACGTTTAGGATTAGGGTTAGGAGTTACGTTTAGGATTAGGGTTAGGAGTTACGTTTAGGATTAGGGTTAGGAGTTACGTTTAGGATTGGGGTTAGGAGTTACGTTTAGGGTTAGGGTTAGGAGTTACGTTTAGGGTTAGGAGTTACGTTTAGGGTTGGGGTTAGGAGTTACGTTTAGGGTTAGGGTTAGGAAGTTACGTTTAGGGTTAGGGTTAGGAGTTACGTTTAGGATTAGGGTTAGGAGTTACGTTTAGGGTTAGGAGTTACGTTTAGGGTTGGGGTTAGGAGTTACGTTTAGGGTTAGGAGTTACGTTTAGGGTTAGGAGTTACGTTTAGGATTAGGGTTAGGAGTTACGTTTAGGATTAGGGTTAGGAGTTACGTTTAGGGTTAGGGTTAGGAGTTACGTTTAGGGTTAGGAGTTACGTTTAGGGTTAGGGTTAGGAGTTACGTTTAGGGTTAGGAGTTACGTTTAGGGTTAGGGTTAGGAGTTACGTTTAGGATTAGGGTTAGGAGTTACGTTTAGGGTTAGGAGTTACGTTTAGGGTTAGGGTTAGGAGTTACGTTTAGGGTTAGGGTTAGGAGTTACGTTTAGGATTAGGGTTAGGAGTTACGTTTAGGGTTAGGGTTAGGAGTTACGTTTAGGATTAGGGTTAGGAGTTACGTTTAGGGTTAGGAGTGACGTTTAGGGTTAGGGTTAGGAGTTACGTTTAGGGTTAGGGTTAGGAGTTACGTTTAGGGTTAGGAGTTACGTTTAGGGTTAGGGTTAGGAGTTACGTTTAGGGTTAGGGTTAGGAGTTACGTTTAGGGTTGGGGTTAGGAGTTACGTTTAGGGTTAGGAGTTCCGTTTAGGGTTGGGGTTAGGAGTTACGTTTAGGGTTAGGAGTTCCGTTTAGGGTTGGGGTTAGGAGTTACGTTTAGGGTTAGGAGTTACGTTTAGGATTAGGGTTAGGAGTTACGTTTAGGATTAGGGTTAGGAGTTACGTTTAGGGTTAGGAGTTACGTTTAGGGTTTGGAGTTACGTTTAGGGTTGGGGTTACGTTTAGGGGAGTTACATTTAGGGTTAGGAGTTACGTTTAGGGTTAGGGTTAGGAGTTACGTTTAGGGTTAGGGTTAGGAGTTACGTTTAGGGTTAGGGTTAGGAGTTACGTTTAGGATTAGGGTTAGGAGTTACGTTTAGGGTTAGGAGTTACGTTTAGGGTTGGGGTTAGGAGTTACGTTTAGGGTTAGGAGTTACGTTTAGGGTTAGGAGTTACGTTTAGGATTAGGGTTAGGAGTTACGTTTAGGGTTAGGGTTAGGAGTTACGTTTAGGGTTAGGAGTTACGTTTAGGGTTGGGGTTAGGAGTTACGTTTAGGGTTAGGAGTTACGTTTAGGGTTAGGGTTAGGAGTTACGTTTAGGGTTAGGGAGTTTAGGGTTGGTGTTAGGGTTGGGGTTAGGAGTTACGTTTAGGGTTAGGAGTTACGTTTAGGGGTTAGGAGTTACGTTTAGGGTTGGGGTTAGGAGTTACGTTTAGGGTTAGGAGTTACGTTTAGGGTTGGGGTTAGGAGTTACGTTTAGGGTTAGGAGTTACGTTTAGGATTAGGGTTAGGAGTTACGTTTAGGGTTGGGGTTAGGGGTTACGTTTAGGGTTAGGAGTTACGTTTAGGGTTAGGGTTAGGAGTTACGTTTAGGGTTAGGAGTTACGTTTAGGGTTGGGGTTAGGAGTTACGTTTAGGGTTAGGGTTAGGAGTTACGTTTAGGGTTGGGGTTAGGAGTTACGTTTAGGGTTAGGAGTTCCGTTTAGGGTTGGGGTTAGGAGTTACGTTTAGGGTTAGGAGTTCCGTTTAGGGTTAGGGTTAGGAGTTACGTTTAGGGTTTTGGTTAGGAGTTACGGTTAGGAGTTACGTTTAGGGTTAGGAGTTACGTTTAGGTTAGGAGTTACGTTTAGGGTTAGGGTTAGGAGTTACGTTTAGGATTAGGGTTAGGAGTTACGTTTTTAGGGGTTAGGGGGGTTAGGAGTTACGTTTAGGGTTAGGAGTTCCATTTAGGGTTAGGGTTAGGAGTTACGTTTAGGGTTAGGAGTTACGTTTAGGATTGGGGCTAGGAGTTACGTTTAGGGTTAGGAGTTCCGTTTAGGGTTGGGGTTAGGAGTTACGTTTAGGGTTAGGAGTTCCGTTTAGGGTTGGGGTTAGGAGTTACGTTTAGGGTTAGGAGTTACGTTTAGGATTAGGGTTAGGAGTTACGTTTAGGGTTAGGGTTAGGAGTTACGTTTAGGGTTAGGAGTTACGTTTAGGGTTGGGGTTAGGAGTTACGTTTAGGGTTAGGAGTTACATTTAGGGTTAGGGTTAGGGTTAGGAGTTACGTTTAGGGTTTGGAGTTACGTTTAGGATTAGGGTTAGGAGTTACGTTTAGGGTTTTAGGTTTAGGGTTAGGAGTTACATTTTTAGGGTTAGGAGTTAGGTTTAGGTTAGGGTTAGGGGTTTAGGGTTAGGAGTTACAGGGTTAGTTAGGATTAGGGTTAGGAGTTACGTTTAGGGTTAGGGTTAGGAGTTACGTTTAGGGTTAGGGTTAGGAGTTATGTTTAGGATTAGGGTTAGGAGTTACGTTTAGGGTTGGGGTTAGGAGTTACGTTTAGGATTAGGGTTAGGAGTTACGTTTAGGGTTAGGGTTAGGAGTTACGTTTAGGGTTAGGAGTTACGTTTAGGATTAGGGTTAGGAGTTACGTTTAGGATTAGGGTTAGGAGTTACGTTTAGGGTTAGGGTTAGGAGTTACGTTTAGGGTTAGGAGTTACGTTTAGGGTTAGGGTTAGGAGTTACGTTTAGGGTTAGGGTTAGGAGTTACGTTTAGGGTTGGGGTTAGGAGTTACGTTTAGGGTTAGGGTTGGGAGTTACGTTTAGGGTTAGGGTTGGGAGTTACGTTTAGGGTTAGGGTTAGGAGTTACGTTTAGGCTTAGGGGTTAGGGAAAATATTTTGAATTCAAATACATTTTAGGTCCCCACGAGGATATAAAATCAAAATATGTGTGTCTGTGTGTGTGTGTGTGCAGGCATGTGTGAGACAACTCTTGTGTGCCTGTAAGCCTACATTCTTTTTTATTTGTGTGTTTTGTGAAGGGCAGGATACCACTGTCTGTGCCCCTTCTGTATATTTGATTTCCCAATTCCCAGAAATTCTTTCTGGATTATGCGAAACTGTGATTCGAGGAGTGTGTGGTGATGTCAGAGCGACCCATTGACCCCCAGTGCTTTCCCAGGCCAAAGTCATTTGGAGAGTTAAGAGAAAACAAGATAAGGAAATCCTGGCTGATACCACCCTGTGTGTGTGTGTGTGTGTGTGTGTGTGTGTGTGTGTGTGTGTGTGTGTGTGTGTGTGTGTGTGTGTGTGTGTGTGTGTGTGTGTGTGTGTGTGTGTGTGTGTGTGTGTGTGTGTGTGTGTGTGTGTGTGTGTGTGTGTGTGTGTGTGTGCATGCGTGCGAATGCTACACTGGCCTTACTGTATGAATAATCCAGCATGTGGGGTTTTTAAATCCAGCTGCTCGCGACAGAGGAAGAGAGACGGAGATGGAGATATGGAGGAGGGCTAATGCAGGATGTTTTGCTCCTCTCCTCTTCGTTATACTTCTCTCCTCCTCTTCCTCCTCTCTACCCCCTCCTCTCCGCTCCTACTTTTCTCCGTCCTCTCTTCTCTTCTTCCTGCATGCCCTCTCCTCCTTGATTTTCCCTCTCTCTCTCTCTGTTACTCTTTACATTTTCACTCCAGTCTCCTTTTTACCTCATTTAACACCTGATTTATCTAGCAAAAGGCACATCTCAATAGGCGGTCCAGGTATCCTCATGACCTTGTACAAGTGGGGGGTAGGGCTTTCATTTTTTGTTCTGTATTGCGCCACTATTGTTAACCTGAAGCAAGGGGGAGGCCGATGATATCAAAGGGCACCACCAGACCAACTCCTTGAATGGCCTTGAATTTGCAGTTGTCTAAAAAACACAGTTTTTCTCAAAACAGATTTTTGTGCCCTTATTGAGTGTGCTCACATTTCTGTATTCATATGTGAGATATTGTTTTTCAACAAGAAAAGTACAAATAATGAAATCTATGTATCTATGTGATATTAACACACACACACACACACACGAGCACACACACGCACGGCACACGCACACACACACACACACACACACACACACACACACACACACACACATACACATACACACACGCACGCACGCACATACATACATACATACATACATACATACATACATACATACATACATACATACATACATACATACATACATACATACATACATACATACATACATGTCTCTCTCTTTGCCTCCACCCCTCTTCTTTCCATCCTTTTTATCTTCCTCATCCCTCCATCATTCTCTCCCTTTCTCCCATGTCTATCTCTAGCCCAACACTACCTCCTCTCTCTCATCCCTCTCTCTCTATCTCTAGCCCATCACTACCTCCTCTCTCTCATCCCTCTCTCTCTCTATCTCTAGCCCAACACTACCTCCTCTCTCTCATCCCTCTCTCTCTATCTCTAGCCCATCACTACCTCCTCTCTCTCATCCCCCTCTCTCTCTATCTCTAGCCCATCACTACCTCCTCTCTCTCATCCTCTCTCTCTATCTCTAGCCCAACACTACCTCCTCTCTCTCATCCCTCTCTCTCTATCTCTAGCCCATCACTACCTCCTCTCTCTCATCCCTCTCTCTCTATCTCTAGCCCATCACTCATCCCTCTCTCTCTCTATCTCTAGCCCATCACTACCTCCTCTCTCTCATCTCTCTCTAGCCCAACACTACCTCCTCTCTCTCATCCCTCTGTCTCTATCTCTAGCCCAACACTACCTCCTCTCGCTCTATCGCTAGCCCATCACTACCTCCTCTCTCTCATCCCTCTCTCTCTCTATCTCTAGCCCATCACTATCCTCCTCTCTCTCTCCCTCTCTCTCTATCTCTAGCCCAACACTACCTCCTCTCTATCTCATCATCTCTCTCTATCTCTAGCCCCATCACTATCCCTCTCTCTCTATCTCTAGCCCATCACTACCTCCTCTCCTCTCTCTCTCTCATCCCCTCTCTCTCTATCTCTAGCCCAACACTACCTCCTCTCTCATCCCCTCTCTCTCTATCTCGCTATCCCTCTCTCTCTCTAGCCCATCACTCACCTCTATCTCTCTCTCATCCCTCTCTAGCCCAACACTACCTCCTCTCTCTCTAGCCCATCCCTCCTCTCTCTATCTCTAGCCCAACACTACCTCCTCTCTCTCATCCCTCTCTCTCTATCTCTAGCCCAACACTACCTCCTCTCTCTCATCCCTCTCTCTCTATCTCTAGCCCAACACTACCTCCTCTCTCTCATCCCTCTCTCTCTCTCTCTAGCCCAACACTACCTCCTCTCTCTCATCCCTCTCTCTCTATCTCTAGCCCAACACTACCTCCTCTCTCTCATCCCTCTCTCTCTATCTCTAGCCCAACACTACCTCCTCTCTCTCATCCCTCTGTCTCTCTCTCTAGCCCAACACTACCTCCTCTCTCTCATCCCTCTCTTCCCCCTACTCCCCCCTCTCTCCTCTATCCTTCCTTTACTCTCCTGCTTAGATAGCTCGGTATTCATTAGGATAAACCAAGAACAAACGCGTCCTTGTTTTCACAACATCCTCCCTCTCTCTCAAAAGAGTAAAGGGGTGAGCTTGTGTGGTCAGACTCCCCCACGATCTCACAGCCGTTTACATTCCTCCACTGTGTGTGCTTTCTTCTCCCGCCGTACCTCGCTTCCATCCCACACGGCAGAGACCAAACAGAGCTCCCGTGTCTTCTGTCGTCATCTCCTTCCCTCTTTATCCCAAGGGGACCTAGCCAATCACGTGCGCGCATGCGTGCGTGCGTGTTTGTGTGTGTGTGCGTGTGTGTGCGTGTGTGTGTGTGTGCGTGCGTGCGTGCGTGTGTTTGTGTGTGTGTGCGTGTGCGTGTGCGAGTGCTGGGCACGTGCATCTGTGTGTGCGTGTGTGTTGCTGCGGCTGTAAGGGGAGAGACAGACGGCTGATCAATGGAGGCATTTTAGAAGAGTTTAGGGAAATGAGCTGTATCTTACCAGATCCCTCATCCATCCATACTGACATTCGCATTGCCCTTGGACCACTCAATCACTTTGTTGAAACATCCTTATGTAAAGAGACAATGTCGTTCTGCTATGCTTTAGGATTAGCGGTTAGCGGTGGAATAACCACATAAACCCCAGGACCAATGTTCCCTCTAAGCTGCGGGGGTGCGCTGGTGAGCAGCTCCCCCAGGACTGCCACCCAGAAGAAATATCAGCCCCCGCAGAAAAGCATGAGATTGAACTTCACTCAACTTTCTCGAGTTTTCCCCCTTAGTTAATGCCATCAACGTTTCCCTTTACTGTGGGAATTGAATCAATGCAATATTAACCACTTTCAATGCAACATACAAAAAAAATGAACTATGCAAGAGAGTTTGTTGTAGGCAGAACGCGTCAGAGTAGGATTCTACTGCATTGACACACATGACTCAGCCCATACTTTACAAAGACCAGTGCTGCAAAACCAATCAGAGCTGCAGTAGGCCTATATGCAAATAGATCATTGCCATATATAGTGCATTCGGAAAATATTCAGACCCTTCCACATTTTGTTACGTTACAGCCTTATTCTAAAATTGATTAAATCGAATTTTTTTCTCATGAATCTACACTCAATACCCCATAAAAGACAAAGCCAAAACAGGTTTTTAGAAATGTTAGCAAATTTAAAAAACAGAAATATCTTATTTACATAAGTATTCAGACCATTTGCTATGAGACACGGAATTGAGCTCAGGTGCATCCTGTTTCTATTGATCATCCTTGAGATATTTCTACAACTTTTGGACATGGACATGATTGGACATGATTTAGAAAGGCACGCAAAAAAACTAACCTCCATCATTCTTACATGGAAGAAGTTTGGAACCACCAAGACTCTTCCTAGAGCTGGCCGCCCGGCCAAACTGAGCAATCTGAGGAGAAGGGCCTTGGTCAGGGAGATGACCAAGAACCCGATGGTCACTCTGACAGAGCTCCAGAGTTCCTCTGTGAAGATGGGAGAACCTTCCAGAAAGACAGCACTCCACCAATCAGGCCTTTATGGTAGAGTGGCTAGACGGAAGCAACTCCTCAGTAAAAGCCACATGAGAGCCTCGTTTGGAGTTTGCCAAAAGGCACCTAAAGGACTCAGACCATGAGAAACAAGATTCTGTTCTGATGCAACCAAGATTGAACTCTTCGGTCTGAATGCCAAGCCTCATGTCTGGAGGAAACCTGGCACCATCCTATGGTGAAGCATGCTGTGGGGATGTTTTTCAGTGGCAGGGACTGGAAGACTAGTCAGGATTGAGGGAAAGATTAATGGAGCAAAGTACACAGAGATTCCTTGATCAAAACCTGCTCCAGAGCGCTCAGGACATCAGACTGGGGCGAAGGTTCACTTTCCAACAAAACAACGACCCTAAGCCAAGACAACACAGGAGTGGCTTCGGGACACGTCTCTGAATGTCCTTGAGTGACCCAGTCAGAGCCCGGACTTGAACCCCATCAAGCATCTCTGGAAAGACCTGAAAATAGCTTTGCAGCAACGCTCCCCATCCAACCTGACAGATCTTGAGAGGATCTGCAGAGAAGAATGGGAGAAACTCCCCATATACATGTGTGCCAAGCTTATAGCGTCATACCCAAGAAGACTGGAGGCTGTCATCACTGCCAAAGGTGCTTCATCAAAGTACTGAGTAAAGAGTCTGAATACTAATGTAAATGTGGTATTTCAGTTTTTTTATTATTTATAAATTATTTCTTAAAACCTAATTTTGCTTTGTCCTTATGGGATATTGTGTGTAGATTGATGAGGGGGGAAAATAATTGAATCCATTTTAGAATAAGGCTGTAACATAACAAAATGTGGAAAAAGTTAAGGAGTCTGAATACGCTGTATGGATCTGTGCAATTCTCTTTGAACTGGACATGTGTTTACAGCATGAGTGGCTTGTTTTGAGATCAAAGTGAGTGCTGCTTGTAGCCACGTATGCACATGTGTACATATCCTTTGCTAGTTAGTGAGTTATTAGCCCAGTTACAGATCTTTTGTCGTCCGCAATGGGGCAGTGATTGATTCTTTCAAGAGCACAAAATGTGTACATTTCTAGACATCTTTGAAAAGCAGGTCGGCTAAAGAGCTTTTGTATGTCTTAAAGGGGCATTGTTGTGTTTTGGGAGTCTTAAATAAGCTAAGTATCCAATAGGCAGAGGGTAGCAGTATTTGTCTGATTCCCTGTAATAATGGGAATTATATGGGAATTATAATGAAAGTCTCAGGCCTACATTAAAACACCACACTTTGGCTTCTACTGTAGGCTGAATGATAGAACAGATGTTAAAAATGTTATGGGATGCATTTTCTCATCAATTGTTTTGGATTGTAGGCCACTCTGGTAAGCCTAGATTCTGATCAAATAGCCACAGTAGCCTACTTGACCACTGTCTGAAACTGTAACTCACAGCGGATACAGCCTCAGTGTTCACTGTAAACAAGCGCTGCAAGTTGCACAGAATTTTCACAACATTCAAGTTTGCGCTCAGCAGATCAAAGGGATCAGAGGGAACATTGCCTTGGACCTCTTACTCTCGCCCCCTTCGTTGTTCTTGTTCCACTCATCCTTCTGTCTCTCCCCTCATCTGTCTGTTCTCATGTTGAATCTTTCACTAGAGTGTGATACAATGACCCTCTCCATCCATCCATCCCCCTCTCTCTCTCCTCTCTCTCTCTCACACACACACACACACACACACACACACACACACACACACACACACACACACACACACACACACACACACACACACACACACACACCATTCATCTCCATCCATCTCTCCTTCGCCCCGTAGCTTTTTATAGTCCTGTAATGTGTCATGTTGCGTTCATCACTTTCTTCACTTCTACATGTCCATTCATCTCTGGTGTTAGACCAGCCCACAGTTCTTAGAGCTGGCATGTGATGGATTATCTTCATTAATAAGCACTTCATTGATGAATGATTGATGATGAGCCATACAAATCAAATCAAACTTTATTTGTCACCTGCGCCGAATACAACAGGTGTAGATAACCAACAGTGCAGTTCAAGAAAGAGTGAAGAAAATGTTTACCAAATAAACAAATGTAAAAAAGTAACACAATAAAATAATAAGGCTATATACAGGTACCGAGTCAATGTGCGGGGGTACAGGTTAGTTGAGGTCATTTATACATGTAGGTAGGAGTAAAGGGACTATGCATTGATAATAAACAGTGAGGGTCAATGTAAATAGTCCGGGTCGCCATTTGATGAATTGTTTAGTAGTCTTATGACTTGGGGGTAGAAGCTGTTAAGTAGCCTTTAGGTTCTAGACTTGGCGCTCCGGTACCGCTTGCCGTGCGGTAGCAGAGAGAACAGTATATGACTTGGGTGACTGGAGTTTGACAATTGTCAATCATGGCTACCGCCGTGAGTGCTACGGTGGGTAATCATTTAGGCAGGTTGCCTTCGCTTCCTTGGGCACAGGGACTATGGTGGTCTGCTTGAAACATGTAGGTATTACAGACTCAGTCAGGGAGAGGTTGAAAATGTCAGTGAAGACACTTTGCCAGTTGGTCCACGCATGCTTTGAGTACACGTCCTGGTAATCTGTCTGGCCCCCCGGATCTGCTTTAGTTTTTGCTTTTAAGCGGGAATCAGGAGGATAGAATTATGGTCAGATTTGCCAAATGGAGGGCGAAGGAGAGCTTTGTATGCATCTCTGTGTGGAGTAAAGGTGGTCTAAAGTTTTTTTTCCTCTTGTTGCACATGTGACATGCTGGTAGAAATGAGGTGAAACGTATTTACGTTTGCCTGCATTAAAGTCCCTGGCCACTAGGAGCGCCTCTTCTGGATGAGCATTTTCTTGTTTGCTTATGGCATTATACAGTTGGTTGAGTGTGATCTTAGTACCAGCACCGGTTTGTTGTGTTAAATAGATACAAATAATATAGAATAATACATTAGAATTGATAACAGTCTATAAGTTACGGAGCTCAGAGATGGAGCATGGCATTTAGGTAGCACTGAATGGTCTCTGATGAATCATTCACAGAGAACACCTTATTCATTTAATCGACTACTCATCTTGATTAGCTGAATCAGGTGTGTTAATGCTGGAACTAAAGCCTGCACACCCTGTATCTCTCCTCTCCACACAGAGCCTACATTGCTTCATTGATTCATTGAGCCTCTCTGTAATTGCACATGTCAATCATAAATGGTCTTCAGTAGTAACCATTCACTGTCTGTCACCCTATGTGGTCTTCTTTCCCTCTCTCTTGCTCTCTCTCTCTCTCTCGCTCTCTCTCTCTCTCTCTCTCTCTAGAAGGATGGTAAGGTGGTGGATGGCAGTCTGTTGGGGGATGCCAACGGGGTAGAGCCTGGTCCAGGAAGAGTGAAGGAGTCTGGGAAATGGCAGAAGCCCCAGTTCACACACAAAGCCCTGATGAACTGTTGTCTGATCAAATGGATCATAACCAGCAGGACAACACCAGACAAAGGTGAGGAGGGAGAGGGTGGGGGCGGCTGGAAGGTGAGGAGTGGGGAAAGGTGGAGAGAGGGGTAAGGGACAGAGACAGAAAGGAGAGAGGGGGTGGAGAGAAAGGAGGAGAACTGTGTAGTCAAATGTTTAAACTCTAATTAACTGGATTGGAATTGATTCATGAATCGACTGGCCTGACCTCTTCTGGTCCCTTTGGTTGAGCCGACACGTTCAGTTCCAGAAACATTGACCACGGGGTCAGAGTTCACACACACACTGTATTTGATTAATCAAAGGCCCTTCTTTTGCTCATTATTTTGGAGCTCTTAGTTACACTTCAGTGGCTAAGCTTGTATAGACCAGGGTTTCCCAAACTGGGTCCTGGTCCCACCCACCTGGGTGTATGTTTTGGTTTTTAACTTACCACCACACAGCTGATTCAAATGACCAACTCATCATCAAGCTTGGATTATTTGAATCAGCTGTGTGGTGCTAGGGCAAAAAATGAAACGTGCACCCAGAGGGTTCCACAGGACCAAGTCTGGGAAGCCCTGGTATAGACTGGTAACAGCTAAAATGGCCATTAAAACATCAATTGGTTGCATACCTCTCCCTCTCCCTCTGCATGTCTCTAAATGTACAGCATTCACATCATACTGTTCTATCAGAAGTCTGTTCCTTGAGTGAGTGTCTCCTCAGAAGTTTACTGTAATGGCTCTTAAAATGGGAAATGCACATGTAAATATTTAATTTAGTGCATGATACTGTTGCGTTCACTCTGTGTATTCTGTATCCTGTTCTTAATAATGTAACTGCACCGCAAGGATCGAAAGCTATAGAGTTATTCTAGAACGTAACAATGTATCAAAAGCTGATGTTTCATGGATGTTATTCTAGAAAGTCAGTGAAAGGTGAAAAGGAAGAGAGAATCACATCCTTATATATCCTATAGATTCTGTTTCTGTGGTCACAGTCACAGTGTTCTGTGTCAGCATCATGAACATCAGATAGAGGGAGAGAGAGAGAAATGGGAGGGAGAGGGGGGAGAGAAAGACATAGCGAGGTGGAGGTAGAGTGAGATAGAGAGGGAGACTGGGAAGAGAAAGGGCGATAGAGAGGGGGGATAGAGAGGGAGACTGGGAAGAGAAAGGGCGATAGAGAGGGGGGATAGAGAGGGAGACTGGGAAGAGAAAGGGCGATAGAGAGGGGGGATAGAGAGGGAGACTGGGAAGAGAAAGGGCGATAGAGAGGGGGGATAGAGAGGGAGACTGGGAAGAGAAAGGGCGATAGAGAGGGGGGATAGAGAGGGAGACTGGGAAGAGAAAGGGCGATAGAGAGGGGGGATAGAGAGGGAGACTGGGAAGAGAAAGGGCGATAGAGAGGGGGATAGAGAGGGAGACTGGGAAGAGAAAGGGCGATAGAGAGGGGGGATAGAGAGGGAGACTGGGAAGAGAAAGGGCGATAGAGAGGCTTTGGTCCGTTTGCTACCGTGAGTCCCTCTAATCTGCTGGATACACAGAAGCCTATTGCGTGTAACAAACCGTTATATCACCAGTAGCATGGTCAAGCAAGTTAATGTTTTCAACAGGTTACTAAACAACTACTGATTTAGAACCACAGAGTTACCGCAAGTCAGCACAAAGACAACAGGAGCACTGCCGGCACTATTCTAGCACCATTTCAACTTAAACATTTAAACATAATCAAATCAACAATACAATATATGCTTAAGTTTAATATACTGGAAACAAACTGAAAGATATATAAAACAAATTGTCCAATGTTGCTAAATATCATGTGGCTGTCCATGGTACTGATTTATGTATGTGTGTGTGTGTGTATGTGTACTTGCAAGCAAAAAAAGTTTTGCTCACTCTCCTCAAACATGTTGGCAAAACGGTCTATGGCTCTGTCATACAGTACACTTTTACTTTTTGTTGTTATAGGCCACCTAGCTAAAATGCTTGCTTGTTTAACTTCCTCGCATGGACAACAATGAATCACAGAACCAGCTAAGTTAGCTAGCTAGTTAACATGAACCTACTAGGCGACATCTAGGCTACATATTGAACTTCAATGGTTTCTGGCCAGTGGCACAACATATTACATTGTGGTTAGATCATAATCATTGGCCTGTACAGAGAATTAAATCAACACCACAAGTCCAAATCCCCAGGGCCGCTAGCTACTGCAGGACATCAACACAAGCAGACCAGAAACGGACAAGATTTTCTGAAAATTACATTTTGCTTAAGAAGTGATTTGATTGGTCTGAAGCCAAATTCAAACTGGCCTCCCTTCGGGGGCATTTTGCTGCAGCAGGACAACCCACAGTTGAGCTCAGCTCAACGCTGATTCGCTATTTATTACTTCTTTTTTTTTTCAAGGGAGACAAAATGCTTGCTGGCATCAACCAATCAAAGTGTGTACCTGGAGTGATCACCCACACCAGGTAATCTCTTCCTCTGTGTGTCTCTCCAACATAGTCCCCCTCTTCTAGGCCAGTGACCTATACATGTGGGAGACTAGATAGCATGATGTTATTAAGTTACAGCATGGGTCAGAACAGAGCAGAGCAGATCAGTGGGGTGCTTCATCCATTATAGGGTGGAACCCTCATTCTGGTCTTTCCTCCCGGCTGGTTTGTGGTCTATCTTGCTCTCTGCAGTTTGTCAGTATTAGCAACACTATATTGTCACTCTTCAGTGAGTGGGTGTTTTTGTTGTTTTTAAGACTGGTACAGACACCAAGACAAATGCATGTCAGCGTTTTTGTAATGGCATTAACGTTTTTTCGGTGTTCTCCCTGACTTCTGGGTCTGTCTGTCTGTCTGTCTGTCTGTCTGTCTGTCTGTCTGTCTGTCTGTCTGTCTGTCTGTCTGTCTGTCTGTCTGTCTGTCTGTCTGTCTGTCTGTCTGTCTGTCTGTCTGTCTGTCTGCCTGTCTGTCTGTCTGTCTGTCTGTCTGTCTGCCCGTCCGCCCGTCTGTCCGTATGTCTGTCTTTTGACCTACAATTAATTAGATGTATGCCTGCCCTTCCGTTGTGCCATTGATTAGATGCAAACCTATCCCCCCATCCTCCTTTGTCCTCCTCTGTCCGTCTGTCCAACAGCATCCATCCATTCATCACTCTCTCTGCCACTGCTGAATCAGCAAGCTCATGTACTTCTCTTTCTCTCCTTTTTTCGTTCTCTCCTTTTTGGACCTTCTCTGCTCCCATGCTCTCCTTTGTTATGTAGCCTAGGGGTGTCCGGGGAAAGCATTTTTTAGTGTATGACAGTGTTTGCTCCCCCTTCTCTTTCTTAACTCCAAATGCCAGAGAAAAGATAGCTAATAGTTTTAAAAAATGGGGCTGCTATGACTGTTACTATACTGTTAAGATGTTGTTTTGAAAACAGATCTCTCTCTCCCTCTCTACCTTCCCTGTTTCTCTCTTTACTCAGTATGTCCCTTTGAAAGTTGG
The DNA here is from genome assembly GCF_023373465.1 of Oncorhynchus keta. Lineage (NCBI taxonomy): Eukaryota > Metazoa > Chordata > Actinopteri > Salmoniformes > Salmonidae > Oncorhynchus > Oncorhynchus keta. Next base: position 36,769,358 of record NC_068434.1, on the reverse strand, counting down.
CTAATGCAGTTCAGAGTCTAAATCCCCATAATTCACAATTCCATGCAGTTTAAATAGGGACGTAATACCCTACAGATCTGTTACCTAAACCACATTCTGGCTCAAAATAACCCGGACAGATGGAGTTAGAGAAAAGAGGAGACAATGGAAAAAGAAAAGGTGGAGAGAGAGAGAGAGAGAGAGAGAGAGAGAGAGAGAGAGAGAGAGAGAGAGAGAGAGAGAGAGAGGAGATGAGACCCAGGAGAGAGAGAGAGAGAGAGAGAGAGAGAGAGAGAGAGAGAGAGAGAGAGAGAGAGAGAGAGAGAGAGAGAGAGAGAGAGAGAGAGAGAGAGAGAGAGAGAGAGAGAGAGAGAGAGAGAGAGAGGATGAATATGACTTCTTTTCCTTTATCGACATGAGAGAAGAAATATGGGCAGGTGAGACCCAGGGCGAGAGGGAAAGAGAGGTGGGGGGGGGGGATATTTCAAAGGGAGAGAAATTAGCTTTGTGGGTAAAAAGTATTATTTGAATTGCCTGGCTGTGGCTGTCTCTAAACCTGCGGTGCTGAGGTGAAGTATGAATGAGTGATTGTCATCTGTATCAGAGGGATTGGTATGAGTTAAGATGAATTGGGTGTATATATGATTGTCCTTGTTCGATAGAGCTATTGGACTTCTTTCAGCGATGTTCCTATTGACGGATTCATTGCCAAATATACAAGCAGACACAGTCTCTGAAAGACTACAACTTGTCTTGGGCAGTGCTTCGTGCTCTGGCCCACCTCCCTCCCCCAATGCAGGCTTTATTTAAAAGGAGTCCGACACGAACAACAATCCTTTGACCCCCTAGTATGCATAGTAGCCCAGAGGGAGGAGTAGTTGTCATAAGGTGAATGCACCAATTTGTAAGTCGCTCTGGATAAGAGCGTCTGCTAAATTACTTAAATGTAATGTAAATGTCATTGGATGCAGTAAGCAGGTGTGTGTTTGGTAGGGCAAACTGGGATCCGTTTCAGGAGCTGATTGAAAGGCTGGTCATGGGTCACATCAACACCATCATCCTGGAAACGCTACACACACTCCAATTCGCATACCGCCCCAACAGATCCACAGATGATGCAATTTCAATTGCACTCCACACTGCCCTTTCCCACCTGGACAAAAGGCACACCTATGTGAGAATGTTGTTCATTGACGACAGCTCAGCGTTCAACACCATAGTACCCACAAAGCTCATCACTAAACTAAGGACCCTGGGACTAAACACCTCCCTCTGCAACTGGATCCTGGACTTCCTGACGGGCCGCCCCCAGGTGGTAAGGGTAGGTAACAACACATCCACTACGCTGATCCTCAACACGGGGGCCCCTCAGGGGTGTGTGCTCAGTCCCCTCCTGTACTCCCTGTTCCCTCATGACTGCACGGCCCGGCATGACTCCAACACCATCATTAGGTTTGTCAATGACACAACAGTGGTAAGCCTGATCACCAACGATGATGAGACATCCTATAGGTAGAAGATCAGCGACCTGACCGTGTGATGCAAGGACAACTACCTCTACCTCAACGTGATCACGACAAAGGAGATTATTGTGGACTACAGGAAAAGGAGGACCAAGCACGCCCCCATTCTCATCGACGGGGCTGTAGTGGAGCAGGTTGAGAGCTTCAAGTTCCTTGGCGTCCACAATGGTCCAAGCACACAAAGACAGTTGTGAAGAGGGCACGACAAAAACTATTCCCCCTCAGGAGACTGAAAAGATTTGGCATGGGTCCTCATATCCTCAAAAGGTTTTACAGCTGCACCATCGAGAGCATCCTGACGGGTGTCATCACTGCCTGGTATGGCAACTGCTCGACCTCTGACCGCAAGGCACCACAGCGGGTGGTGCGTACAACCCAGTACATCGCCGGGCCCAAGCTTCTTGACATGCAGGACCTCTGTACCAGGCAGTGTCAGAGGAAGGCTCTAAAAGTTGTCAAAGCCTCCAGCACCCAAGTCATAGACTGTTCTCTCTGCTACCAAATGGAAATCGGGAACCGGTCTAGGTCCTCGAGGCTTATAAACAGCTTCTACCCCCAAGCCATAAGACTCCTGAGCATCTAATCAAATGGCTACCCAGACTATTTGCATTGCCTCCCTTCCCCCCTTCTACGCTGCTGCTGCTCTCTGTTATTATCTATGCATAGTCACTAATAACTCTACCTATATGTACATAAGTAATCACTCCTCTCAATGGTGCCCTTTCCTTGAGAGCAAAACAATTCACCTCTCTTGTCTCCATTCATTTAACGCGGAGCACTGTCACGCCCTGGCCTTAGTATTTTGTGTTTTCTTTATTATTTTGCTCAGGCCAGGGTGTGACATGGGTATTTATGTGGTGTGTTTTGTCTAGGGTTTTTTTGTAGGTTATGGGATTGTGGTTAGTGGAGTTGTCTAGGAAAGTCTATGGTTGCCTAGAGTGGTTCTCAATCAGAGGCAGGTGTTTATCATTGTCTCTGATTGGGAACCATGTTTCGTGGGTGATTGTTTCTGTCTCTGTGTTTGTTGCACCAGATAGGGCTGTTTAGTTTTTTTCACGTTCATTGTTTTTTGGTACATTGTTTGTATTTTCATCTTCATTAAAGATGTTTATGAATAACCATGCTGCATTTTGGTCCTCCTCTCTTTCAACTGAAAACCTCAACAAGCACCTGCTCCCTCTGACCAGAGGAAACATAATAAATTATCACCAGACCACTTCTGGTGACCTTCACCGATTCCACAGCACGCAACTCTGTTTTCACCCACCCCGAAAACACAAATTGGTCAAAACATCACTCCTACTGTCACAGCCTCCCTGCTGCTGTGTGTTGGTCACCATTATTCAAGTTTGTGGGCATGCCCCCTCTACCTAGCGGGCGGTATCAGGATTCGCTATGAATGCAGGAATTTGTGGTTTACTCTGAGCAGACGAATACATTTCAAGTTGGCATTTTAGTCATTTACGTAGCAGACGCTCTTATCCAGAGGGATTTACAGTAGTGAGTGCATACATTTGAATACTTTTTTCATACTGGTCCCCCGTGGGAATCGAACCCTCAATCCTGGCGCTGCTCTACCAACGGAGCAACACTTGAATACACAGGGAATGGACATTTCCCAATTCTACCAGTAAAATGAAAATGTGCTGGTTCTAGCTTGTGGTTTGGATAATTGTGATGTTTATGATAAAAACGTAATGTTGTTAATATAGTAATGACTATATGCCGTCGCAGAGCCAGGGTGAAATTCCCCTTCAACTTTACCTGCTATAATTCTAGCTGCATCCCAGTAGACAGTGGCTTGACGTTGGCGTTCCAGACCATTATTTTGGAATGAATGAATTACATTTTTTTTTCGACATATAAAAAAAAAAACATATTCCGTTGCCTCATATGTGTAATCGAATGGATTTCTTTTGTTTCCATTTGGGTTCCTGTTTTGAATCGATTACATCCTTGTGGCACTGAGACACTGAACAGGAACATAGGAGTGACCAACCAAGTGACACATTGTAGACCTACACATGTTACATGATCGTGACTGTTTCTGGAGAACAGCTGAGTAACACTTCCTGTGATTCTTTAAATAGGCTGAACTCTCATTGGATCCATCCTCCCATGTTTCATCTCTCAGTGACTGACAATGAGGACTGAAGATATCAGATCACAAACCTGTCAGCATTACTGTATACCAGAGCCGTATTTAGGTTAATGTGACTCTGCTACATACATGATGTTACTGCCCTCTAGTGGGTATTGTAAATCATTACACAGCTTGGATTTTGTCCTTGGCTTGGTTATATGACCAATTTTGTACTTTGTGTGGTTACGTCGTTAAGACCCAACTTTTACAACAGTTTGTACAGTTCCTCCGGTACACACGTGTTACAGGTAGTATATTTAAAGTCCTTCACATGTGATCATGGAACAAGATAGGAGAGCGGGAAGGGGAGTTGGTAGGGTACTTAAATGTGAGGAATGTGGACAGAGTGAGAGAAACATACAGAGAGAAGAAGAGAAGAAAGTGGTGGAAGTGTGTGATGTTTCATGTGAAAGGTCAGGCTCTTTAGAATGTCCTGTTTGATCTCTCTCTCTCTCTCTCTCTCTCTCTCTCTCTCTCTCTCTCTCTCTCTCTCTCTCTCTCTCTCTCTCTCTCTCTCTCTCTCTCTCTCTCTCTCTCTCTCTCTCTCTCTCTCTCTCTCTCTCTCTCTCTCTCTCTTCATCTCTGACTCAAGCCCAGTGTCACAAACTCCAAACAGACTGGGAAATGTGACACACACACACACTGTCCACACAGTTTTCAGCATCAGTCAGTCTATCTGTCTGTAGTTTGATATGACGGGTAGGATAGTTATTATCTGAGAGTTCGCTTCTTTTGTTACTTTATTTACTGAGTGGATCACTTTGCGTGTGTCTCATTGAAGTGTTAAGTTGTGACTAGTTTTTCACCAATCGTAGCTGTCTCTTCTCGTTGGAATCTTGCATCGATTTGGAGTCTTTAGTTTGGCATTTGTGGCATCTCTATTCAGAGCTGAAGTCTCGTCTTGTCTAGTCTAGTTTATTCTCTTGTCACCTTGTGCTGTCTGGTCTCGCCTGGTTGCTATGGGTGCTGTGATGGCAGCTCTCTCCCTGGAGGCCAGGAGGCGTCTGTCTCGCCCCAGCTGTCTGTCTGACTGTCACCATAGGGCTGCACGCTACCACCGGTCAGGTAGGCTCTCACCCCACTCTCTACTACTCTTCTCTCTGGCTTTCACCTTACTCTCGACCTCTCTACGTGGCTTTTTCTCTCTATGCTCTTTATTTCTATACTCATGTTCTCTGTCTGACTGTCACCATAATGCTGCTAGATACCACTGCTCAGGTATTGTACACCATCACATGTACCATCTCTCTCCTTCCACTCCCTCCCTTGCTTTCCTCAGTAAGTCATGTTCTGAATATGGCTCTACGGTGTTTAAAAGCAGTATTTAGACCATGTCCATATTGGTGTGTATCTTGTCTGTTTGTGTGTTGGACTCTGTTAGAGTAGGACTGTTTTCACCAGCCAGATAGGAATAGCATGGGTCAATCCTCAGGCGATCTATGGCTCAGCTGTCCAGAGGCTGGGTCTGGAGCTAATGATGATCCACTCACTGACCAGATACCAGACATTGAGCTCTTTCCTGTCTGTCTGCTCTGAAGCAAAGTGTATGTTTTTTGTGTTGAACAAATTAGATAATAAGCTGATATTTGCAGTGATGCTGGCTGGGATGACACACACACACACACACACACACACACACACACACACACACACACACACACACACACACACACACACACACACACACACACACACACACACACACACACACACACACACACACACACACCACACCACACCACTCTGTGGAACCAAATCACTGTGGGTATTGAGTGACTGGAGCGACATACTGTAGGGAGAGATTTACAGTAGCTAAGTGTTTTCGTGAGGGTAAAGTTTCCAACTGGTATTCACAGACAGACAGACAGACAGACATACAGACAGACATACATGCACACATTTAGGATCACAGGTTATATGTCTATCTAATTGCCAAGCAGGCTTCCCTAACATGTCAGAGTATTGATGCTTGTAGTGTATAGATATAAGGATATGGAGTGGTATAGTTAGTGCTGTGGAGTTAAGAGCAGAGGACAGGGGAGAGGCTCAGCACAGGTTCATTGATCTCTCTCACTCTGGCCTCTCGCTGTCTCCCAGCCATCTGCATCAATGCATTAGCGAGCGCTCACACACACACACACACGCACACACGCACACACACACACGTCTCCATCGCCATCTTACTCAAAGCATTAGCAAGTCCACACTCATCAACTACTGTATCTTATCCTCAGTTTTCCACAACCTATCCACAGATATGTCTCACACAAGTGTGCACATACACACATACAGAAACATCTCCTTTTATTGTCTTCTGAACACAGCCCTTGTCTAGCACTTGCTGTGTGTGTGTGTGTGTGTGTGTGTGTGTGTGTGTGTGTGTGTGTGTGTGTGTGTGTGTGTGTGTGTGTGTGTGTGTGTGTGTGTGTGTGTGTGTGTGTGTGTGTGTGTGTGTGTGTGTGTGTGTGTGTGTGTGTGTGTGTGTGTGTGTGTGTGTGCGTGCGTGTGTGTGCTTGATCCTCCTATCGGGCCCTCTGTCTCAGTCTGGAAATGTGACTTCACCCCTGGTCCCCAAGCACTATGTCTGAAAAGAGAAGATGAGAGGGGGAAGGTGGTCAGAAAGAGAAGAGAGGGAGAGAGAGAGAGAGATCGAATGGGAGATAGATAGAGAGAATAAAATAGGGAACCAAATGAGATACTGAGCCTGTGGTTAGAAAGCGTGAAGGAATAAATGTGGGGGATGGAGGTCGGCTGGAAAGAGAGGTGAGACGGATGAGATGAACAGAGGGAGGAGAGGAGGGGCGATATGGACAGAAAGAGAGGATGTTTGGAGTGGATGAAGAGAGTCACTGGACTGCCCACTGTAGCTTCCTCATCTGTGGTTTCTTACGGGACAGAGGGGAAAGAGAGAGATGAAAGGAGAGTGGGGGAGAGAGAGAGAGAGAGAGAGAGAGAGAGAGAGAGAGAGAGAGAGAGAGAGAGAGAGAGAGAGAGAGAGAGAGAGCGCAGAAGAGGAGAGTAGGGAAGGCAACTGGCGGTAAGGGATGGGCGGTGCTTGCTGGTAGCTCTTCAGTCCATCGGACACCTCTCAGCTCTACACAGACCCAATCCTCCGGAACCCTATGTGGTCACTACCTGGAATAAACTGGACTGAAAATACTGGGCGTGTGAACCGCATTAGCGTGTATCACATCGAACCTGGCGTGAACCCAACCAGATCTGGACCAGATTCGACTGGACTGGACCAAGTGTTACTGAGAGAAAGAGGAAGGAATGGTCGGGAAACAAAGATAAATAAGTGCAAAGATTGTTCGTAATGTCTTAGAAAGTGGTGTTTGGTAAATTATCAGAGACTAGAGTACTGATATTTAACGAGTCTACTGATCTGTCAATTATAGTATTGATTATATTGTGGATTGATTGATTAGCTGATTGATTTACACATATTGTATACTATGACAAGATCTAAAATAAGGAAGGAAGGAAGGAAAGACTGTTGTGGATGTTCTTATATTTCTGTTTATATCGTGGGAAAGATGAGATGATCACAGTGAGGTGTAGGATTTCACTCTCATCACTTCTACGCACCTTCCTGACTCAGCAAGTTAGTCATCTGATTCACTTCAACGATTCACCGTTTTAAAACACATCATGAACCGGATATCACAGAACATCGATTGGAATTCTCTGTAGTTCCTGAAGGTGATTTTATCCAGAGATTATTCAGTCCTTCAGTCCCCCAAAATGACGGCTCTAAGATGATTGACGTTTACCATTTGGACTGTAAAGGTGTACAGCGATGCTCTATCAATGGCTATCTGTCTGGATTTTTGAGAACAACTGTGGAGGAATGACAACAAAGTTCACCTTAGACCGCTCCTCACCACCAAAATAAGTGGCCTTGGACTCAACCTCTATTTTCCCACAGGTCAGATCTAAAGAGAGCGTTTTTTCCCCATGTCTACCCACTTTTTAATATTTTCCATTCCATAATCTTTGACATTTTACATCCATTTTCTTGTCCATTCTTTCATGCTGCCCTGCTCGTTATGTTAGCACCAGCTGATAAGCTTAGCCAAGCCTCCAAGTACCTAACCTACCTGACTGACTGGTGGATAGCCTAGCATCTATTGTTCAACCACAGTGACTATCACTATCATTAACCTTGCACCTGCTGGAGTCCCCCCTTCCCCGGGCACCAGGCCTCTGTGTGTGGGCTTTCCCTCAGCGGGCTTCTCTCCCAGCCATGGGGTTTCAGATCCAGGGCATGGAGCTGTTTGCCATTGGTGTGGTCATGATCATGTTTGTGGCTGTGCTCAAGGGCTTTGGCATCCTGGAGCCCATGTCCTCCTTTGAAGGTAAGGGCCCTAAGGAGGCTCCAGTAGGCTAGAAATCCAATGGAATTGCAGGGAAGCAAAAATGCTGGGGGTCTGTATCTTTTTATTCCATGTTCACAAATGGGGACATGGCATTTAGCTCGATGTTTCAGCTAAGGCAGGGCATTAACTATCTGCTATCTGAGGTTGGGTGTTCAAACTGTATCTTGTATTTGGGAGGCAAAGTGGATATGTGGTATCTGGGTAACTAGTATCTGGGATAGGGCATTTGGTGTTTGCTATTTTGTCATTTGATAGATTCTAAGATAGTATAGAAAGAAAGTTGCACACTCTATATATGTTCCCAACAATTGAATTCGTCAACTTAACCAAACATAAAGCTGCCATCTTCTAAGGCTGGGGTAGGGCAGTGTGCATCTTGCAATTGGGCATTCTGAGACAGGCGATTGTGGTATCTATTAGGAAATATCTCTCAAGAGAAAAATGTTTTAGTGAGCATTAAAGTCAAGTTTACTGTAGAGAATAACATCATTCAGATTCTATAAGGTTCCCTGAATAATATATAGTTGTAGGCCAAAGGCCAGACAAAGTGTTCTGTAGCCACTGTGCCAAATCAATTACAATAGAAAGCCTTCAACCCCACATTAAAGTGCTTCAGTTTAGACTTATCACAGACATCATAAGCATTAGAGAGTAGTATAATTCCATATGTGCCTTTTATCTTATTATCTATGGATCAGATAAATGTAGTATTTGACACATTCATCGCTCCTATGGATAGACTCAAGCGAATGTGGCGATGGTGAATCATGTTGATCATGCATTTTTTTGTGAAGGAGTGGTTCACCCATTATTCATAGTCTTCTTTTGTTCTATTTTTCTGAACCCAAACTTCTGTCCTCTCTTCTCGCTCTCAATTCCTCTACAATGCATCTCTCTTCTTCTTCTTAACATCCTGATTAACATCCTGCCTGGCCACCCTGGTGAGATATGTTCTCTCTCTCTCTCTCTCTCTCTCTCTCTCTCTCTCTCTCTCTCTCTCTCTCTCTCTCTCTCTCTCTCTCTCTCTCTCTCTCTCTCTCTCTCTCTCTCTCTCTCTCTCTCTCAATTCAATTCAATTCAAAGGGCTTTATTGGCACAGGGGAAAAAAATAAAATAAATAAATATGGGTTGTATTTACAATGGTGTTTGTTCTTCACTGGTTGCCCCTTTTCTTGTGGCAACAGGTCACAAGTCTTGTTGCTGTGATGGCACACCAAGGTATTTCACGCAATAGATATGGGAGTTCATCAAAATTGGATTTGTTTTAAAATTTGTTGTGTGTCTGTTTAATCTGAGGGTCACTCTCTCTCTCTCTCTCTCTCTCTCTCTCTCTCTCTTTCTCCCTTCTCCCTCTCAGTCCTTCCACAGTGCACCGTTCTCTCTCCTCCTCCCTCCCTCTCTCTCCATCTCTCTGTGGTCAAATCTTCAGAGAGGCATGGCCCACACCCAGGTCTAGCATTACCTAGCATTAATTATACATGCAGTATCGAACAGGCTTTCTTTGAGACCACCTAAATGTGGAGCCTGCAGTACTTCGCCCACAGAATCCTCTCCCACTGTTCAATAGTGTCCCGGCAATAGCTTTTCCTCATTTTTCTCTCTCTCTCTCAATCTATCTCACTTTCTTTCTTAAGTGCCCCTCTGATATACACTCAGTCCCAGCAGAAATGGAAATAGAGAAATACAAAGTCACGTAGCCATAATAATAATAATAGTTACATAGCCAAATCGATCAGCAGTCAAATAAGGGCATCTGTTTTACCAGCTACATTATGTATATCCACCTAGCACCATTAATCACCATCCAATATTGGGTATTGGTGTGTGTGTGTGTGTGTGTGTGTGTGTGTGTGTGTGTGTGTGTGTGTGTGTGTGTGTGTGTGTGTGTGTGTGTGTGTGTGTGTGTGTGTGTGTGTGTGTGTGTGTGTGTGTGTAACACACAAATCCCTAGTTGTTGCTTTTGAAATTAGACTTTTTACCAGTCCTAATGTGTGTTGTATTTTGGATCTGTTTGATTTATTTCTGGCATGTGTGGTGGTGCTGTGTATTCTGGATTGTGTGTGGCGTCAGATGAGAGAGTCTGGCCATTAATGTAATAATGGCCGTCGACTGATCAATACTGCTTGGACTCCTGCCTACTACTTCATTTCTACTGCCACCAGAGGACAGTATTGATCACCCCCTGTCTTTATTGTAATGGGGTCTTTGTGTGTGTGTGTGTGAGTTGAAAATCATTGGTATGACGACGTTTAAATAACAGGAGTTTTTGGCAAGTGTCACAGGCCTTGAGTGAACCAGCGTCCAGTGAATTACAGCAATGCTGTGTATATGTTCTGACTGTGTCTGACTGTGGATTTGTCCCCAATGACACCCTATTCCTTATATAGTGCACTACTTTTGACCAGGGCCCACAGAGCCATTTTGGATGCATCCTGTGTGAAGCATCAGCCTGCTGAGAGCTGTGTTTATGAACTCTGGAGAGATGAGAACAATTAGACTTGAACTGGATCACAGAGCCTGCTGGGGACATGGGATTTAGGACAGATGGCTGGGTCTCATTACTCTAAACTAAAGAGTCTTCCTTTCCATGCTTCCTCTCCTTCATTTGCACCTATCTGAAAACAGATGGTGATAACAATATGGCGCATGTCTATTGGGTGTCAGCTTCCGTCTGTCTTGTTCTGTCAGAGCAGATGAAGGAAAGAAGACGAGGAGAGAAAGCCACTTTAGACTATTGAGATGCAGCCATCTACACTGACTCCTCAATGGCAAATGGGTTCACTAACAAGTACTGTGTTAATGTTGTGGAAACATCTGGTTAAACATCTTCATAATGAATGCAGACTTCTTGTTACAGATTTGTCTTGTAAGCAGAGAGTGCGTGGGATTTCCATTGTCGATGGAACTGTCCCTAAATGTGTGGGATTTTTCACAATTATTTAGAAAATAAATGTGGTAGGTTCTGTCTGTATCTGTGGGTAGTTTGGACAGGAGTCCATGGGTTAATGGGATGAAGAGAATGAGAGGAGGAGGCAAAGTCAAGGAAATAAGTAGGGATGGAAGAGAGTAAATGTACACTGTTAATTAAGTGACGCATGTCTGCTGGCTCATCAGAGTTTGATTCAGCGGAATGAAATGAGTAACCTCTCAACTGCATGTCCCAGGACTTGGGAGTAAAATAACGGGAGAATAAGTAAACAATCGGAATAATCTTTTGGGAAAACAGCTTAAGAATTCTCATGGAAAGAAGGATTGTATTTGTTCCCTGTAGTTTCAGTTTTATTTGAAATGCTGTTTTAGGTCCTTTTGGATATCATTGAGCTTGAATCTGGTCCAATCGCTTTTCATGGCTTCAACTTAAATCTCTCTGAATCACATTTGAAACTGTTCTCTCTAGAACCGTAGAACTCTCTGGAACTTTAAGGCATCCCAAGGATCCAAAGCAATATCTGTCTTTAGTTTGAGAGACAGATGGTGTTTTATTGAGAGGCTGGCAGAGGGAAAGTGGGTACGGAGGGAGAGATAACTGAGGGAGAGAGGACAGAGAGACAGAACTTTCACACTTGGGGAAACAAAAAGACGGAAGGACTGAGGAAGAAGGGGAGTTGAGTGTCAGGTGAGAGTCAGCCTTGTACTAATGTTCCTCAAATTGATGCACTTACTGGGACTCATCGGCATCACAGAGACTGGTAAGAGAGATGGGGATGGAGGGAGTAAGAGAGGGGGAGAGAGAGGTTGGATGGTGAGAGGGAGAGAGAGGTTGGATGGAGGGAGATGGAGACAGAGAGAAAGTGTCAGAGAGAGAGGTAGTATGGTGGGAGTATGGAGGGAGAGAGTGGGACTAACTGCATTTATAAAGATTGTCTGTTCCTCTCCTGTTCTCCCTAGTATCTGCGTTCCACAATTATTGACTTGGCTTGACCATTTTCTCTGTTTTTTTCTTCTCTTTTCTCACTGTCTCTCTATACCTCTCTTTACTCCGTTAACTGTCTTTACATTTCTCTATCTCTCTTGCTGTCTCTCTCTTTCTCTCTTTCTCTCTCTCTCTGTTTAAAGATGGTGAGTATGGAAGCAATAGAAATCTCTTGGTTTCTAGAAACTCCCCATTTTTTGAGCTGTCTTGCTTTTCTTTCTCACAGTGTTAGTGCTTTCTCTTACTTTGTTAGACCGAGTAGGACTAATACAATTTTTTTTTAAATCATTGGATATTTCAGAATTAAGTTCTTTCAATGCCTTGTTATTGAATATGACTAATTTGGCACCTGTTCACTCAAATGTAATCAGTGAATACTAACAGAAAACGTAGTTTCTCTGCAAAGATCACACTTTAAAAGAAAGTACCTCCCTCTCTTTTTGAGTCCTCCTTTTATTTTTTTTATTTTTTATCTCACTCTTCTTCAATTTCTTTCTAACTCTTGATCTGGCCCCTCTTTCCACCCCTTAAATTTGTTTTCCCTCTTCCTCTTTCCCTGCCTGCCATGGTCTCCCCATCCCTCTTTCCCACTGTCCTTCCTCTCTCCCTCTCTTTCCCCTCTCCTTCTCTCTATCCCCTTCTCTTTTCTCTCTCTCTCTCCCCCTCTCTCTCTCCCTCTTACCCGCTCTTTCCTCCTACAGACAGTAGTGACAGTGATTTGGAGCTGTCTATAGTTCGTCACCAACCAGAAGGCTTGGACCAGCTGCAGGTTCAGACCAAGTTCACCAAGAAGGAGCTCCAGTCACTATACAGGGGCTTCAAGAATGTACGTAGGGGAGCAGAGAGGATGGGGTGGGGAGGCTGTAGGACTGTATTTGGGAGGTATTTTTTGCCTTTATTTTAGCAGGTTGAGCTTGGATCTTTATTTGTGGACAGTTTGGAGTTCTACATAAGAATGTAGAATAAATTAGATTAGATTTGAGCTTATTGATGTACTGAAATTACTTCACCATTAATAGGCATATGGCTAATTTCCCTGTAACTCTCTTTATCTCTTTATCTCTCTCTCTTTATCTCTCTTTATCTCTCTCTCTCTCTCTCTTTCTCGTAGGAGTGTCCGAGTGGTTTGGTTGATGAAGAGACGTTCAAGACCATCTATTCTCAGTTCTTTCCCCAAGGAGGTGAACGGATATAACTATCTCCATTGAAGCTACTCTCTGTCTCTTTGTGCCTGGAATATGACAAAAGCCCACCTGAACTACAGGGAGAATAACAGGAAAAGCTTATGGTTACTGATTATTTGAATGTCTGCCTACCCCCAACATTCTCTCCTCCCCTCCATCTCTCTCCTCTCCTCATCCCTTTTCCCCTAACCTCTCTCTCCCTTCGTCAACCCTTTTCCTGTGCACTACCTCCCCTATCTTTCCTTTCTCATGTTCCTCTCTTCTCCCCCCTGCCCTACTCTCCTACAGACGCCACCACCTATGCACATTTCCTGTTCAATGCGTTTGATATGGACAGAAATGGCTCCATTCGTTTTGAGGACTTTGTGATTGGCCTGTCTGTTCTTCTGAGAGGGTCAGTCACAGAGAAACTCAACTGGGCCTTCAACCTGTATGACATCAACAAGGATGGATACATCACTAAAGAGGTACACTGTGATTGGCCACCATGGAAACACCACATATCTAAATGATTGGCTACAGATGTAGGTTCTTAATTTTAGTACTATTTAGTTACTGAGATTTGTTTCTGCACGGCAGGAAATGCAAACGTGTAGTGTATTCAAGATTTAAAAAAGGCTTCTAAAGTCTGTAATTTCCGCTTAAAATTTCAGACTTGATTTGCCCTAATGAAAAGTGTATCAACCCCTAAAAAAATTCAATTCATTATTATCCACATAATCATTCACATTTCCTGTTGCTGCAGGATTATTTACCTGCTGTAGCAAAGTGGCTCAAATTAAGATCCTACATCTGTAGCTTTAGATACATCACGGTAAACTATGACCCCTCTCTCCCTCTGTCTCTTCTCTCTGTCTCCCTCTGTCTCCCTCTGTCTCCCTCTGTCTCCCTCTCTCTCAGGAGATGCTGGCTATTATGAAGTCCATCTATGATATGATGGGCAGGTACACATACCCCAGTGTACGGGATGAGGCACCCTCTGAACATGTGGATAAGTTCTTCCAGGTGCACACAGCGCTGTGCTCACAAACACACTCGCTCAACATGCACAGACAACATGCACACACGCCTCAACAAAATGCTTCTTACTTACTGAACATGCTCTCGTCCTCTCTCCTTACTTCATTCATTCTGCTCCTCCCTCCCTCTCTCCCTCCCTCCCTCTATTCCTTTCTTCTTTCTTCAGAAAATGGACAGAAACAGAGATGGAGTGGTGACCATTGAGGAGTTCATTGAGACCTGTCAGAAGGTACCACAGTTACAAAACATGCATCAACACAGCAGCAGACCTGTGCGCGACCTCACACTTTGACATAACCAATAAAAGACATAGACAACGTTAAAAGAATCACTTGAAGGGGTTATGCATAAGGCATGTGAAATGTGTATTTATACTGCCGCAGTACCCAATCCTCTGATACACTATTCACATAACAGGCTGGGACCTGCACAGGGCAAGTGGTTAGTGTCTTTGTGCATTGAGTGTTCTGTGTCCTCTCTCATGATCTTTCAACATAGCAGGATGCCACCTTGGAATTATCATTATTAGCTTACTGAATTATGAGCTTTTCTGGTAGTGGGGTGGTTTAGAATAATAATTGTTTAGTTTGCGATGAAAGCACCAAATCATATAATCAAAGTTTAATGGTCACATGCACATAGTACAATGAAATGCTTCTGGGAACCCAGAGAGGAACATTTGGTGATGCACAATATTTGCAGCATGTGCTAAGGGAACTGTATCTATGTTGTTATCTAGCTGACATGTTTTAGCTAGTACAGTGTCAATGTCTTCATCAAATACCATCAGAACCATTGATGTAGTGGTAAAGAAATAGGTGGCCGTTGGCTGTCAATGCAGTAACAGGTGGCAAAACACCAGTCTCAACGTCAACAGGGAAGAGGTGACGCCAGGAAACTGGTATTATAGGCAGAGGTGCAAAGAAAAAGCCATATCTCAGACTGGCCAATAAAAAAGATTAAGATGGGCAACAGAATACTGGACAGAGGAACTCTGCCTAGAAGGCCAGTATCCCGGAGTCGCCTCTTCCCTGTTGACGTTGAGACTGGTGTTTTGCGGGTACTATTTAATGAAGCTGCAAGTTGAGGACTTGTGAGGCATCTGTTTCTCAAACTAGACAGTCTAATGTACTTGTCCTCTTGCTCAGTTGGGCACCGGGGCCTCCCATACCTCTTTCTATTCTGGTTAGTGCCAGTTTGCGCTGTTCTGTGAAGGGAGTAGTACACAGCGTTGTATGAGATCTTCAGTTTCTCGGCAATTTCTCGCATGGAATAGCCTTCATTTCTCAGAACAAGAATAGACTGACGAGTTTCAGAAGAAAGTAATTTGTTTCTGGCCATTTTGAGCCTGTATTCAAACCCACAAATCCAGATGCTCCAGATACTCAACTAGTCTAAAGAAGGCCAGTTTTATTGCTTCTTTAATCAGAACAACAGTTTTCAGCTGTGCTAACATAATTTAAAAGGGGTTTTCTAATGATCAATTAGCCTTTTACAATTATAAACTTGGATTAGTTAACACAACGTGCCATTGGAACACAGAAGTGATGGTTGCTGATAATGGGCCTCTGTACGCCTATGTAGATATTCCATTAAACATCTGCCGTTTCCAGCTACAATAGTCATTTACAACATTAACAATGTCTACAAGGTATTTCTGATCAATTTGATGTTATTTTAATGGACAAAAAAACGTGATTTTCTTTCAAAAACAAGGACATTTCTAAGTGACCCCAAACTTTTGAACGGTAGTGTATATATTTGAAAAATCAAGGGACAAGCAGCCACCCATAAGAATCCTGGAAGAAGCAACTGCCATGACCTGAGCTCCTCTCAACTGTGTGTGACAGATGTGTGCTATCTGGGGAGTTATGAGTAATGAGTGCAGAAGACACATTTCTGTTGTTCACTGTAACATGGACAAATTAAGTTGTATTGTATTGAATGGCGGATTTGAAGTAAACAGGCCAGATACTCTTGGGCTGCTCTTCTGTTGTACTATGGATTAACAAGGCAACAGTAAACATGTTGTCCCCCGCACATGATGCAGCTCCCCCCATTGGGCCAATTGAGATATCATGTGTAAGTAACACATTTCAGTTATTGTGTGTACCCACAGATTATCCATTGTATGGGCCAGATACTCAAGTTGCCTCTTTAACAATGTGTTAAACAGGAAATGTCTTTAAAAAAGGCAGTCGGGAGGAGGCAAGATCAGGTGGGGACATTCTAGCCAATGAGAGGGCAGATACATGTGTGAACAACAGGCACCACTCCAATATAAAGTGGGGGGTTTTCAAAGTTGCCAGGATGTCAGGTGTGCTACTTATATTTAACTTTTATTTAACTAGGCAAGTCAGTTAAGAACAAATTCCTATTTACAATGACAGCCTACTGGGGAACAGTGGGTTAACTGCCTTGTTCAGCGGCAGAACAACAGATTTTTACCTTGTCAGCTCAGGGAATCGATCCAGCAACCTTTCGGTTACTGGCTCAAAGCTCTAACCACTAGGCTACCTGCCGCCCCTATATCAGTTCACTCATAACAAGCTAAGCACTACTAAACTTATTTTTGATCAAATAAGCCACATGTAGCAAATAAGCCATTACATTGTTTGTGAACCAAATTCGACACTCTCATTGACCTCTATACAAAAACTACTCACTTGGTGAGCCAAAACTAAATAAATAAAAAAACGCCACCTGCGTTTTTTGGATCCAGTTATCCCTCTCACTTCGCATCTTCCTCTCTGGTGTGACTTGCAAATGTCAGTTAATTAGTGTAGCTCCCGCCTTGGGCAACCAGTATAACTTTGTAAATGTCAGATCTTCATGGCAAAATGCATCATTCACCCAAGTTTTGTCAAAATCGGGCCAGTGCTGTCTGAGATATCACGTGTGACTAACGTACGAACGGACAGACAGACAGGCGGACAGAGATTTCATTGTGGGGACAAGAACCAGACTCATGACATTCGTTCAACAGTCTGTCTTGTTTGTTTGTCTGTCTTCCAGGACGAGAACATCATGAACTCCATGCAGCTCTTTGAGAATGTGCTCTAGAGCCCAGCAGAACATACTACGTCATTCTCCCATCGTCCGATCCCGTCCTCCTGTCTATACACAACCCTTGTCCAATCCCATAATATACACGCACACGCACACACACACACACACACACACACTCAATTTAGTGCATCCTAATCTAGGATGGCTAATCCACAGATATGTACTAGCAGAGTTCATTTACTGCTGCACTAGCTTCAACCTGCCACTGCTTGTGGACTAAAGAGCGCACTAGAGAAAGAAAAGAGGAGAGGAGAGAAGAGAGCTACTGGGACTTCTTCTACTTTACAACTTGTCAGCTTCCCAAAGAAAGGAGAAAGAAGGACCAAACTGCTCAACACTGATGATCCGAGGAGCTTCTAGAACTCTGCCTTCTCATTGGACCAAAATGACAAATGACTAATCAAAAGATGGAGAGAGAATATGAGAGTGGCAATTGTGGAAACTCATCATGATGTTGCTGACCTCCAGACCAGGATCCTGTAGCTACAACACATAAGTACACTTACACAGCACTTACACATACTATATGGGGATGCACTGACACACTTCTTTGAATAGTGTTTAAGAGAGTTGATGTAGCGTACAGCAAGTTGGATTGATCCTGGGCAAGGACACCAGCACCAAACACCACAGAGACACTAAATTGAAAAGAACTGAAGCATGCGCTTGCACTAAGAATCATTCATATTCTACAATATGCACCAGATGAGAATGCATTGTAAATGTAGATAGTCACATTAGACCACTAAAAGAAAACGCAGTGTGTATGTAGATATGTATAGACAGTAATATATAATAATAACATAAATAAAGTTAGACGTTGTGCTCTCCTCTGTACTGCTCTATTGGTAGTAAGTAGTAGGTGGGGTTAAGGTTAAGGCCAAACAAAATCTATGGGCAGGTTTTCTTAACACTTACAGAATACTAATTGATGGAATTGTAGCCTTACATGTTTAGTATGTCTTTTTGGATCATTTGATCGTACAGGTATTTTGTTTCATTTCAAGTCAGTTCTGGAGTTTTGAGTTAACCCTACGGGCGGTGGGCTCTAACCCTACTGGTTGCGTCTGTGGCCATAGTTCTAGGTAACACAGGGAGGGTCACTGGTTCTGTTCTGTCACCAACGGACCAGCGAGTCACCAACGGATAAGCATGAGATGTACAGTATGTCAGTGCCTCCTTATAATGTGTGTAACAACAAGACAGATATACTAAGATGTATATGTGTTATAAACTAAAGCCATCCTCAGATGAATACAGAGTATACAGCTATGGCTTGATCCCTCTTCTCAATCGTTCATCGGAGGTTTTGTTTTTTTAATGTCCCAAAATGGCCCCCTGATTTCCTTTCGGGAATAGGGTCCATTTAGGACATCTATGATGTGATCATCTGAGGTCTGAGCACTGACCACTAGTGATGACATCACTTTCCTATCCTAAGCCCTGATAAGGTATGTGGTGTTGTTGTTGTTGTTGTTGTACAGATATATGCAGTAGTGAATGAAGGAACAGTGTTCCTGTGGCAGAAGGTATTATTACATGCCCGTTCTTCTCATTGAAACCAAAAGCATTTCTGGGACGGCAAAAATATGCCATAATCCTGATGCGGTAATACCATGGTAAATAATGGTAATACTATAATCCTTTGTACCTGTAACACGTTGACTGCTCAGACTGCAGACAAAACCCATACCCACACCCCGCCCCACCCCATACTTTCATACCCCTACACCTAAGCCCTAACCACCAAAGCCCCTAGGCACCAGGCCCTATATATTGTACCCTGTGGCCCTGTTCTAGGAAATCACATTGTCTCAGAGGTAGAGTGTTGTAACAGAGGTTTTCTCTGTCTTTGCCATAACAACATAGCTCATGTGACCTGGCCTGGAGCAGATTAGTTCTGTTCACACGTGTGCGTGTGTGTGTTTGTTTGTGCGGTCTGGCATGAATGAATGAAACAGACTAGAGACCAAACCATAGAACTAAAGAATGCACAGATAGCATGGCCAAGCCCCGGTGCCTGGCCTAAATGTCAAACACACACACACACACACACACACACACACACACACACACACACACACACACACACACACACACACACACACACACACACACACACACACACACACACACACACACATATATATACTCACACACTCCATGTGAGCCACTCTCTCCATGAGAAAACAATGTTGTGTTATTTACTGTTTGAAGGAGGGCCTGTTTTGAAGCAGAAAGACTAGAATGACCAGTGCAAACATGAGGGAATTCTTAACTCATAATTCATTTGAATTCTAAATGGCCTGATTGAGAATTCCCAGGATTCCTAGGCTGTATGTGTTGATCACTTCACTATCCGTGGGATGTCATCATGAGTGGGTGGGTGGGTGTGTATGTGAGCATTACAAAGTGTACGTGTGTGCATGAGTGCTAGAATGTGTGTGTGTGTTGCAAAGTGGAGCATGATGTAAATCCAGGCTTTAGGATCTCTAGTGCTACTCCTCCTGCCAAACACCTTCACAAACATGTGACTCCTGATTCTACTGTCCCAAATCCTCAGGTCTCAGCTCCCTTACACCACACATGCACGCACGCATGCACACACACACACACACACACACATTAAGGTTCAAGTTCTGGAATACTACAGGCCTACATAAGCCTTTACCTTACATACCTGTAGTCATTGTCATGTGGGGTACTTTATCTCACATGCATAAATAACCACCAAAGCGAGCACTGAGAGAGAGTTTGTGTATGTCTGTCATGTCTGATCTCACTCCCTTGTGTATGCGTCAGTGGCAGGTGCTGGTAGGGTAAAGGCTGATTGGGGATTAGTCAATAGCCAGGTCATAGCAGGTCAGGAGGACACGGCCACTTTGGCCAATGGAAAATGAAGCACTTTAGTTAGTTCATTGAGTGGATAATATACTGTAGCAGATCTTACACTACAGGGCCAATAATAAACAACAAAAAGAGTAGATCTAAGATCAGGTGCCTGCTGTACATCAAATCTTATTCATTATTGTCTAAAAGGCTAAACTGATCCTAGATCAGCACTTCTAATCTGAGATGCTTGTTGATAAATACATGCCCAAATATGACTTTGTTTCTGGATGGAGACTGATTTGCCAGACTGCTGTATAAATTCCTCTGTTGGTCTTTGAGTTGACTGCCTGATCTGTTAGGTACCTGCTTTGGCTTTCAAATAGATCATTGATTTAGTTGCTGTGAGTTTTACTGTTGTTATTTATCTGTGTTGGAAAATGGAGGTGATAAAATAACATGGTTATTGCTTATTGTGGTGGAAGGGAATTGAAGATGAGCAGAGTCATGTGATGACGAGATTAAACCAAATGGAATGTGATAAGATGTGACAGCCGACCACTATGAGGAAGTTGGACTTTCACATTGAGAAACAGAAGGGTGAAAGCTAGGAGGATAACCTAGGTTAACGACGTGGGCCTGCAATCGGAGGGTTGCCAGGCTGAATATCATGTCTGATGGTCAAATAAATGTGGTAGAATTCTAGATAAGACCTCACACTTAAAAATCAATCAACATCAGGTGAACTTGTAATGCAGAGGGCTAAATCAGGCTCACACAGTGTTTGAACTTTGAAACAAAAGTATACACCTCACACACATGGTTATGAACCATGGCAGATATAGAGTTGAAATGTATTTAGTTTTGAATTTGCATCCCAATATTATACTTTATATACATAATTTAAGACTGAAATATAACAAACCCGTTTAACATAGAAACACAGGATTTTCAGCGTTAAAAAAAAAAAAAAAGTGTATTAACTATAAAATGTTATGAATAACATTCCACCCATGAGGCCACTAGGTCATTTGACTGCAGGAAAGGTCTATGCAGTAACATACTACAGGCCAAATAGGCAACTGACTTCAGGTAAAGTATTAACGTTTTACTGCAGTGGGTTAAATCAGGGTCACACAGCGGGATTCTTGGTAGTCTTAACAAATCTACTTTGAAACAGAAGTATAAACCTCATACACATGGTTATGGGCTTAAAAAAGAAGACACCTGTACCATGTCAGATATAGAGTTTAAATGTATTCAATTTTGAGTTTGCATTCCAATATTACATTTGATATACATCACAGAAGACTGAAATATAACAAAACCCGTTTGACACAGAGACACCAGATTTTCTGCGGGTTTTATGAAATGTTTATTAATTATAAAATGATGAACGATATGAATAACATTCCACCCATGAGGCCACTAGAGGGAGATTTGTTCCTTTGACTGCAGGAAAGAGCAACCAGAAATGAATGTAACAAATAACAGTACATTTACTACTGGTAACATACGGTATGTAATGGGGAATTTATAGAAAATAAACAATCAAAGGGAAAACAGTTAACACAATAAAACAATGAATGCTCAAGAATTGGTGGGAGACAGCTGGGTGCATTCTGGAGAGATGTGCCAACATCTTCGCCACACATCCCTCCCCTTCTTCTTGTCTCAACATTTCAAATTATACTAAAGGCACATCAACTTCACACACATTTTCGATGCGTTGCTTTTTACTGACAGCCGCATCTCAATAATCAGCTAGGCCTATATTGCCAAGTTCGCTGCCCAAATTGCGGGATTCCCAATTAGGCATGTACATGTGATTTGAAACAATCCACAGCTTTAAAAGAAGCTAATTATCCCCTGTGGCTAAGTCATGCTCTCTGGTGAAGTATTTTGAATTATTTTATTTATTTCTGTATAGACGGGAGTAATTGTATACTTTTGACAAATGTATTTAAATTTACTTTAGGCTGCAGTGACTACTGTTACCGAATCATGTCCTATGCTTAGGTTACTCATCACATTAGGAATTGTATTTTATTGTTGGCCTGCAAATACTTTATTATAAATGGTATTTTTTTCCCCCAAACCCCTGCACTCAGCACCCCCTACTCAAAACAAATTCCTACTGCTATGCAGACAGACAGGCAGACAGACATGCATACATGCAGTATAGAGAGATTGAATTATCAGGAAACTGGTTAATATTGGCACAGTTCACATTTCAACAGTAAAATGACTGCACAATATTGCAGTACTTCAGTCTACAATGCAATCTGGAGACCGTTTTTAAGAAGGCCTACATTAAACCATTATTGTGTTCCTCCCCCCTCTTGGTCTTGTTTTGGATATGTAATTATTTGGGTTTTATATTTGGGCAACATGTCTATGTTTGTGGAGCATGGGTCTTGAAGAACTGTGTTGCTGCGATACGCCTAGAATACCACTAGATGTGAGTATGGAACGGTGCGAATATTCACAGAACCAGGGAGAAAGTGGAAGACGACATTTTGTGTTCATAAAAACAGGGATAAGCTTGTCGAAACGAGAGCACTGAGAAAGAGGGGGAGATTGGAGGAGAAACATTGAGAGAAAGAGGAAGGGTAGGCTTCTGGAACCGGCGTGCCCAGAACACATTGAATTTTGCCGCGTTCTAAAACCTGGAAACTCGGAAATATCCGACTTCCGACTTCAGTTTTGTTCAAGACAACTATGTACTCAGAAAAAAAAACGAGCTCCGACAGGGATAAATCTTTTGAACGGTCAGCCAAATCGGAATTCATAGTCGGAAACACGGGTATATTTATAGAGCCCCGACTTTCCGACCTGAAGATCACTGAGGTCATGATTTTACCTAATTTTATTCCCAGTTGTCTTGAACGCACTAAAGTCGCAAGTCAGAAGTTTTTGAGTTCCCGGTTGTCATGAACGTGGCAGTAAGCACAAAGAGGAAGGGCGTGACGTCAGGGCCTATCTGAGCATGCGCTGTTATGTGTCCAGTCAACCCCGTGCCTATCTGTAGACTACATAATACACACTCTTTCTGTACCTACAGACATTGCTGTCTGACAGCCCCAAACACTGGCGCAGGAGACTACAAGAATAGTTATTTTCTACCTACTAAGAACTGGACCAACACACAGCTAACGCTCCTTTCGGCTTCATTTGAAGGTTGTTGTTCGGGTTTAACCTACCTTTGGCTGTATCACCCCAAACCAACCCTAACCTCACCAGCACCGCCACGGGGACTTTACCATAACCCTGAAGGGAAACGGGTCCTGCCGGTGTTCCTTCCCCAGGACAGGTGAGTGTTTACCTGAGGATCCAGCTGTTTGGTGCTCACTAGCCGTATTTGCATCATTCTCGTGATGGGGAATATGACGCCATAGCAAGCTACAGTGTGACAGAGAGAGGGAGATATACAACATCCGAGGATGGACCAATAGCAAACACGGAGGGAGCAGAAGCATCATGTCTATAGCAATGCATGCTCCTAATCAGAGGGCCTCATAATTGAATGATAAGAGATGCGCAGTGGAACAGTATGAGTTATTGCTTTCTATTGATTAAAATGTCCACATAAAACAACCCATATACTTGAAAAACAGTGCAGATGTAAGGTTTGTAACAGAATGACAGTAAAATGGCCCTTTTTATGTGACCAAGTTTTCCAAAAACTCTGTTCAACATCTACTCTGAATTGAGATTCAATGATGTCTGCATAAATAATGGGCTGCTTGGACATCGCAGTAGAGCACAGTAAATTGTACCCTAGTGTGCTTTACTGTACAGACCTATACACTACTCTACTTTGAGTGTGTGAGAGAGAGAGAAGACTGTTTTCACAATTCTGTCAATAACAGTATGCCAGTGGAAGGGAGGACAGTAGCTGGTGACCCAACTGCGGTTTCCAATTTACACCTTTTAATTGCTTAATAAATCATAAACACAATTGTTATCAGTAAAATTAAATATAAATGTTAATATTAGTTTCCAAGGGTCTTAACTTCATTATTGTGTTTTGATTTACAGTACCAGTCAAAAGTTTGGACACACCTATTCATTCAAGGGTTTTTCTTTATTTTCTACATAGTAGAATAATAGTGACGACATCACAACTACGAAAACACATATGGAATCATGTAGTAACTAAAAAAGTGTTAAACAAATCTAAATATATTTTATATATGAGATTCTTCAAAGTAGTCACCCTTTGCCTTGATTACAGCTTTGCACACTCTTGGCATTCTCTCAACCAGCTTCACCTGGAATGTTTTTCCAACAGTCTTGAAGAAGTTCCCACATATGCTGAGCACTTGTTGGCTGCTTTTCCTTGACTCTGTGGTCCAACTCATCCCATACCATCTCAATTGGATTGAAGTCAAGTGATTGTGGAGGCCAGGTCATCTGATGCAGCACTCCATCACTCTCCTTCTTGGTCAAATAGCCCTTACACAGCCAGCCTGTAGGTGTGTTGGTTCATTGTCATGTTGAAAAACAAATGATAGTCTCACTAAGCGCAAACCAGATGTGATGGCGTATCACTGTAGAATGCTGTGGTAGCCATGCTGGTTAAGTGTGCCTTGCATTCTAAATAAATCACAGACAGTGTCACCAGCAAAGCACCATCACACCTCCCCCAGGCTTCACGGTGGGAACTACACATGCAGAGATCATCCGTTCACCTACTCAACATCTCACAAAGACACAGCGGTTGGAACCAAAAATCTCAAATTTGGACTCATCAGACCAAAGAACAGATTTCCCCTGGTTTAATGTCCATTGCTTCCACAGATTCTCGATTGGATTCAGGTCTGGACTTTGACTTGGCCATTCTAACACCTGGATATGTTTATTTTTGAACCATTCCATTGTAGATTTTGCTTTATATTTTGGATCATTGTCTTGTTGGAAGACAAATCTCCGTCCCAGTCTCAGGTCTTTTGCAGACTCCATCAGGTTTTCTTCCAGAATGGTCCTGTATTTGGCTCCATCCATCTTCCCATCAATTTGAACCATCTTCCCTGTGCCTGCTGAAGAAAAGCAGGCCCAAACCATGATGCTGCCACCACCATGTTTGACAGTGGGGATGATGTGTTCAGGGTGATGAGCTGTGTTGCTTTTACGCCAAACGTAACGTTTTGCATTGTTGCCAAAAAGTTCAATTTGGTTTCATCTGACCAGAGCACCTTCTTCCACATGTTTGGTGTGGCTTGTGGCAAACTTTAAACAACACTTTTTATGGATATCTTTAAGAAATGGCTTTCTTCTTGCCACTCTTCCATAAAGGCCAGCTTTGTGCAATATACGACTGATTGTTGTCCTATGGACAGAGTCTCCCACCTCAGCTGTAGATCTCTGCAGTTCATCCAGAGTGATCATGGGCCTCTTGGCTGCATCTCTGATCAGTCTTCTCCTTGTATGAGCTGAAAGTTTAGAGGGACGGCCAGGTCTTTGTAGATTTGCAGTGGTCTGATACTCCTTCCATTTCAATATTATCGCTTGCACAGTGCTCTTTGGGATGTTTAAAGCTTGGGAAATCTTTTTGTATCCAAATCCTACTTCTTCACAACAGTATATCGGAGCTGCCTGATGTGATCCTTGTTCTTCATGATGCTCTCTGCGCTTTTAACAGACCTCTGAGACTATCACAGTGCAGGTGCATTTATACGGAGACTTGATTACACACAGGTGGATTGTATTTATCATCATTAGTCATTTAGGTCAACATTGGATCATTCAGAGATCCTCACTGAACTTCTGGAGAGAGTTTGCTGCACTGAAAGTAAAGGGGCTGAATAATTTTGCACGCCCAATTTTTCAGTTTTTGATTTGTTAAAAAAGTTTGAAATATCCAATAAATGTCGTTCCACTTCATGATTGTGTCCCACTTGTTGTTGATTCTTCACAAAAAAATACAGTTTTATATCTTTATGTTTGAAGCCTGAAATGTGGCAAAAGGTCGCAAAGTTCAAGGGGGCCGAATACTTTCGCAAGGCACTGTTTCACACTTTTCTTGGTTACTACATAATTCAATTTGTGTTATTTCAGTGTTGATGTCTTCACTATTATTCTACAAAGTAGAAAATAGTGAAAATAAAGTAAAATCCTTGAATGAGTAGGTGTGTCCAAACTTTTGACAGGTACTGTATTTCAAATACATTTTTAAGACTTCTTCGGGTTAGATATTTTTCGAGACCTCTTCCATCTGTTTGACTAGAAACCAAAGCCTTTGATTATTACTAGTTTTAGAATGGGAAATAATAATTTAAAAAAAGTGTGTGTATATATAATTGACGTGCGTGTGTGTGTATATATGTATATATTTGAAAAATGTATATATGCCTTCAGTTCTGTAAAATATAGACTCTTAGCTTTCATTTGACACCAAATGTAATGAGCTCTTATGAACTTAAGATGTTGGTGCTCATGGGTCCTTTTACCTCTTCCCCCTTCCCTTCATCTCATAACGTGTGTGTGTTAAAATTAGTTGTTACATAAGTAGGACTATTCATCGATATCCATCCATCAATCACCATGTAGGGATCGCATCTGATTTTTAGGGTGAGATTTATTACCATGGTTGTCCTGGAAACAATGCTTGGAGGAATGTGTGTGTGCGTCACTTGCGTTAGCCAACATGAGGAAGAAAGATTTGTTTTGTCCTCAGGTTACCAAAAAGTTATTCGTAGCCTGTAATCTATGGCGATTTCTACACAATGAAAGGCTCCAGCAGAACCTTTGGTTTGTAGGTTAGGCTGCACAAGTTAGGCTATGTCATTATGATCAATATGAACTGTGCACGCTCTCTCGCCACGGGGAGTGTGTGAGTGTGAGAGCGGATATGCTCCCCTCTGATCCCCTTCATTAATGTAGCTTACAAATTGTGTTTTAGGTGTTATTTAAATCACATTCTCAAATAAAATGTTTAACATGATGGCTTAACTTTGCCTCCACAGCTGTTTCATGGGGATTTGGCTATTAAGCCTGTAGTCTACCGTTATTAATAATGAATATTATTACTAGTGTGAGAGCTGGGCCACCCGGTTGACTTGTGCTGCAGTGGGTCTCAGACCAATATAGTCTGACTGTGACCCGCATCTGGGGATTTTCTTCCCGCCCCCTCTTTCAACTTGCTCCTGGATGCTTCTCTTTCGATTCTTGGCTACTTCCTCGTTCTAGTTTACTCCTGCCGGAATTCTATCTTTTAACCTGCACTTAAGCCTACCTTTCTCTTCAAGACATTGGGTTCTATGTCAATATATTTCTGGCTTCGGAACGAAGCTCTCCTCTTGTGCACACGACATGGCTCTGGTCGTAGTGGCTGGTGTGTAGTTAGGATAAATGAAACGGCAAATCATTACAGTTAATAAAAAGTCTCATAGATCAGACTCCAATCTCAGGTGTGTCCCGAGATGATAAAGGCATTTAACAAATACTTAAGAGGCACGGCAAACAAAAGGTTTAAGCCAAACCATTGGCGACCAAGCCTAGTGTTGTACTTTCTCCTATGTCAGTGGCGCACGCTTTATGATTGGAGCTTATGCTATTGCCCTGCGGCCGCCTCCATTGGACAGTGCTGCAAGAAGTGTGCTGTAAGGACAGCTCCCCGTACCCAGTTCACGTTGGACATGGATAGCTCAGATTTGATCACACTATGCTTCCTTACCATAGGCCTACACCTGCTCTATACCCCACTTTTCTAGCCACTCCACCATCTCCCTTACAACCTGCCCTTTTGCCGTAGGCCTACCTAATTTCCTTAAATTACACTTGGTATAGGCCTATAAGCAGCTCTCACCTTCCTATGATGTATTATACCACCGACCCGCCTCCACCCCGCTTGCCTCCCTTCTGCCCCCGCTGGGAATCCCAGTTAAACCCAGGGCCGTGCCCTAGGGCTGACTTTCTAGTGGGGAACGGACCATCTCCTGTATAGGACCTGGTCTTGCAGGTGGGGGGTGGTCAGCACAATTCCGGCCTGGGGATGTGGGCGTGGTTCGAGGTCTGTCGCGTTCCACCCGACAAGCCTACGTCAACGACTAATCCTCCACCTGTTCCATTATCAATCCTAAGGGTTTTTCTACTAAAATATGTGATATTTTGTGTAATTCATTGACCATTCATGCATTAAGTTTATTGACAATGTTGAACTTTGAAACCTGTGTCTTTTTGATAATCAGAAGCTGAAACTCATGAAATTCAGGTAGAAAAAGCATGATTTATTTTACCTAAGTCATCAGCGGTGGATCCGGTGACACTAAGGCGCAATTACGCATGTGACACGATAGGCCTATTAATTAGCCCTACCAATTTGTAAGTCGCTCTGGATAAGAGCGTCTGCTAAATGACTTAAATGTAAATGTACTACTATTACATTCAGGACGCCAGTGTCGCTCACTAAAACAAATACGAATGAATAACCAATTACTTAATAATAATATTAATAATAATATTAGGCCAACATGGGAATCAAGTATACCACAGTTAGATTGCTCAGATTTGTGGGGCACTGTTATGGATAATTGGCCTGAAAGTATCATCTTCTCCCACTGCCAAGTAGACTATAACAGCTGACAGAGCAATAGCCTAGCATTCCAGCTGACTAGTTTTTAAAATATTTTTTCTTGGACACACACACACAATGAATCCCTGGTGGGCTGGGACCTGCGAGGGTTCGCCAAGCAACAGGCCCTCCCAAGTGGCAGTTTTTAGAGGTCGGTCGTCAGGAGCACCATGAGGGTTCTACCCTCGACACTAATTTGCCTATTTTAATAGCCTAATAATAATAGGCCTACCTGTTATTTTAACAGCCACTGGTAAATGAATAGGGTAGGCTACGGTGTTAGAATGTCTACAATTAATCAAGAAAATAAATCTTACATTTCATGAAAGTAGGCCTATAGGTGTTGCAAACTGTGTCTGGGGACTAAATGGAAACTAGATGACTAAGGAATCCAATCCATCTCAATGTTCCTGAAATAATCCATGAGATCAGATTAACTCACTGCATTTATGCGTGAGAATATTTACACCTAATGTAAATATTCAAGTGTACATTAACCTTTTTTATTTAAACTTTTTGATGAGGCAAGGACTTTGGCTAAACTGCTGACAATCTAAACCTAGAATCGTTTGTA
This sequence comes from Oncorhynchus keta, assembly GCF_023373465.1. Classification (NCBI taxonomy): domain Eukaryota; kingdom Metazoa; phylum Chordata; class Actinopteri; order Salmoniformes; family Salmonidae; genus Oncorhynchus; species Oncorhynchus keta. The sequence goes on along the minus strand of NC_068434.1, from coordinate 36,740,170 downwards.
TAGGACACTTGTCACCATTTTCTAGGCATGAAAAGAATGTCCCCCTGAAAATATATGGTAGGTAGGCCTACAGTAGTATAGTGTTGATAAAGAAAAACCTGAGCACCATTCAATTCTGTATTAAACTTCACGCAAGTAATTTGTTGGACATGATGATTAGATAGTAATGGCCATAGTGTTTCATTCTAACATTTGAATTTGGGTGAATAATTGCGGTCTGGATGAAGTTAGTGTTAAGGCTAAATTTACATACAGCATTGACACAAAGCATAACCTTTTGCGATTTAACCAGCTGGTTCTGATGCTTATTTTGTGGGAGAAGAGACAAGGTGGATAATCAAATCAAAATCAAATCCAATTTTATTTATATAGCCCTTCGTACATCAGCTGATATCTCAAAGTGCTGTACAGAAACCCAGCCTAAAACCCCAAACAGCAAGCAATGCAGGTGTAGAAGCACGGTGGCTAGGAAAAACTCCCTAGAAAGGCCAAAACCTAGGAAGAAACCTAGAGGAACCAGGCTATGTGGGGTGGCCAGTCCTCTTCTGGCTGTGCCGGATGGAGATTATAACAGAACATGGCCAAGATGTTCAAATGTTCATAAATGACCAGCATGGTCGAATAATAACAAGGCAGAACAGTTGAAACTGGAGCAGCAGCACAGTCAGGTGGACTGGGGACAGCAAGGAGTCATCATGTCAGGTTGTCCTGGGGCACGGTCCTTGGGCTCAGGTCCTCCGAGAGAGAGAAAGAAAGAGAGAATTAGAGAGGGCATATGTGGGGTGGCCAGTCCTCTTCTGGCTGTGCCACCCATGTGTACCAGGTGAATGTGAAATCAAACGCGTCACGTTATTCTGCGTATTCTTCACACCGTATCTATTACTCAACATGCTCCAGCTGTGACGCTGCCGAGGGTATTCACTCACATCCCATACACCAGAGATCACGTGGCATAGTTGTCTTTCTGTTGAACCTATGTAACGTAGAGCGGAGGCAATAGATAGGCCAATAATTAAGTCACTCATTTCTAGACACCGTACAGTCAAGCATGAATGGGGCCGTAGATTATGGCAGTCATCTCTCGATGAACATTTTCAATTGAACAATAATGTACATTTTATTACAGAATGGTGAAATGAAATCGATTACCACCTCCTCACAGCTGTAGCCATACTGATACTATTGGTTAAAGCTGCAATCAGCAGTTGAAGCAATCACAAAGTGGACTCCCCACCACGGTGTGAACCGGAGGATTGGGCTGGAGAAATCTAACCGCTCTCAAATTCAAAGGAGTTATGGATGCAAGGACTGACAATCCATGATGTAACATGGTTCAAACTATAATTTTGACATTTACTCTTTACAAACATTGGAGTAGAACAAGCTTATATTCTGGGTTCTGAAGGGGTGTGACAGTTGAACTAAGCTCACAAGACATTTATAAGTCATATTCTTCAAGAATGAATGGGTACATTTAATTCATTTATAAGTCCAAAATTGGATGAAGCAACTAATGATTGCCCCTTGAAGTGATGTTTGTTTCCACCTCAGTCTGGGATCAACAGGATATCCTTCTTTAGATTGTCCCACGCTGGCCCACAAGTCTTTCCAGCTCTGTCTCTGTGGAGTGATGTGGGTGTTTTGTTGACCATGTGTTGTAAAGCAAGGTAGCCTCAGGAGCGTGTTATTGAAGATAGGACTGTAGGAAATTGCTGTCTCCAGCTGTTCTGTTTCCAGATATTCAGGATTACCAATTGAAGATGACTGATCAGTCTCTACAATCAAGAAGTTTCTTTATTCACCGCACACAGGATCCTGGGGAACACGATATTCCATCCAAGCATGGCGGAAACATGTTCAAAGACCAGGCTACACAAGTCAGTCTTTCTTTATATTTCTGAGTTCACTTTACATCACCGTCTTGGCTCGTAGGGAGATAGAAGATCTGAGATCTACAGTAGGATGAGGTTAAACCAAGCCTAGATTTAAACATGAAAAATGGCATTTGAAAATGTATTTTAAAAGGTTACCGGTAGCCAGTGTAGAGAAGCAGTTGTGATAGGGTTACATTTCCTGGTGTATATACTAGAGGTCGACCGAAATATGATTTTTCAACGCCGATACCGATTATTGGAGGACAAAAAAAGCCGATACTGATTTAATCGGCCGATTTTAAAAATGTATGTATGTGTATATATATATATATATATATATATATATATATTTGTAATAATAACAATACTGAATGAACACTTATTTTAACTTAATATAATACATCAATAAAATCAATTTAGCCTCAAATAAATAATGAAACATGTTCAATTTGGTTTAAATAATGCAAAAACAAAGTGTTGGAGAAGAAAGTAAAAGTGCAATATGTGCCATGTAAGAAAGCTAACGTTTAAGTTCCTTGCTCAGAACATGAGAACATATGAAAGCTGGTGGTTCCTTTTAACATGAGACTTCAATATTCCAAGGTAAGAGGTTTTAGGTTGTAGTTAATATAGTATTTATAGGACTATTTATCTCTATACCATTTGTATTTCATATACCTTTGACTATTGGATGTTCTTATAGGCACTTTAGTATTGCCAGTGTAACAGTATAGCTTCCGGCCCTCTCCTCGCTCCTACCTGGGCTCGAACCAGGAACACATCGACAACAGCCACCCTCGAAACAGCGTTACCCATGCAGAGCAAGGGGAATAACTACTCCAAGTCTCAGCGCGAGTGACGTTTGAAACGCTATTAGCGCGCACCCCGCTAACTAGCTAGCCATTTCACATCGGTTACACAAGCCTAATCTCGGGAGTTGATAGGCTTGAAGTCATAAACAGCAGAGCACGAAAGTGCTGGTTGAATGAATGCTTACGAGCCTGCTGCTGCCTACCATCGCTCAGACTGCTCTATCAAATCATAGACTTAATTATAATATAGTAACACAGTCATTAATATGGTCGAATCCAGAAACTATCATCTCGAAAACCAGACGTTTATTATTTCAGTGAAATACGGAACTGTTCCATATTTTATCTAACGGGTGGCATCCATCAGTCTAAATATTCCTTATTACATTGCACAACCTTCAATTTTATGTCATAATTATGTAAAATTCTGGCAAATTAGTTCGCAATGAGCCAGGCGGACCAAACTGTTGCATATACCCTGACTCTGCGTGCAATGAACGCAAGAGAAGTGACACAATTTCACCTGGTTAATATTGCCTGCTAACCTGGATTTCTTTTAGCTAAATATGCAGGTTTTAAAAATATATACTTCTGTGTATTGATTTTAAGAAAGGCATTGGTGTTTATGGTTAGGTACACGTTGAAGCAACGACAGTCCTTTTTCGCGAATGCGCACTGCATCGATTATATGCAACGCAGGACACGCTAGATAAACTAGTAATATCATCAACCATGTGTAGTTATAACTAGTGATTTATGATTGATTAAGTTTAATGCTAGCTAGCAACTTACCTTGGCTTCTTACTGCATTCGCGTAACAGGCGGGCTCCTCGTGAGGCAGGTGGTTAGAGCGTTGGACTAGTTAACAGTGAGGTTGCAAGAATAAATCCCTGAACTGACAAGGTAAAAAATCTGCCGTTCTGCCCCTGAACAAGGCAGTTAACCCACCATTCCTAGGCCATCCATTGAAAATAAGAATGTGTTCTTAACTGACTTGCCTAGTTAAATAATGATTAAATAAAGGTGTAAAAAAACAAATCTGCTAAATCGGTGTACAAAATGATTGTTATGAACTTGAAATCGGCCCTAATTAATCGGCCATTCCAATTAATCAGTCGACCTCTAGTATATACAAATAGTTACTGTAATCTAGGCATGAGGAAATAAAAACGTATAACCTTCTCCAGATCAGTGATTGACTAGCTATATTTCTTAGATGATAAAAGTAGAAGCCCTGCAATTCCCCCCTTTTCCCCTTGCTGTCATACCATGTGAGAAATGCCATACAAGGACGTAATATATCACACAAACTTTGCTGTCTCTGGTTATATGTATGTTATGCCCAGCAAGCATTTTATGTAAAAAAAAATCAATAAAAGATCAATAATCCATGAATATGAATTCCAAGTTACAACACCTGTGTAAAAAAAATTATAATGTTATCTTGTCAATGTACTAAACCAGTGATTCCCAAACAGTGGGGGGTGTACTGCGTAAGAGCAAGCGTCTTTGGCTATACAGCCTGATAATACCAGTGATGGTGTAGACCTGAATCAGCATATTGTTTGTGCAACAGAATCTTATCAATTTAAAGATGAATACGCAAAGCAAGAATATGTTAGCTACATTAATGTTTTCTCTTAGCTACTTCAATGTAGCCACAGATTATAGGGTCCCCTAGGAAACACCTATCAACACTAGTTCATACCCTGTCACAATTACTCCTCCCTGGCGTTTTCATTTGTTGTCATGTCAAACAACACTATTAAAAGTGCCCACCATTATATTCTAACTATATAATTAGAATATACATTCTATTTCCATGATTCCGACAGTTAACCCAAGTGTTTTGCTCTAAATCGCAAGTCAAATTGCAACATTTGGTTAAAAATAAGGCCCAGATATCGTGCAGCCCTATGTGGCAGTGTGGAAATGATTTCATATGCAGAAATTGATGACACCTTTTGGATTGAAGTTTAATTGTTTTATACTGTTCAATCAGAATGGAGAAAGACCAATGGAAATCACTTAGAATGTATGTGTTGCCACCCTAGGGTCATGCACTACTCATAAAGCAAATTTAGAACTTTTATTATTAAAAACATAAAATATCCTCATAATTTTTAAAATTTTTAAATCCGTGATATATTTTGCCCATATTGCCCAGCCCTAGTTTGTAGGCCAAACCGTTCGAACGCTACAGACGATTTTGTGAGAAGACAGAAATGCGACACAGGCGGATGCGATGGATTGAGACTCATCCAATGCAAAAAAACATCTCTCTAGTTTAAACTGACAGATTTTTATAGGATTTAAAAAAAAAAAATTATGCTAATTAGATTGTCGCAGGGACTTGAACATCGCCCTTTGGGGGTTAAAACTGTTGTAAATAAGCATGCGCCGTATAACATTCTGAAAACTTGGTATAAAAAAAACGTATGCGTGAAGGATAGATCAATCCCTTGGTTCACGCATGAATTGTATGAACAATTACAGGAAAGAAATTTAGCTTGGGCTGAGGCTAGATTGAATGATACTACTTCCGACTGGCAGACATTTGAGAAATCGATATCTGTCTCTGGTTAGAAAAGCAAAGTCAACATACTTCCTGAACTGTGTATTTGAGAATCGTGGGAATCCACTTCTGGAAAGTAGTCAGGTTATGACAGCCTCTGGTCCCATAATAGAACAAATGGAAATGTGTGGTGCTTTTTAATAACCATTTTGCCTCAACTGGCCATCTATTTGAAATAATTGTTTCTGAAAATTCCTCTAATTCCACTTATTCACCTTGAAACAGACTGTAGAGAAGGATTCACACCCAGATAGAGAATGTCTATTTTCATTTCAATCATTTTATATCTATGATGTACTAAGTGTATTGCTAAAAATGATCTTGATCCTTTTTTACTGCAACTCTCTGGCACTCTTATTGCAGAATAATGAACCTATATTTCAGGTGTTACCCCTAAGATCTGGAAAGTGGCACATGTCCTCCCCCTACCTAAAGGAGGAGAACTTGGAAATTGGACGGTAGTTATCTTGCCTTTCCAAAGTTTTGGAATCCTTGGCCTACTCTCAACTAATAACCTTTTTAAACGTCTTCTCATTCTATTCTAAATGTGCACCAGTATGATTTTAGACCTGGACATGGCACCGTTTCAGTTGCTACACTTGTTCTAGATGTGTTACATTTCTTAGATCATAAAAGCCATTGTGCTGCCTTATTTATAGACCTTTCCAAGGACTTTGACACTGTTGACCATAAAATTATAATGCAAAGACTGAAATAGGCCTGGATCAGGCTTCTTGCAAGTGGTTTGAGAATGATCTGTCAGATAAGATGCAATGTGTGATTTCTGAAAGCCTCAAGTGTCGTTTCCTGGATATTAAAGGTGTATTATTTTATTTATTTTTATTTAACCTTTATTTAACCAGGTAGGCTAGTTGAGAACAAGTTCTCATTTGCAACTGCGACCTGGCTAAGATAAAGCATAGCAGTTCGACACATACAACAACACAGAGTTACACATGAAATGAACAAAACATACAGTCAATAATACAGTAGAAAAAAACAAAGTCTATATACAGTGAGTGCAAATAAGGGAGTTAAGGCAAAAATAGGCCATGATTGGATGGTTCTCCCATCGATCGCGTTCCCACCTATAAATAACTGGCCATTTGGATTAACAAAAATGTCATGTTTAAAAACATATGGGTGAGCTCGTTAAAAAGCTGAGATTTAAAGTGGGCTTCTTTTTTAGAAATGGGATTAGCCTCTCCCTAAATAGCAGGAAGCAGATTGTATAGTCATCTTTCCTGCCAGTTCTTGACTATGGTGACACCATTTACCAGATTGCAGCAGCCACTTTAAAACTTTGGATGCAGTCTACCATAGAGCACCCTTCGCTTTATCACAGGTGACAGTTTTAATACTCTACTGCATCCTGTATCAAAAAGTTGTCTGGTCCTCATAACATTTCCAAAGCTCACTTCATTATTCCCTTTTTGTTAACAAAGCTGTACTAAACAAGCTTCCAACTTCACTGTTAAAATATAAAAATACCAAACCCCTTCACAAGGTTTTTTAACTCTTGACGTTCCTCGGGTCTCCACCGAACTAGGTATATCCGCTTTTACACTGAATAAAAATATAACAGTTCATATAAGGAAATCAGTCCATTTTAAAACAATTCATTAGGCCCAAATCTATGGATTTCACATGACTGGGAATGCAGATATGCATTTGTTGGACACAGATACCTTAAAAAAAGGTGGGGGCGTGGATCAGAACCAGTCGGTATCTGGTGTGACCACCATTTGCCTCATGCAATGTGCCACATCTCCTTTGCATAGAGTTGGTCAGGCTGTTGATTGTGGAATGTTGTCCCACTCTTCAAGGGCTGTGCGAAGTTGCTGGATATTGGCGGGAACTGGAACACGCTGGTGTACACATCGATCTAGAGCATCCCAAACATGCTCAGCAGGTGAACATGTCTGGTGAGAATGCAGGCTATGGAAGAACTGGGACATTTTCAGCTTCCATAAATTGCGAACAGATCCTTGCAGCATGGGGCTGTGCATTATCATGCTGAAACATGAGGTGATGGCGGCATATGAATGGCACGACAATGGTCCTCAGGATCTCATGGTATCTCTGTGCATTCAAATTGCCATCGATAAAATGCAATTGTGTTCATTGTCCGTAGCTTATGCCTGCCCATACCATAACCCCGCCGCCAGCATGGGGCACTCTGTTCACAACGTTGACGTCAGCAAACCACTTTCCCACATGACGCCATCCACGTCTACCATCTGCCGTCTACCGTGATTCTCCGTGAAGAGTGCACTTCTCCAGCATGCCAGTGGGCAACGACGGTGAGCATTTGAAGTAGGTTACGACGTCGAACTGCAGTCAGGTCAAGACCCTGGTGAGGACGAATAGCACGCAGATGAGTTTCCCTGATACAGTTTGTGCAGAAATTTTCTTCAGCTGTCCAGGTGGCTGGTGTCAGACGATCCCGCAGGTGAAGAAGCCGGATGAGGAGGTCCTGGGTTGGCGTGGTTACACGTGGTCTGCAGGTGAGGCCGGTTGGACGTACTACCAAATTCTCTTAAACGTTGGATTAAAAATGAACATTCAATTCTTTGGCAACAGCTCTGGTGGACATTCCTGCAGTCAGCATGCCAATTGCACACTCTCTCAAAACTTCAGGCATCTGTGGCATTGTGTTTTGTGACACAACTGCATATTTTAGAGTGGCATTTTTATTGTCCCCAGCACAAGATGCACCTGTGTAATGATCATGCTGTTTAATCAGTTTCTTGATATGCCACTCCTGTCAGGTAGATGGAGAAATGCTCACTAAAAGGGATGTAAAACACATTTCTGAGCTTTTTGTGCGGAAAATGAAAAATGGATACCAACACTTTACATGTTGCATTTATGTTTTTGTTCAGTGTAGTTTTCAAGCACCTCATTGCTGAAAGCAACTACAAAATACATTACAATTGGATGTTCTGGTGCTGCTCAGGCACAAACGAATATTGATTAGGGACCATCTCTTATTGAGGAATGTAATTTATTTTTTGAATATGTGTGTTGTGCTGTATTTTTGTATTGTTTGTATTTGATTTAGATTTTGTCTTTGTATATGCAGGTCTCCCTTGTGAAAGGGACCCTGCTTAAATAAAATCTAGGATAATGTTGGTCATAGCCAGTCAACTGAGGTTTGTGAGTTCATGACTTACTTGAGGGTTTCGTTTTTGATTTCGACAACGCTCACTTGCCCACTAACACGGGATACACATCTGCGGTAATAGTGCTATATCCAATCCTATCACAGAACTTGAAGGTGAGACAGACAGACAGCAGCACAGTGGATCAGACATTGTTCGTGGTCCTTCTGTAGCTCAGTTGGTAGAGCAGAACGCCAGGGTAGTGGGTTCGATCCCGGGACCACCCATACGTAGAATGTATGCACACATGACTGTAAGTCGCTTTGGATAAAAGCGTCGGCTAAATGGCATATATTATTGTTTACATAAGACAATATGTCACTTTTTTTTTACTTGAGAAATACTGCACCAAACACCATAGCTAGGTGTAAAATTGTGACTAAAACCTCCTTGGCAAAAATGTCCAAATGAAATGCCCAGTGCAGTCAAATATCTTTTTGTATTTTATATACTGTATATTTCCTCTGAGTTTGAAATAATACTGTGAAATTGTGAAAATTAGGATGTCCTTTTAATGTAAGAGCTGTTTGGAAATTTCAGCCTGTTTTGGTGGGATGGAGTTTTGCCCTTCCATGTTGACATCATCATGTGGTAAATGGGTTAATACACCAATAAGAGTTCCAAACCTCTGTCAATAGCAGCACATTTTCAGTTTTTTTCCTCCCCACTCAGATCAGCCTCAGACTGTCCTAGCAAATTCTTGCTTGAGAAATTGTCCTTTTCTAAGAAGCTATTTTTGTTTATTTGTGACCATTTAAAAAAAAAAAAAAAAACATTTTTTACTTAAAATAATCACAGTAAGGTGCTTAATTGTTACCCAGAAATAATTTTATATTAAGATGGCTGCATTGGGCCTTTTTTTTTTTTAATGACAGATTTCTTGAGTTATCTTCAATTAATTCGGACTATTTTGAGTAAGTGATACTGTCTTTGTTCTTATGGTTTATCATGAGGACAAACATGAATAACTGCCACATCGAACCACACACCAAAGACTGACATCTCGTTTTTTCCTAATGAGCAACAGAGAAACACATGCTGAATCGGTGCTTTCGGTCACTCTTTAAATTTCCTGTATTGCATAAAACTCCTACATCTGTATATCCCAGTCACTGTGTTTCCTAAATGTTTCGACATGCACCAGCCGTTTAGACTTATGTTATCAGATAGGCAGTGCACTTTGCTGTCGGTACATAGTTACCATACAGTTGAACTGATGAGAACTTACTGCCGCACAACAGTTCTGACAGGACTATTTTGTGGGGAATCTAATTTGTACAGATATTTTGTTGACTTATCCTTTGGTGTTTGAGTTCTCGAGCAACATGGCACACCACTTTCTCAATGCTGGTATGTCGGTGTAAACGAGGGTGGGTGGGTGGGGGGTGGATTGCCATTGACAAGCGCAACAAAATGTACATTTTACAGTATTATTGTGATCTGTAGACATGTAATTTCAAGGTGACTGTTATTTCAGCTGACCTGGGAGTAGTCAAACGGGGCATCCAGTGCCATGTACAAGTGCGTACTGTAAAGACAAGAATGTACGATACTAAACAATTGTGTTACATCAAAATATGGACACTAAAACTATTGGTCTTACCATCAGCATAAATATCCCACAGTCCCCGTGGTTCTCCTGTCAAGGAAAAGCCCCAATTTAAAGAGGAAAAAAAGTATACACACATTTTTAACACAAAGAAACGTCAACGCTTTGTGGACAGCAGGAGTTGATATGCAGCAATGTTTGAAATAATGTGAAGGCTGGTAAAAAATAAAAAAACTGGTGGGTCTAATTCTGAATGCTGACTGGTTAAAACCGCATTCCAGCTGTGTCTATTTCACAAGTTACCAGCGGCTGAATCTATGATGTTAAAATGCCTATTTACTGTTCCATCTGACTGTGCAATCCACTGTCTTATCAGCACAGCCAGGCAACTTATAAACTTGAACAACAGTGACCTGACAAGAGCACATTTTTCTATGCCAGATGAAATCGCACATCATTCGCTTATTTTTATGGGTGTATCCAAATAAGTGTCACTAGAAAACAGCTTATGCAAATGCAGCTACTTTGTTGTTAATTAGTCTGCGCTGTTTGACGTGACTAAGTTGGCTGGCTAGCAAGCAAGTGATAAGAACGTTGCCAGTTAGTATGGCAATATAACATTTAGAACGAACAACTGGGTCGCGTCTATAGAGACAAAACAAAAAGACTGAACGACTGGGTCGCGTCTCTGGCAACCGAACCGATAGAACAAACACCCAGCCAGCTTGGGTACCAATCCTAGATTTGTATCTGAAGTATATCTTGTGGAAGGATAAAATAGTATGAATAAATTAATCAAAATATATTTTTTACTGAAAATATGTCAATCATTATTTGAATATGTTGCTAACCCGTTGTATAAAAGTGATAATGCCCTCAAAGCCGGTGTTTTGGAGGATATATTGGCACGTTTTGCCAGCCCTCGACTTTGTCTCGGGCCGAACAATACCCGTTCCAATATATCCTCCAAACGCCGGCTTCAAGGGCATTGTCACTTAAGGAGAATACAACATTAACACACACACAATGAAAGGTTCTAGAACATGACTGGAATTGTGTGAAATTAACACTATATACCAACGGTCTGCAGAACAGGACCTTGTGTTCTAACAAAGCACATCTTTATCTGGCCAACTGCGCAACACAAATATAACTCGACTAAAGCTGCACACAGCAACATGTGATATGTCACCGTATCCAAGCAATCTGTTCTCCAAGCATACAGAGTCAAGAAGGTAGATGACCCTCTGCAGTGGCTTCAAGACCTACAGTACAATTATAATGTTTTATAAAATTCAGACGCTTATCAGTTAGTTGGGTATAATGACATACAATGAAAATAAATAGTGTTTTAATAAAATGATTTGAATAAAAAAAGATATACTGTAATGATATTCAAACCACCTACACATAGCTTGATGACAGATTCTTTCACATGATCATCAGGCTGAAATTAAGTACAGAATGTCCATCGTTCATTTGAAACCACATTTACTCATTTGATACCTAGTCTGTTGCCATTTAGAACTTCTGGAAGTGTATTGGACGTCAACTGGCAGATGTGAGTCAAATTGTATTTAAATAATTTAAATATCAACCATATTTTATGCTTTTACTTACAGGCAAAGTGGTGAAAGGGTCTGCTCCAATGGAAGGCACCCAGGTGTCACAGACTTGCCACAAAGATATCCTTGCCCTGCACAATACAGTAAAAACCAAATGATTCTTTAAGGCACTGCCTCTAAAACATTTTACTGTGTTTGTGTGGATCAGTATTTCATAGATCATGGCAGAGATGGGACCAAGTCACAATTTAGCAATTCTCAAGTCTTAACCTTTGAGTCTCGAGTCAAGTCCCAAGTAATAATGGGCAAGTGTCCCAAGTTCCAGAGCTGAGGTCAAGTCACAAGTCCCTAAATTTGAGTTTTGAGTCCTCAAGTCAGTGGTTAACACTAGAACTACCAAGGCGGTCAATCTGACCGTTTTCAATATTGTCATTTCGTTAAGTTAATTTCAATAAAAACCTTGAAACCAACTGTCCCTGACTTTTCCTAAATATGTGTGTTTTACACTATCAGTACTTTTAGGTAGATGTCAAACTTTCTGAGCATTTCATCCTCAAAAGTGCCATGGCAGTCAAAATGACCCTATGGATATTTAACAGTAGAATACCTGGGCCTCAATGAGTACCAATAGCTGCCAGTCTAATAAATCCATTTAATATACACATCCTAATTGAAATATTCATGGTTTTATTTTTGAAAGGTCAGTAAAAACATGATACAAAACTATTTATTTCATAAGAACGGAATAGCATGTTCTTGAGTTGTATCTGCTTAGTAGCTGAGGCTATATGGCTGTGCCATGCCAATGAAATCAGCTTGTTCATTTAGCAGACATCACAGGCTTATATTCTGCTGCCCTACCACAGTCAACACATATTTTACATTAAGAATATAACAGAAGAAAATATACTGAACCAAAATATAAACGGAACGTGCAACAATTTCAAAGATTTTACTGAGTTACAGGTCATATGGAAATCAGTCAATTGAAATAAATAAATTCGACCCTAATCTATGGATTTCACATGATTGGGCAGGGGCGCTACTGTGGGGGGGCATAGGCCCACCCACTGGAGAGCCAGGGCCAGCCAATCAGAATGAGGTTTTTTTTCCCCACAAAAGGGCTTTATTACAGACAGATATACTCCTCAGTTTCATCAGCTGTTCGGATGGCTTGTCTCAAACGATCCCATATATGAGGAAGCCGGATGTGGAACATTTCTGGGAAATTTGATTTCAGCTCATGAAACATGGGACCAATACTTTACAGGTTGCATTTATATTCTTTTCAGTATAGAGAGAATAATTCTTCCCAAATAGCAATTGGGGATTGTCGCCAATACTCACATGAGGAACGCGAGTTGTATTTTTCACAAAAAGACCATCTGTTCAATTTGTAGAGTTGTTTGGGGAAAGTAGGTTCATTTAGAAACCTTGCAATCTACTCTTTCCAGTAGGGTGTAGAAATCAAAACGTCTGGCCTGTATGGACTATAGAATGCTATTGAAGAAGTGCTATTTTGTAAGCTCTGTTCTCTTTGTCAGTGCACGCTGCACTGGTCATCAGTCTAATCATTCTCAATTTGATAATATTGTTACACGTCAGACTATTGTCAATTTAATCTTGTTTTTAGGCCACATATATTATTATATGTGTGAAATTTGTTTCAGTATAGCTTAGGTGTAGTTTGAACGGGCCAACTGGGCAGGTAACTTTATTTTAGTGTTTACACTCTATTCGCTTCTGGATCAATCAATACATTTTCTTAACAATTACAATTTACATTTGGTGTCCTGAGGTTTCTTACGACCTAATTTATCTTATTAAATGCTTTGATTTAGCAATTACACAATTTGAAATATCAACAGTCTGAATGACTGTCATGGCCAGTCTATTAGTTATGGAATTCCAGTGCTCCGAGTGTTTCTGTGTGGATCTTGAGGTGTGTTTTGGGTCATTGTCTTGTTGGAAAGTCCACGTACGGCCAAGTCCCAGCCTTCTGGCAGAGGCAACCATATTGTCAGCCAAAATTTCCTGGTACTTGGTGGAATTCATTATGCCATCAATCTTAACCAGTGAATCTGGACCTCTGGAATTAAAACAGCCCCAAAACATCACTGACCCACCACCATATTTCACCGTGAGTATGAGGTGCCTCTCCTTGTATGCATCTCTGTTTCGACGCCAAACATGCCAATGCTGTATCTGACCAAGACGTTCAATTTTGATCTCATCTGACCAGAGCACCTTCTTCCAATCATCATTTAAATGACGTTTGGCAAACTCCAAGCGCTTGCGTCTGTGTCTTTGGGTCATTAAGGGCTTTCTTCTGGCAACCCTTCCAAAGAGCCTGTGGTTGTGGAGGTGGCATCTGATGGTGCTTTTTTAAAACGTGGTGACCCCAAGACGACACAAAGGCCTGCAATTCTTTCACAGTGAGTCTTGGGGATTTTGTTGCTTCTCTCACGATCCTCCTCCCTATCCTGGGGGGAAAAATGCCCGTGTGGTTTTCAACTGTTCCATATCTTTTAGAATTTTTTTAATGATTGCCCTGACAGTGCTCAGTGGTATATTCAATCGTTTGTGGATCTTCTTGTAGCCATTACCAGATTTATGAAGGTCTACGACCAGCTGTCCCCTTTTGAACTGACAGTCCTTTTTCTTTTCTTCATGGTGTTGGATGACAAAGGGACATTGCATGCCTGTTACCTCATTTCTATACCCTAGTTAAAAAGAAAGTGATGTAATGGCTTAATATAGTTTCTTAACACTTAGATAAACTTAAATAAGTGGAATTTAATTCCTGGTTTAATGTTGGTAGATGTTATTTACAATAATATTTAAGGGTGCCATTAATTGTGAACTTGATTTGGAGGACATTGATTTTTAATTAAATCAATAAATAATTTTGTTGGGTTCCATTGAAACATTAATAAAGTACAGTATTTTTCACATATTGTAATTTTGAGTTTTATCTCTATAATGATAATGTTTATATATTTTTAAGTATTGTTTGTGCATTTCCAGTCAGAGGTGCCAGTAATTTTGGAGCCCACTGTACATCTATATTAATCTCTGAGGCTACCCGAAACAAGTCCGCGTGATCAAAACAATCTTGAAGCGTGGATTCCGATTGGTCAGACCAGCGTTGAATGGTCCTTGTGACGGGTACATCCTGTTTGAGTTTGTCTATAGGATGGGAGAAGCAAAATGGAGACTTGGTCGGATTTTCCCGAACGGAGGCTGGGGGAGGGCCTTGTATGCATCGCGGAAGTTAGAGTAGCCGTGATCCTGTGTTTTGCCAGCCCAGGTACTGCAATCGATATGCTGATAGAATTTAGGTAGCCTTGTTCTCAAATTTGCTTTGTTAAAATCAAAAGCTACAATAAATGCAGCCCCCAGATATATGGTTTCCAGTTGGCATAGAGTCCAATGGAGTTCCTTGAGGGTCATCGTCTCCCTTGGTGGGATATACACCGCAGTGACAATAACCAACTAGAATTCTCTTGGGAGATAATACTGACTGCATTTGATTGAATTCTAGGTCCTGTGAACAGAAGGACTTGAGTTCCTGTATGTTGTTACAATTACACCATGAGTCATTAATCATGAAATATACACCCTGCCCTTCTTCCCTGAGAGATGTTTACTCCTGTCGGCGCGACGCACAAAGAATCCCGGTGGCTGTACTGATTCCGACAGCATGTCCCCAGAGAGCATATCCCCCATGTTTCTGTGAAAAAGGGTATGTTACATGGAAAGCAACCCTAGCCCTAATTTTGTCTACCTTGTAATCTAGAGACTGAACATTAGCGAGTAAAATACTCGGGAAGCGGTGGGTGATGTGTGCGCCTCTAAAGTCTGACCAGAAGGCCGCTCGTCTACCTCTCCTGTGACTGTGTTGTTTTGGGTCAGCCTCTGGAATCAGTTTGAATGCCTTGGGTGGTTCGAACAAAGGATCTGCTTCGGGAAAGTTGTATTCCTGGTTGTAGTGATGGTAAGTTGACGTCACTCTGATATCCAATAGTTCTTCCCGGATGTATGTAATAACACTTAAGATTTTCTGGGCAAAAAATGTAAGAAATAATACATAAAAAAACGAAATACTGCTTAGTTTCCTAAGGATTAGAAGCGAGGCGACCCTCTGTTGGCGCCATTTTACAACATTTTTCAGGTGAAGGATTAAGTATCTAGTGTAATACAAGGTGTGTGTGCTTATACAATCAATTCATGCAATTATTCACTATAAGCAGGTATTGCTGAAAAATAGAGTTGAACAACTATGGTTTAATACACTAACAGTCAACGACCAAAAGTACATTTTAATTACCTGATGCACCAGACCTGCTGAAAGACCTTGTCTTGTGTAGCTTGGGTCTTCATCTTCTCTCGGCCTGATGCCAAGGTCTATGTTTGAGCCCTTGTTGTCTATCCCACACTATTTGCACAATGACCTTACTTCTTCCACCGATTTTTGTCAAGATTGAAAAATAAGTGTTAGTTGATTGATTCGTATAACTTTAAAAAGGACATTTTTGGTATACAGTCCCAAAAATGTACATCACTTCAAGTAAAAAGCAAAAACATGCAAAACACTAATTTGATCAAATTCATCAAATGATTAAAATGGGGCAACTAACGTTACTCCTCACTATCCCTAAACGAGGCCAGTAACAATTTGAACTACTATGCATTTACAGTGCCTTGCGAAAGTATTCGGCCCCCTTGAACTTTGCGACCTTTTGCCACATTTCAGGCTTCAAACATAAAGATATAAAACTGTATTTTTTTTGTGAAGAATCAACAACAAGTGGGACACAATCATGAAGTGGAACGACATTTATTGGATATTTCAAACTTTTTTAACAAATCAAAAACTGAAAGATTGGGCGTGCAAAATTATTCAGCCCCCTTAAGTTAATACTTTGTAGCGCCACCTTTTGCTGCAATTAAGTCGCTTGGGGTATGTCTCTATCAGTTTTGCACATCGAGAGACTGAAATATTTTCCCATTCCTCCTTGCAAAACAGCTTGAGCTCAGTGAGGTTGGATGGGGAGCATTTGTAAACAGCAGTTTTCAGTTCTTTCCACAGATTCTCGATTGGATTCAGGTCTGACTTGGCCATTCTAACACCTGGATATGTTTATTTTTGAACCATTCCATTGTAGATTTTGCTTTATGTTTTGGATCATTGTCTTGTTGGAAGACAAATCTCCGTCCCAGTCTCAGGTCTTTTGCAGACTCCATCAGGTTTTTTTCCAGAATGGTCCTGTATTTGGCTCCATCCATCTTCCCATCAATTTTAACCATCTTCCCTGTCCCTGACGAAGAAAAGCAGGCCCAAACCATGATGCTGCCACCACCATGTTTGACAGTGGGGATGATGTGTTCAGGGTGATGAGCTGTGTTGCTTTTACGCCAAACATAACGTTTTGCATTGTTGCCAAAAAGTTACATTTTGGTTTCATCTGACCAGAGCACCTTCTTCCACATGTTTGGTGTGTCTCCCAGGTGGCTTGTGGCAAACTTTTAACGACACTTTTTATGGATATCTTTAAGAAATGGCTTTCTTCTTGCCACTCTTCCATAAAGGCCAGATTTGTGCAATATACGACTGATTGTTGTCCTATGGACAGAGTCTCCCACCTCAGCTGTAGATCTCTGCAGTTCATCCAGAGTGATCATGGGCCTCTTGGCTGCATCTCTGATCAGTCTTCTCCTTGTATGAGCTGAAAGTTTAGAGGGACGGCCAGGTCTTGGTAGATTTGCAGTGGTCTGATACTCCTTCCATTTCAATATTATCGCTTGCACAGTGCTCCTTGGGATGTTTTAAAGCTTGGGAAATCTTTTTGTATCCAAATCCGGCTTTAAACTTCTTCACAGCAGTATCTCGGACCTGCCTGGTGTTCCTTGTTCTTCATGATGCTCTCTGCGCTTTTAACGGACCTCTGAGACTATCACAGTGCAGGTGCATTTATACGGAGACTTGATTACACACAGGTGGATTGTATTTATCATCATTAGTCATTTAGGTCAACATTGGATCATTCAGAGATCCTCACTGAACTTCTGGAGAGAGTTTGCTGCACTGAAAGTAAAGGGGCTAAATAATTTTGCACGCCCAATTTTTCAGTTTTTGATTTGTTAAAAAAAGTTTGAAATATCCAATAAATGTTGTTCCACTTGTTGTTGATTCTTCACAAAAAAATACGGTTTTATATCTTAATGTTTGAAGCCTGAAATGTGGCAAAAGGTCGCAAAGGGGGCCGAATACTTTCGCAAGGCACTGTACCTTGCCTTAATTTATATTACGGGGAGTAACTTTGCATTGCTATGCTACATCTGTACCCATGACTAAGCTAGTGAGCATTGTTTGCTAATGTTAGCTAGATCAGCTAAAAAGTCATATTTCTTGTATCACTTAGTACAACTTGGAAACTAACAGTAGTAGAAAGGTTTCCACACGTTTCAAACATACTTATGGTTGGTTGTGTATACAATGCAGTTACAGGGGTTTATCAACTTTACGGGTTTATATTCAGGAGCGATAGCACCACATGTACATACACTATATATACAAAGGTATGTGGACAACCCTTCAAATTAGTGGATTCGGCTATTTCATCCACACCCGTTGCTGACAGGTGTATACATTTTGAGCACACAGCCATGAAATCTTCATAGACAAACATTGGCAGTAGAATGGCCTGTACTGAAGAGCTCAGTGACCTTCAATGTGGCACCATCATAGGATGCCACCTTTCCAACAAGTCAGTTCATCAAATTTCTGCCCTGCTATGAGCTGCTCCGGTCAACGGTAAGTGCTGTTATCATGAGGTGGAAACGTCTAGGAGCAACAACGGCTCAGCCACGAAGTGGTAGGCCACACAAGCTCATAGAACAGGAACACAGAGGGCCGGAGCGTGTAACGCATAAAAATCACCTGTCCTCCATTGCAACACTCTCACTACAGAGTTCTAAACTGCCTCTGGAAGTAACGTCAGCACAAGAACTGTTCGTATGGAGCTTCATGAAATGGGTTTCCATGGCCGAGCAGCCGCACACAAGCCTAAGAAGTACCATGCGCACTGCCAAGCGTCGGCTGGAGTGGTGTAAAGCTTGCCGCCATTGGACTCTGGAGCAGTGGAAATGCGTTCTCTGGAGTGATGACTCACACTTCATCTGGCAGTCCAATGGACAAATCTGGGTTTGGCGTTTGCCATGAGGATGCTACCTGCCTCAATGCATAGTGCCAACTAAAGTTTGTTGGAGAAGGAATAATAGTCTGGGATAGTTTTTCATGGTTCGGTAACGAGGCCCCTTAGTTCCAGTAAGAGGAAATGTTAACGCTACAGCATAAAATTACATTCTAGATGATTCTGTACTTCCAACTTTGTGGCAACAGTTTAGGAAAGGCCCTTTCCTGTTTCAGCATGACATTGGCCCCATGCACAAAGCGAATTCCAATACAGAAATGGTTTGTCGAGATTGGTGTGGATGAACTTGGCTGGCCTGCACAGAGCCCTGACCCCATCCCCATCGAACACCTTTGGGATGAATTGGAACACCGACTGCGAGCCCGGGTCGAATCGCCCAGCAACAGTGCCTGACCTCACTAATGCTCTTTTGGCTGAATGGAAGCTAGTCCCTGCAGCAATGTTCCAACATCTAGTGGAAAGCCTTCCCAGAGGAGTGGAGGCTGTTAAAGCAGCAAACTCCAAAAAACTCTTTGGAGTTCAAAACCTGGCTGCTACTGCGACCCGTAGAATGAGGATGTAGCCAAGCCAACAGAAAGGGAAGCATCCAGGAGCCAACTGAAAGAGGGTGCAGGTTTTGGGCGTGTTTCCCCTGGGCGGTTCTTGCCTGGTCAGGGAAGAATCGCCCAGGACACGGGTCGCAGTCTTACCAAAGTCTCTGACGCGGATTGTGATGTGTTTGCCTGCCGTAGGTAACATGTGACTAAGATTACACTGCTGTGCAGGGCCACAACGTGTCTCTGGACCTCAGAGGGAGAGAGAGAAGAGCAAGGGAAATGAAGAAGAGAGAGACTGTGACACCGTGTGGAGGTGTAACTTCTGTGGCTCAGAGTGTGATCACTGAATCGCTCGTGTGCATGTTCCATTTCTCTGAATATCATTCCATTCCAGCCTGGGGCGCAGGCAGGTAAGTAAGCAGGCTTCAAGCTTAGGTCTTCAGCAGCAGCCTTTATAAACAGAATACAATGGTCACAAATAGGGCTGTTACGGTGACAGTATTTCCACCACATCGGCGGTCACGAGTCATGACGGCAGTACAATTCCACTTTAGTCACGATATTTTTGCTTCTCCAAACTCTGATGCTGCTACTGGTCATTAGTAGCCTACCAAACTTGCTAATTGCCCAGTACTCAGCACTCTATTGTCCCTCTAATCACTCTGACATCAATGCAAATGTATTTGAACATCTAATTTTTTATTTATTTATTTTATTTCACCTTTATTTAACCAGGTAGGCTAGTTGAGAACAAGTTCTCATTTGCAACTGCGACCTGGCCAAGATAAAGCATAGCAGTGTGAACAGACAACACAGAGTTACACATGGAGTAAACAATTAGCAAGTCAATAACACAGTAGAAAAAATGGGCAGTCTATATACAATGTGTGCAAAAGGCATGAGGAGGTAGGCGAATAATACAGTTTTGCAGATTAACACTGGAGTGATAAATGATCAGATGGGCATGTACAGGTAGAGATATTGGTGTGCAAAAGAGCAGAAAAGTAAATAAATAAAAACAGTATAAAAACAGTATGGGAATGAGGTAGGTGAAAAAGGGTGAGCTATTTACCTATAGACTATGTACAGCTGCAGCTCGGTTAGCTGCTCGGATAGCTGATGTTTGAAGTTGGTGAGGGAGATAAAAGTCTCCAACTTCAGCGATTTTATCGTTCCAGTCACAGGCAGCAGAGTACTGGAACGAAGGCGGCCAAATGAGGTGTTGGCTTTAGGGATGATCAGTGAGATACACCTGCTGGAGCGCGTTACGGATGGGTGTTGCCATCGTGACCAGTGAACTGAGATAAGGCGGAGCTTTACCTAGCATGGACTTGTAAATGACCTGGAGCCAGTGGGTCTGGCGACGAATATGTAGTGAGGGCCAGCCGACTAGAGCATACAAGTCGCAGTGGTGGGTGGTATAAGGTGCTTTAGTGACAAAACGGATGGCACTGTGATAGACTGCATCCAGTTTGCTGAGTAGAGTGTTGGAAGCCATTTTGTAGATGACATCGCCGAAGTCGAGGATCGGTAGGATAGTCAGTTTTACTAGGGTAAGCTTGGCAGCGTGAGTGAAGGAGGCTTTGTTGCGGAATAGAAAGCCGACTCTGGATTTGATTTTTGATTGGAGATGTTTGATGTGAGTCTGGAAGGAGAGTTTGCAGTCTAGCCAGACACCTAGGTACTTATAGATGTCCACATATTCAAGGTTGGAACCATCCAGGGTGGTGATGCTTCGGGCATGCGGGTGCAGGCAGCGATCGGTTGAAAAGCATGCATTTGGTTTTACTCGCGTTTAAGAGCAGTTGGAGGCCACGGAAGGAGTGCTGTATGGCATTGAAGCTCGTTTGGAGGTTTGATAGCACAGTGTCCAATGACGGGCGAAAGTATATAGAATGGTGTCGTCTGCGAGAGGTGGATCAGGGAATCGCCCGCAGCAAGAGCAACATCATTGATATATACAGAGAAAAGAGTCGGCCCGAGAATTGAACCCTGTGGCACCCCCATAGAGACTGCCAGAGGACCGGACAGCATGCCCTCTGATTTGACACACTGAACTCTGTCTGCAAAGTAATTGGTGAACCAGGCAAGGCAGTCATCCGAAAAACCGAGGCTGTTGAGTCTGCCGATAAGAATTTGGTGATTGACAGAGTCGAAAGCCTTGGCGAGGTCGATGAAGACGGCTGCACAGTACTGTCTTTTATCGATGGCGGTTATGATATCATTTAGTACCTTGAGTGTGGCTGAGGTGCACCCGTGACCGGCTCGGAAACCAGATTGCACAGCGGAGAAGGTACGGTGGGATTCGAGATGGTCAGTGACCTGTTTGTTGACTTGGCTTTCGAAGACCTTAGATAGGCAGGGCAGGATGGATATAGGTCTATAGCAGTTTGGGTCCAGGGTGTCTCCTCCTTTGAAGAGGGGGATGACTGCGGCAGCTTTCAATCCTTGGGGATCTGATATGAAAGAGAGGTTGAACAGGCTGGTAATAGGGGTTGCGACAATGGCGGCAGATAGTTTCAGAAATAGCGGGTCCAGATTGTCAAGCCCAGCTGATTTGTACGGGTCCAGGTTTTGCAGCTCTTTCAGAACATCTGCTATCTGGATTTGGGTAAAGGAGAACCTGGAGAGGCTTGGGTGAGGAACTACGGGGGGCGGAGCTGTTGGCCGAGGTTGGAGTAGCCAGGCGGAAGGCATGGCCAGCCGTTGAGAAGTGCTTATTGAAGTTTTCGATAATCATGGATTTATCGGTGGAGACCGTGTTTCCTAGCCTCAGTGCAGTGGGCAGCTGGGAGGAGGTGCTCTTGTTCTCCATGGACTTCACAGTGTCCCAATCAAACACTTCATGGGCTCATATTGCGCAACATTTCTATAGGCTATGCAACTGTGTGAGAAAACAAGAGTTTTTATGGCCTCTATTACAAATAGGATCCCATCAGCTTTCTATAGGCGTGGCCTACTGTATTTATTTATTTATTCATTTATTTATTTATTACTCAACTTTCCTAATGTTAAGCACACTGCTTCTCTTTACAACAGGAGTATAGCCTACCTGGCTGGCATGAAAGTGAACCAACGGACAAGCGTCCTCTATTTGCTATTTAAGTTCATAGATGACATGTATTTTCCCCCGCTGCTCCTGTTTTGAGACGGGTGCATGATGATGGTCCATTCTAAATCAAAACAAATTTTGCACATACAGTTGAGGTCAGAAGTTTACACACACCTTAGCCAAATACATTTAAACTCAGTTTTTCACAATTTCTGACATTTAATCCTAGTAAAGATTCCCTGTTTTAGGTCAGTTAAATCACCACTTTATTTTAATGTGAAATGTCAGAATAATAGTAGAGAATGATTTATTTCAGCTTGTATTTCTTTCATCACATTCACAGTGGTTCAGAAGTTTACATACACTCAATTAGTATTTGGTAGCATTGCCATTAAATTGTTTAATTTGAATAAAACATTTCAGGTAGCCTTCCACAAGCTTCCAACAATAAGTTGGGTGAATATTGGCGAATTTTGCTCACGCATGCTTTTTCAGTTCTGCCCACACATTTTCTATGGGATTGAGGTCAGCTGTTTAAAGACACAGTCAACTTAGTGTATGTAAACCTTTGACCCACTGGAATTGTGATACAGTGAATTATAAGTTAAATAATCTGTCTGTAAACAATTGTTGAAAAATGACTTGTGTCATGCACAAAGTAGATGTCCTAACCGACTTGCCAAACCTATAGTTAGTTAACAAGAAATTTGTAGAGAGGTTGAAAAACAAGTTTTAATGACTCCAATTTAAGTGTACTTAATCTTGAATGTAAACTTCCAACAAATAATGTGATATTTGAGGCTCTCTCTCACTAATTGATTGTACAATGTGTTAACATATAGTATTATATTATGACGTCAGTTTGTGATTGTGTGATTTGAGGGTTAGATACATGTTAATTTTGACATTCATAAAAAAAATGTATGAACAATGGGAACACTGCCTTGTTCATCTGAGCCTTGCTGTTTGAAAGCTGTCGCAGATGCACTTCCCCCGACTTCACTCCTCAACTTACTTCTACAGTCAGTTGCTTTAGCCTTACCACTCAATCACACCTAATATCTGTGGTGCTGCTCGTGGCATCGCAGTCTTGCTGAGTCTACCTTTTGACTTTTATACATTTAATCTCAATGTGACCAGCCAGATTAAGAATCTTAAACCCCATTAGAGAAAAAAAGCTGAAAATAATTGAACATAACTGAAAGGAATTTTCATTTACTATAATAGCCTTGCTCTGTAATATTCAGGGCCGTACAGTAGAATATAATACATTTAACTACAGTAGAAGTCAGAAGTTTACATACACTTAGGTTGGAGTCATTAAAACTCGTTTTTCAACCACTCCACAAATTTCTTGTTAACAAACTATAGTTTTGGCAAGTCGTTTAGGACATCTACTTTGTGCATGACACAAATCATTTTTCCAACAATTGTTTACAGACAGATTATTTCACTTATAATTGACTGTGTCTTTAAACAGCTTGGAAAATTCCAGAAAATTATGTCATGGCTTTAGAAGCTTCTGATAGGCTAATTGACATCATTTGAGTCAATTGGAGGTGTACCTGTGGATGTATTTCAAGGCCTACCTTCAAACTCAGTGCCTCTTTGCATGACATCATGGGAAAATCTAAAGAAATCAGCCAAGACCTCAGAAATATTGTAGACCTCCATAAGTCTGGTTGATCCTTGGGATCAATTTCCAAACACCTGAAGGTACCACGTTCATCTGTACAAACAATAGTACGCTATTATAAACACCAGGGGACCACGCAGCCGTTATACCGCTCAGGAAGGAGACGCGTTCTGTCTCCTAGAGATGAACGTACTTTGGTGCGAAAAGTGCCACTCAATCCCAGAACAACAGCAAAGGACCGTGTGAAGATGCTGGAGGAAACCGGTACACAAATATCTATACCCACAGTAAAACAAGTCCTATATCGACATAAACTGAAAAGGCCGCTCAGCAAGGAAAACTGCTATAAAAAAAGCCAGACTACAGTTTGCAACTGCACATGGGGACAAAGATCATACTTTTTGTAGAAATGTCCCCTGGTTTGATGAAACAAAAATAGAACTGTATGGCCATAATGACCATTGCTATGTTTGGAGGAAGAAGGGGGATGCTTGCAAGTCAAAGAACACCATCCCAAATGTGAAGCACGGGGGTGGCAGCATCATCTTGTGGGGGTGCTTTGCTGCAGGAGGGACTGGTGCACTTCACTAAATGGATGGCATCATGAGGGAGGGACATTATGTGGATATATTGAAGCAACATCTCAAGACATCAGTCAGGAAGTTGAAGCTTGGTCGCAAATGGGTCTTCCAAATGGACAATGGCCCCAAGCATACTTCCAAAGTTGTGGCAAAATGGCTTAAGGACAACAATGTCAAGGTATTGGAGTGGCCATCACAAAGCCCTGACCTCAATCCCATAGAAAATGTGTGGTCAGAACTGATGGTCCTTCTGTAGCTCAGTTGGTAGAGCATGGCGCTTGTAACGCCAGGGTAGTGGGTTCGATTCCGGGACCACCCATACGTAGAATGTATGCACACATGACTGTAAGTCGCTTTGGATAAAAGCGTCTGCTAAATGGCATTTATTATTATTATTATTATTATTATTATTATTATTATTATTATTATTATAAAGCGTGTGCGAGCAAGGAGGCCTTTCAAACCTGACTCAGTTACACCAGTTCTGTCAGGAGAAATGGGCCAAAATTCACCCAGCTTATTGTGGAAGGCTACCTGAAACATTTGACCAAAGTTAAACAATTTAAAGGCAATGCTACCAAGTACTAATTGAGTGTATGTAAACTTCTGACCCACTGGGAATGTGATGAAAGAAATAAAAGCTGAAATAAATCGTTCTCTCTACTATTATTCTGACATTTCACTTTCTTAAAATAGTGGTTATCCTAACTGACCTAATACAGGGAATTATTACTAGGATTAAAAGTCAGGAATTGTGAAAAACTGAGTTTTTAAAAATGTATTTGGCTAAGGTGTATGTAAACTTCTGACTCCAACTGTACATTTACACCAATTTACACAGGGGGAATTCATATCCAGGTTTGGATTCTTTACATTGATAGAACCATGTGAATATACTGTTTAGTCAACTCCACTGTGTTAGTGTTTGGAGTGAGCGGTGCTTAGTCTGTGTGTACTGTACAATATAGGTTTGGAATCCATAGACAGCTTCTCTGTTGCAATACACTACATACACCCTTTCTGCCTGCTGTCTTTCATTAGTTTTTAAGCCCTTTTGTGTTGTAGGTGTACTGTATAGATGGTATAGCTGTCATCTCAACAGTGACTCCAATCTCCCCTGCCATGCACCAACAACACACACCCCAGCAGAGTTCCGTGGCCTCTGAACTTTCCAGGCCAATGCTCTCTTGACCTTTTTTATTGTTGTCCGATTGAGAGGAGATGGAGATGCAGAAGTGATGGAAGAGAGATGGAGAGGAAACGGATAAGCAGCAAGGCTGCATAGTTGCAATACACACACACACACACACCCTTTCTGCCTTCTGTCTTGCTTTAGTATTTAAGCCCTTTTGTGTTGTAGGTGTACTGTATAGATGGTTTAAACAACCATGTTTGATTAGTATTTAAGCTCTTTGTGATGGGCTGTATAGCGGTGGAGCATTAACATGGTTTAATAGACCTTCCTGGGGTGTCGGCATTCTTTCATCCTCACACTCAGTCAGTGACAGTCGGGGTCTATTGTTGTTAAATAGTGCCCCCCACCCCCCACAGAGTCAACTAATGAATTGCAACAGCAACACCAGCCACAGCTGCTGTAATGAAAAGGACTAGAGAGATTTACAGCCAATAGCTCTTATCCCCTCTGAGAGAAACATCACAATGCCACTCTTACTCTTCTCTTCAGCTACTTTTGTTAGAATTATCAACAAAGAAGAGTTGGCCGTGTTGCCTCTGTTCTGTATCTCATAGGTTACGAGTATTTAGTGTTTTAACAGATCTGTCTCCACCAACAGTACATAAAATAAGTGCTGTAGTCTTGACTCTTGTTCAATTCAAACTAGAGGTTGACCGATTTTATGATTTTTCAACACCGATACCGATTTATTGGAGCACCAAAAAAAAAGTCTGCCGATTAATCGGCCGATCTTTTCTTTCTTTCTTTTAATTTTTTTATATTTGTAATAATGAAAATTACAACAATACTGAATGAACAATGAACTTTTTATTTTAACTTAATACATAAAGAAAATCAATTTAGTTTCAAATAAATAATGAAACGTGTTCAATTTGGTTTAAATAATGCAAAAACACAGTGTTGGAGAAGAAAGTAAAAGTGCGACATGTGCCATTGTATAAAAGCTAACGTTTAAGTTCCTTGCTCAGAACAAGAGAACATATGAAAGCTGGTGGTTCCTTTTAACATGAGTCTTCAATATTCCCAGTTAAGAAGTTTTAGGTTGAGGTTATTATAGGAATTATAGGACTCTTTCTCTCTATATCATTTGTATTTCATATACCTTTGACTATTGGATGTTCTTATAGGCACTTTAGTATTGCCAGCCTAATCTCAGGAGTTGATAGGCTGCTGGCAAACGGAGTAAAGTGCTGTTTGAATGAATGCTTACGAGCCTGCTGCTCTCTACTATCGCTCAGTCAGACTGCTCTATCAAATATCAAATCATATACTTAATTATAATAAACACACAGAAATACGAGCCTTTGGTCATTAATACGGTCAAATCCAGAAACGATCATTTCAAAAACAAGACGTTTATTCTTTCAGTGAAATACGGAACCGTTCCGTATTTCATCGAACGAGTGGCAACCCGAAGTCTAAATATTGCTGTTACATTGCACAAACTTCAATGTTATGTCATAATTATATACATTTCTGGCAAATGAATTACGGTCTTTGTGAGGAAGGAAATTGTCTTCACACAGTTCGCAACGAGCCAGGCTGCCCAAACTGCCGCATATACCCTGACTCTGCTTGCGCTGAACGCAAGAGAAGTGACACATTTCCTTAGTTAATATTGCCTGCTAACATGAATTTCTTAACTATATATGCAGGTTTTAAAAAATATACTTGTGTATTGATTTTAAGAAGGTCATTGATGTTTATGGTTAGGTACATTTGTGCAACGATTGTGTGTTTTTCCCGCTAATGCACTTTTGTTAAATCATCACCCGTTTAGCGAAGTTAAATGATTATATGCAACGCAGAACAAGCTAGTTAACATAGTAATATCATCAACCTTGTGTAGTTAACTAGTGATTATGTGAAGATTTTACTGTTTTTTACAAGATAAGTTGAATGCTAGCTAGCAACTTACCTTGGCTCCTTGTAGCCACAAGGTCCTTTTGATGCTGCACTCGCGTAACAGGTGGTCAGCCTGCCACGCAGTCTCCTCGTGGATTGCAATGTAATCGGCATCCAAAAAGGCCGATTACCGATTGTTATGAAAACTTGAAATCGGCCCTAATTAATAAATCGTCCAACCTCTAATTCAAACAGTCTGTTTCTGTTGCTTAAACTAGTGACTGTTACATATTATGTATTGAGCAGAAGAGTGCCCATGCTTTTCTGGAGCAAGTGGCTTTGTCTTCTGATTTATTTTGCACAGAGAACTGTAGGAAGAGGACTTGAAGTTTGTGTGCGTGCGTCTGTCTGGTCTTATTGCTGGGGGGGAGGACGCCCCCCATCCAAACAAGAAAGGACGGCCCCCATCCAATCTGCACCACCACATCCCATGACAATCCACCATCACACAAACCCTGGTCCAAAGCTGTCATCTCAACAGCGATCCCACCCTCCCCCGCCACACACCAACAACACACACACCCCAGCATAGTTCTGTGGCCTCTGACCTTTCCAGGCCAGTGCTCTCTTGACCTTTATTGTTGTCCGAGTGAGAGGAGATAGAGATGCAGGAGTGATGGAAGCGCGCTGGAGAGGAAACTGATAAGCTGCAAAGTTGCAATACATACACACACACACACACACACACTTTCTTTACTATTTAAGCTGTTTTGTGTTGTAGGTGTACTGTTTAAACAACCATGTTTGATTAGTATTTAAGCTCTTTGTGGTGGGCTGTATAGCGGTGGAGCATTAACATGGTTTAATAGGCCTTCCTGGGGTGTCTGCATTCTTTCATCCTCAGGACCAGAGAGATTTACAGCCAATAGCTCTTATCCCCTCTAAGGAGGGAAACTTCACAATGCCACTCTGTCACTCTTCTCTACAGCTACATTTGTTTGAATTTTCAACAAAGAGTTGGCCGTGTTGTTGTCATCTCAACAGCGACCCCACGCTCCCCTGCCACACACCAACAACACACACACCCCAGCATAGTTCTGTGGCCTCTGACCTTTCCAGGCCAATGCTCTTTTGACCTTTTATTGTTGTCAGAGTGAAAGGAGATAGAGATGCAGGAGTGATGGAAGAGAGATGGAGAGGAAACGGATAAGCAGCAGAGCTGTATAGTTACAAAACCTTCCCAGAGACACTGTCTGTCATGAGCAATACTATTATGTAGAATTAGGGGGCTTTCATACTAAATTGGTTTGGAGACTTTTTAGACCAAACTCTGGCGTGTTCCCCCTTTAGTGTTCACACCAGTCCAAATTAACTGAACTATCTGCACTCGGGAGCGCAATAAACAACGCACTGTGGTTCACTCAAAAATAGTGACCTCGGTCCAATTCCATTCGTACCAAATACAGATCGCTGCAGGTGAGAACGCAGTCCGGACCAAATACAGGATAAGATCCAGAAGCGGGGAATTATTATTGGTTGTTTGACTGCGAGTATTTGATGAAATGCACACAGTACCATCATTTCACATCTATGAAGCGTTCTGTGAGTAGCAAGCAGCCCATTTATGATCACATCCGATGCAGATTAGGGGAGACTGGGCTGGGGCTATACCCGTGATTATAGCGTACCCGTGATTATAGCGTACTCATGTCGCAGTTAGAGCGCAGTTCCTCCTGCAAGTTGTTGGAAGACCCAAGCGGAAGTAATATGAAGTTTGTGACACACAAAATAGATGGATTTTAATGTGAACATTTTTCAAAAAAAAAAAATGTAAATACTTGCATGAACACGGTTTTGATTAGGCATTTTAGTTAGTTTGACATTTTGAAATGTAAAACCAACCGGACCAAAAAAATGAAAAATACAATGTAACAAATAATCGAACTCTGATTCAAACTATAGCTCAAAACAGGGGTCTCCAACTGGTAGATCACGAGCACCTGTAAGTAGCTACCTACGAGTAGCTCGCCAAGCATTTCTGAAAGTGCATGCCTTTTTTTCATCGCAAACTGTCATAAATATACAGCTCCTGGCTACTATCCAATCAAAGCCACATTTGACATTATCCCAGCTGTTTTTAGTCACTATTGGCTTAACGTAACACAATTACTCACAATTAATTTCCAGCAATATTTCCCCTGTCTGTCTGTTTGGTGCGTGCGTCACTCCGTATGTAGCCAGTTAGCGATGCTAATGATAACGTCTTGTGCGTAGCGAGATTTTCTCGTAAAACATTCTCAATTAAATGTTAACTGTAAAGTAGGCATACCTGACATACAGTGGGGCAAAAAAGTATTTAGTCAGCCACCAATTGTGCAAGTTCTCCCACTTAAAAAGACGAGAGAGGCCTGTAATTTTCATCATAGTTATACTTCAACTATGACAGACAAAATGAGGAAAAAAAATCCAGACAATCACATTGTAGGATTTTTAATGAATTTATTTGCAAATTATGATGGAAAATAAAGTATTTGGTCACCTACAAACAAGCAAGATTTCTGGCTCTCACAGACCTGTAACTTCTTCTTTAAGAGGCTCCTCTGTCCTCCACTCATTACCTGTATTAATGGCTCCTGTTTGAACTTGTTATCAGTATAAAAGACACCTGTCCACAATCTCAAACAGTCACACTCCAAACTCCACTATGGCCAAGACCAAAGAGCTGTCAAAGGACACCAGAAACAAAATTGTAGACCTGCACCAGGCTGGGAAGACTGAATCTGCAATAGGTAAGCAGCTTGGTTTGATGAAATCAACTGTGGGAGCAATTATTAGGAAATGGAAGACATACAAGACCACTGATAATCTCCCTCGATCTGGGGCTCCACGCAAGATCTCACCCCGTGGAGTCAAAATGATCACAAGAACAGTGAGCAAAAATCCCAGAACCACACGGGGGGACCTAGTGAATGACCTGCAGAGAGCTGGGACCAAAGTAACAAAGCCTACCATCAGTAACACACTACGCCGCCAGGGACTAAAATCCTGCAGTGCCAGACGTGTCCCCCTGCTTAAGCCAGTACATGTCCAGGCCCGTCTGAAGTTTGCTAGAGAGCATTTGGATGATCCAGAAGAAGATTGGGAGAATGTCATATGGTCAGATGAAACCAAAATATAACTTTTTGGTAAAAACTCAACTCGTTGTGTTTGGAGGACAAAGAATGCTAAGTTGCATCCAAAGAACACCATACCTACTGTGAAGCATGGGGGTGGAAACATCATGCCTTGGGGCTGTTTTTCTGAAAACCAGGACGACCGATCCGTGTAAAGGAAAGAATGAATGGGGCCATGTATCGTGAGATTTTGAGTGAAAACCTCCTTCCATCAGCAAGGGCATTGAAGATGAAACTTGGCTGGGTCTTTCAGCATGACAATGATCCCAAACACACCGCCAGGGCAACGAAGGAGTGGCTTCATAAGAAGCATTTCAATGTCCTGGAGTTGCCTAGCCAGTCTCCAGATCTCAACCCCATAGAAAATCTTTGGAGGGAGTTGAAAGTCCGTGTTGCCCAGCAACAGCCCCAAAACATCACTACTAGGAGATCTGCATGGAGGAATGGGCCAAAATACCAGCAACAGTGTGTGAAAACCTTGTGAAGAACGTTTGACCGTTTGACCTATGTCATTGCCAACAAAGGGTATATAACAAAGTATTGAGAAACTTTTGTTATTGACCAAATACTTATTTTCCACCATAATTTGCAAATAAATTAATTTAAAAATCCTACAATGTGATTTTCTGGATTGTTTTTTCTCGTTTTTGTCTGTCATAGATGAAGTGTACCTATGATGAAAATTACAGGCCTCTCTAATCTTTTTAAGTGGGAGAAATTGCACAATTGGTGGCTGACTAAATACTTTTTTGCCCCACTGTAACTATATTATGATTATTTATATCAATTTGGCGGCCATTGTTTAACAAACTGTGCCATGACATGTGCTGCAGCAGTAGGCCAAACAGCAGAAACATCGCTAGACCAACACATTCCTCACTTTCCAGTTGCACAATTTAAAAGGGAACTACACAAAAATCCCAAACTGTTTGATTTTTATCCCCAGACCTAAAAAATGGTCTTCTGGTGAGATTTAAGAATTGACATGAATTCAGAACATACATTTTTGTTGTGTCTCTATGAATAATTGTAATATTGAGAGTTTAAAAAAATGTATGAAAAAATCCCAAACAAGGAAAAATAAAATAATAAAACTGCGAGAACCGGAATTTGGGGAAAATACCAAATATCATTTTGAGGGGCCAGTCATTCCAAATACAGGTTGCTAACCATCATTTTCACAGGTAAATTGACAGAGAGGAATGTGCCTGTTTGAACGCTTTAATGAATGAGTAGCTCACAACCTTTCATTCTTTTTAAGTAGCTCTCATGCTAGAAGATGTTGGAAACCCCTGGCTCGGAACTGTGTGTGAAAATGCACTTTGTTTGGCTGTTATGTCCCTTTCACATCCCTAGTACGAAATGATTCAATGGCAGATCAAATATAGATAAGATCATAGGTTATCTATTGGTTTCTGAATAGAAAAGTAACAGCAGAAGCCTCTCATGAATAGGCCCCAATGCCTAGGTTGCTTAGCTCTCTGACATTTGTTGTAGATTGTTGGCTAGACTAAGCATAACAATTTATCGTTCTTGCAAAGACCTGGCCATGCTTAGCTGTGGACAATTATCTGGTAAGACTGGGATACACACACACACACACACATCTGGTGGGCAGGGATTGTGTTCCTCCTCAAGTGGAATCTTACATCACAGTGGAACAGAGCTCAGGTTACCATGGTGATGTAGCCAGCACTGTCAACCATGGGTATACTGGATAGGGTTAAAGTTAGCGTTGCATGTGTCTTTCTCCTCTTTCTCCTCTTTCTCTGTTCCCCTTTTCTCTCCGTCTCTGTCTTTTTCTATTTCTGTCTCTCTCGTGCTCTCTGTTTCTCTTTTTACCTTCCCTGCATCTCCACACATTCTAGTCCACAGAGTATGTGCTTCTGATAAAGAAGTTGTCTGTTTAAGCAATAATGCATTATGGGGGTGTGGTATATGGCCAATATACCACGGCTAAGGGCTGTTCTTATGTACAATGCAGAGTACCTGGATACAGCCCTTAGTCGTGTTCTATTGGCCATATACCACAAACCCCCCCAAGGTGCCTTATGGCTATTATAAACTGGTTACCAACGTAATTAGAGCAGTAAAAATAAATATTTTGTCATACCTGTGGTATATGGTCTGATATACTACAGCTGTCAGCCAATCAGCATTCAGGGCTTGAACCAACCAGTTTATAATTGTTGTTATAGGACTGTGTTCATAGGACTATATCCCTCTGGGTGGACAATAAACAGATTGAACATGAAGTTATTCCAGGTGCTTCTGTAAAGTTCAGATTTTTTTATTCTTGTAAATTTCACATCTGTTTCTCTGCAACTAACCTGTACCCCTGAACATTGACTTGTAAGTAAGCATTTCACGGTAACACCTGTTGTGTTCAGGGGATGTGACAAATCAAATTGGATTTGAACTGCAAGGAGTCACAACTGACTGAAAACACACTCACACACCCACACTGAAATGTGTACCCTTCAGAATCCAGGGTTTGAAGAGAGGGTAGTGGATTGTTGTCAACACTAAGACATCAGCTCCATGGATCTCTCTAACTCTCGGTTTCTCTCTGTGTCTCATGGTGGACGCTCTCTCTGACAAATGTGATGAGCCCTCTGATGTTGTTGACGTTCATGGTTTCCGTGGTTTCCATGCCCTCGGGTAGTAATGGTGTGCAAGTCAGTCAGCCGCACAGACACAGTCTCTGTCTCTGTCTCTCTCTCTCGTTCCGCTCGGCTCACATGCTAGTGTCTCATCATGTTAAAACTGGGCTCATCAGAACGAATTGAGCCGGGAGAAACAGAGCTGTGGTAGTCTCTGTCACACATAACACTGTAGCCTTTGGGACAGACCATACACGCACACCACTGTAGTCTACTATGGGACAGACTGCCACTGTAGGACAGCCTGTTAGGGCACCAACTCATGTGTTTTATTATTACGTACAGGTCACGAAAAAGTGTGTGTGTGTGATAGGCCTATGGCTTTGTAACAAGCTGTGTGTGTGTGTGTGTGTGTGTGTGTGTGTGTGTGTGTGTGTGGTGTGTGGTGTGTGTGTATAGAGAGATGGCTCAATTAATCAATCTCATTAATTACCTGACTGATGAACGGTTAATGAATGTTGGCTGTCATTTTTAACTACTATCTCACCCTCTCCCCTTACCCCTCACCTGTCCACCTCTCTTCTGTCTCTCAGCCTCTTTCTCCCCCTCCCCTCTATCGCTTTCCCCCCTCTTTCAGCCCTCCCACACAGATGCACCCCGCCGCCCAGCTCGACAGGAGCGATGGGATGTGTCAACTAGGTACTTTACTTGCCAACATTAAACACTAACTGGGGGAAGGAATGGGTGAGGGGCTTAGAAAAGGGAGGGGGGGGCATGATGTCAACTAGGTACTTCACACATTGACCAATCCAAAACCTGAAGATGGATGAGAAGGCAAAGGGGAGAAGAGGGGCGCAGTCAACACTGCTGGCAGACACAAGAGAGAAGGGGGAGGTAGAAGAATGGAGGATGGGAGAAGAGGGTTGGTGCAGAGGAGGTAGTATAAGGGTAAGGACAGAAGGAAGCTCAGGGCTAGTTTCCCGGAACTAGATTAAAGCTACTCCTGGACTAAAAAGCTTTCTCTGGAGACTGGAGAGGAGGCTTAGTCTGTCATTTTTAAAGCAGAGGGATGGGGTGAGAGTGTTGATGGAAAGGTATTAGTCTGTCATTTTTAAAGCAGAGGGATGGGGTGAGGGTGTTGATGGAAAGGTATTGACAAGAAGGCCTTGTGTCTCATGGGGGCGAGACAGTGGGTGGGGGCGAGACAGTGGGTGGGGGCGAGACAGTGAAAGATGACATGAGGAGTGAGTGGAGTTGACATGATGCCAGAAATAACACCACCTCCTGACTAACAAACTTAACTCCCTGCTTCTATCCCGCTCTCCTTCTCTCTCCTCACGCTTCCTTCTCCTCCTTCCCATCTCTGACCTTTTATCCCTCTACCTTCTTTCTCTACCTCTATCCCTTCTATCCCTCGCTCTCCTCATTTTCCCTGTCTACTCTGCTTTACTTTTGAACCTATTTGCCCCTCCCCAATGCCCTGTCTTTACCCTCCCCAATGCCCTGTCTTTACCCTCCCCAATGCCCTGTCTTTACCCTCCCCAATGCCCTGTCTTTACCCTCCCCAATGCCCTGTCTTTACCCTTCTCAATGACCTGTCTTTACACTTCCTCAATGCCCTGTCTTTACCCTTCTCAATGCCCTGTCTTTACCCCTCAATGACCTGTCTTTATGCAATGACCTGTCTTTACCCTCCACAATGACCTGTCTTTACCCTCCCCAATGCCCTGTCTTTACCCTCCCCAATGCCCTGTCTTTACCCTCCCCAATGACCTGTCTTTACCCTCCCCATGATGCCCAATGTCTTTACCCTCCCCAATGACCTGTCTTTACCCTCCCCAATGACCTGTCTTTACCCTCCCCAATGCCCTGTCTTTACCCTCCCCAATGACCTGTCTTTACCCTCCCCAATGACATGTCTTTACCCTCCCCAATGACATGTCTTTACCCTCCCCAATGACCTGTCTTTACCCTCCTCAATGCCCTGTCTTTCTTTCAATGCCCTGTCTTTACCCTTCTCAATGCCCTGTCTTTACCCTTCTCAATGCCCTGTCTTTACCCTTCTCAATGCCCTGTCTTTACCCTTCTCAATGCCCTGTCTTTACCCTTCTCAATGCCCTGTCTTTACCCTCCCCAATGCCCTGTCTTTACCCTTCTCAATGCCCTGTCTTTACCCTTCTCAATGCCCTGTCTTTACCCTTCTCAATGACCTGTCTTTACCCTTCTCAATGCCCTGTCTTTTTCAATGCCCTGTCTTTACCCTCCTCAATGCCCTGTCTTTACCCTCCTCAATGCCCTGTCTTTACCCTCCTCAATGCCCTGTCTTTACCCTCCTCAATGCCCTGTCTTTACCCTCCTCAATGCCCTGTCTTTACCCTTCTCAATGCCCTGTCTTTACCCTTCTCAATGCCCTGTCTTTACCCTCCTCAATGACCTGTCTTTTCTCAATGACCTGTCTTTACCCTCCCCAATGACCTGTCTTTACCCTCCCCAATGACCTGTCTTCTCAATGACCTGTCTTTACCCTTGACCTGTCTTTACCCTCCCCAATGACCTGTCTTTACCCTCCCCAATGACCTGTCTTTACCCTCCCCAATGACCTGTCTTTACCCTTCTCAATGCCCTGTCTTTACCCTCCTCAATGACCTGTCTTTACCCTTCTCAATGACCTGTCTTTACCCTCCTCAATGACCTGTCTTTACCCTCCCTCAATGACCTGTCTTTACCCTTCTCAATGCCCTGTCTTTACCCTCCTCAACCTGTCTTTACCCTCCTCAATGACCTGTCTTTACCCTCCTCAATGCCCTGTCTTTACCCTCCTCAATGCCCTGTCTTTACCCTCCTCAATGCCCTGTCTTTACCCTCCTCAATGCCCTGTCTTTACCCTCCTCAATGCCCTGTCTTTACCCTCCTCAATGCCCTGTCTTTACCCTCCTCAATGCCCTGTCTTTACCCTTCTCAATGCCCTGTCTTTACCCTCCTCAATGCCCTGTCTTTACCCTTCAATGCCCTGTCTTTACCCTCCTCAATGCCCTGTCTTTACCCTCCCCAATGCCCTGTCTTTACCCTCCCCAATGCCCTGTCTTTACCCTTCTCAATGCCCTGTCTTTACCCTTCTCAATGCCCTGTCTTTACCCTCCCCAATGCCCTGTCTTTACCCTCCCCAATGCCCTGTCTTTTTCCCAATGCCCTGTCTTTCTTCCCAATGCCCTGTCTTTAACCTCCCCAATGCCCTGTCTTTACCCTTTCAATGCCCTGTCTTTACCCTTCCCAATGACCTGTCTTTACACTTCCCCAATGACCTGTCTTTACCCTCCCCAATGACCTGTCTTTACCCTCCCCAATGACCTGTCTTTACCCTCCCCAATGACCTGTCTTTACCCTCCTCAATGACCTGTCTTTACCCTCCCCAATGACCTGTCTTTACCCTCCCCAATGACCTGTCTTTACCCTCCTCAATGCCCTGTCTTTACCCTCCTCAATGCCCTGTCTTTACCCTCCTCAATGACCTGTCTTTACCCTCCTCAATGACCTGTCTTTACCCTTCTCAATGCCCTGTCTTTACCCTTCTCAATTCCCTGTCTTTACCCTTCTCAATGCCCTGTCTTTACCCTCCCCAATGCCCTGTCTTTACCCTCCCCAATGCCCTGTCTTTTCCCTTCTCAATGACCTGTCTTTACACTTCCCCAATGACCTGTCTTTACACTTCCCCAATGACCTGTCTTTACACTTCCCCAATGACCTGTCTTTACACTTCCCCAATGACCTGTCTTTACCCTCCCCAATGACCTGTCTTTACCCTCCCCAATGACCTGTCTTTACCCTCCTCAATGACCTGTCTTTACCCTCCTCAATGACCTGTCTTTACCCTCCTCAATGCCCTGTCTTTACCCTCCTCAATGACCTGTCTTTACCCTCCTCAATGACCTGTCTTTACCCTCCCCAATGCCCTGTCTTTACCCTCCTCAATGCCCTGTCTTTACCCTCCTCAATGCCCTGTCTTTACCCTCCTCAATGCCCTGTCTTTACCCTTCTCAATGCCCTGTCTTTACCCTTCTCAATGCCCTGTCTTTACCCTCCTCAATGCCCTGTCTTTACCCTCCTCAATGCCCTGTCTTTACCCTCCTCAATGCCCTGTCTTTACCCTCCTCAATGCCCTGTCTTTACCCTCCTCAATGCCCTGTCTTTACCCTCCTCAATGCCCTGTCTTTACCCTTCTCAATGCCCTGTCTTTACCCTCCTCAATGCCCTGTCTTTACCCTTCTCAATGCCCTGTCTTTACCCTTCTCAATGCCCTGTCTTTACCCTTCTCAATGACCTGTCTTTACCCTTCTCAATGACCTGTCTTTACCCTCCTCAATGACCTGTCTTTACCCTCCTCAATGACCTGTCTTTACCCTCCCCAATGACCTGTCTTTACCCTCCCCAATGACCTGTCTTTACCCTCCCCAATGACCTGTCTTTACCCTCCCCAATGACCTGTCTTTACCCTCCCCAATGACCTGTCTTTACCCTCCCCAATGACCTGTCTTTACCCTCCTCAATGACCTGTCTTTACCCTCCTCAATGACCTGTCTTTACCCTCCTCAATGACCTGTCTTTACCCTCCTCAATGACCTGTCTTTACCCTCCTCAATGCCCTGTCTTTTTCAATGACCTGTCTTTACCCTTCTCAATGCCCTGTCTTTACCCTTCTCAATGCCCTGTCTTTACCCTCCTCAATGCCCTGTCTTTACCCTCCTCAATGCCCTGTCTTTACCCTCCTCAATGCCCTGTCTTTACCCTTCTCAATGCCCTGTCTTTACCCTTCTCAATGACCTGTCTTTACCCTCCTCAATGACCTGTCTTTACCCTCCCCAATGCCCTGTCTTTACCCTCCCCAATGCCCTGTCTTTACCCTCCCCAATGCCCTGTCTTTACCCTTCCCAATGCCCTGTCTTTACCCTCCCCAATGCCCTGTCTTTACCCTCCCCAATGCCCTGTCTTTACCCTCCCCAATGCCCTGTCTTTACCCTCCCCAATGCCCTGTCTTTACCCTCCTCAATGCCCTGTCTTTACCCTCCCCAATGCCCTGTCTTTACCCTCCCCAATGCCCTGTCTTTATCCTTCCCAATGCCCTGTCTTTATCCTTCCCAATGCCCTGTCTTTATCCTTGCTCTCCTCCCTCGTCCCCTAGCCCCTTCTCTGTTTGTAATCGACAGCATGTACTGTATGAGTACATACATCTGGGTTTGTGTCCCGAATTGCACCATATTCACTTTTTAGTGCAGTACTTTTGACCAGGGCCTATAGAGCTCTGATTAAAAGCAGTGCACTATAGAGGGAATAGGGTGCCATTTTGAACTCATTCTGGGTCTTCCAGGCCCATCCCAGTATCAGGTTTTTCAACAGTCCTGGATCCCCTCTGACCTTTGATCCAGTCTAGGGTAAAGAGAAGGTGACTGTGCAGATACTGTTGCCTCAGGTCAAGTCTTGGGCTCTGGAACCAGGACCAGACCACTGTTTCTCTGTAAAATCAGCTTTAGGTCCAACCCTGCTTCCCAGCCACAGCCTCAGTGACCCCCGTGGAGCTTTTGATTCAGTGGGCAAAGGGCCCAGGTTACTCAAATACTCTACATAGTACAGTGCCTTCTGTACTACTCTAGTCTAGATGGCCTCATGGCCACACTCAGGAAAGTCATAGTAAATAATCAATCTCTCTCCCTCCCCTCTTTCTCACCCTCTTTCTCTCTCTCTCTCAGTAGATGACACAGTCCTGGACCATGTAAGGGAGCTGAAGGCGCAATCTGCAGTGTTTCTACCGGAGAGAGCGACAGGGAGAGTGAGGGAAGAGGAGGAGCGAGGAATGGGCATGGGGAAGAATATCACCTCTAAGTCGATGGAGGGAGAAGGGGCGAAGTATGAGGAGGAGAACAACAGAGCAGACTTCTACCCCATTCCGGTACAGTATACTTGTGTGCGCGAGTGCGTGTGTATGTTTTTCTGTCTGTATGCATGCATCTGTGTGCGTGTCTTACTTGCACAGGGGGATTTAGGCAGTTAAGGGTCATCAAGCTGACACACTGACAGAGGATTGATTTGTAATGACAGGGTTAGGCCACCATACACACAGACCTGTCATTAGGATCACTTAACACTCTTCAAGGTCACACACAAACACACATGTTGTGACAGTTTTTTTTGTTCTGGCCATTCCCTCTTGGCTGCAGCACAGTCCCCTCATGGGCGTCACACCACAACTCAACTAGAACGAGGGTTTCCCGAGCCACAAACAGATGGACGGACGCATGTGATACTGAGAAACACCAACACAAAGCCTGTCCTGTTTTTGATTCCATCAGAGATTTACAACCATAGTGCCTTAACGTATTCACATTTTCTTGTGTTACAGCCTGAATTAAAAATTGATTTTTAAAAAAGTAAAAAAATTCTCACCCATCTACCCCATAAAGAGAACGTGTTTTTATAAATGTAAATTTGCTAATTTATTAAATATTCACACACTTGAGTCAATACATGTTGGAATCACCTTTGGCAGCAATTACAGTTGTGAGTCTTTCTTGGTAAGTCTCGAAGAGGTTTGCACACCTGGATTGTACAATACAGTGCATTCTGAAGGTATTCAGACCCCTTGACTTTTTCCACATTTTGTTACATTACAGCCTTGTTCTCAAATTGATGAAATCTTTTTCTTCTTCTAATCAATCTACACAAAATACCCTATAACGACAAAGCAAAAACAGGTTTTTAGAAATGTTTGCAAATGTATGCAAATAAAAACACTTTACTCAGTGCCTTGTTGAAGCACCTTTGGCAGTGTTTACAGACTTAAGTCTTCTTGGGTATGACGTTACAAGCTTGGCACACCTGTATTTTGGGAGTTTCTCCCATTCTTTTCTGCAGATCCTCTCAAGCTCTGTCAGGTTGAATGAGGAGTGTCGTGCACAGCTATTTTCAGGACTCTCCAGAGATGTTTGATCGGGTTCAAGTCCGGACTCTGGTTGGGCAAGTCGAAGCCACTCCTGCGTTGTCTTGGCTGTGTGCTTAGGGTCGTTGTCCTGTTGGAAGGTAAATCTTTGCCCCAGTCTGAGGTCCTGAGCACTCTGGAGCAGGTTTTCATCAACGATCTCTCTGTACTTTGCTCTGTTCATCTTTCAATCGATCCTGACTGGTCTCCCAGTCCCTGCCGCTGAAAAAATCCCCACAGTATGATGCTGCCACCACCATGCTTTACCGTAGAGATAATGCCAGGTTTCCTCCAGATGTGACGCTTGGCATTCAGGCCAAAGAGTTCAATCTTGGTTTCATCAGACCAGAGAATCTTGTTTCTCATGTGTCTGAGAGTCCTTTAGGTGCCTACAAGTGGCCTGTCATGTGCCTTTTACTTGATGACTGGCTTTTGTCTGGCCACTCTACCGTAAGGTTCTGATTGGTGGAGTGCTGCAGAGATGGTTGTCCTTCTGGAAGGTTCTCCCATCTCCACAGAGGAACTCTGGAGCTCTGACAGTGACATTCTCCCCCGATTGCTCAGTTTGGTCGGGCAGCCAGCTCTAGGAAGAGTCTTGGTGGTTCTAAACTTTTTCCATTTAAGAATGATGCAAGCCACTGTGTTCTTGGGGACCTTCAATACTGCATCCATTTTTTCGTAACCTTCCCCAGATCTGTGCCTCGACACAATCCTATCTTGGAGCTCTACGGACAATTCCTTCGATCTCATGGCTTGGTTTTTGCTTGGACGTGCACTGTCAACTGTGGGACCAAATCATGCCCAATAAATTGAATTTACTGCAGGTGGACTCCAAGTTGTAGAAACATCTCAAGGATGATTAATGGAAACAAGATGCACCTGAGCTCAATTTTGAGTCTCACAGTAAAGGGTCTGAATACTTATGTAAATAAGGTATTTCTGTTTATTTATTTTTTATATAAATATGCAAAAAATTAAACATGTTTTTGCTTTGTCGATATGGGTATTGTGTGTAGATTGAGGATTTTGTTTTATTTATCCATTTTAAAATAAGGCTGTAACGTAACAAATTGTGGAAAAAGTCAAGGGGTCTGAATACTTTCCCAATGCACTGTATTTGCACATTATTCTTTTTTTAAATTCTTCAAGCTCTGTCAAGTTTGTTGTTGATCAATACTAGACTGACATTTTCAAGTCTTGCCATAGATTTAAGTCAAAACTGTAACTAGGCAACTCCGGAACATTCAATGTCATCTTGGTAAGCAACTCCAGTGTATATTTGGCCTTGTATTTTAGGCTATTGTCCTGCTGAAAGGTGCATTTGTCTCAGTGTCTATTGGAAAGCAGACTGAACGAGATTTCCCGCTGGGATTTTGCCTGTGCTTAGGTCTACTCCGTTTCTTTTTATCCTAAAAGAACTCCCTAGTGCATGCCAATGACAAGCATACCTATAACATGATGCAGCCACCACCACGCTTGAAAATAT
The DNA here is from genome assembly GCF_023373465.1 of Oncorhynchus keta. Classification (NCBI taxonomy): domain Eukaryota; kingdom Metazoa; phylum Chordata; class Actinopteri; order Salmoniformes; family Salmonidae; genus Oncorhynchus; species Oncorhynchus keta. The sequence continues at coordinate 36,698,340 of NC_068434.1, read as the reverse complement.
GAAGAGTGGTACTCAGTGATGTTGTGTTGGATTTGAGGTTGAATCTGTGTTTGAAATTCACTGCTCGACTGAGGGACTTTACAGATAATTGTATGTGTGGGGTACAGAAATGAGGTAGTCATTCGAAAACCTTGTTAAACACTAACACTATGCACACAGAGTCCATGCAACTTATTATGTGACTTATTAAGCAACATTTTTACCCCTGAACTTATTTTGGCTTGCCATAACAAATGGGTTGAATGTTTATTAACTCAAGACATTTCAGCTTTTCATTTTTAATTAGTTTGTTAACATTTCTAAAAACACAATTCCACTTTGACATTATGATGGGGTGGTGTGTCGTTCAGTGACACAAAATGTCAATTGAATCCATTTTAAATTCAGGCTGTAACACAACAAAATGTGGGGAAAAGTCAAAGGGTGTGAACACTGTCTGAATGACACTGTTTTATTATAAGTATCCAATTGACATGCTCCTCTCTGCTGTTACTGAATGGCTGAATGGGACAGAGGTGGATAAAGGGACACAGTGGCTATTCTCAATGACCTGTACAGCAATAGTCCCACCTCCCTCCCTTATGTCATTCTTCTTTCTTCTTAATCCTCACCTCGCTCTCCCCTCCATAGCTCTCTCCCTGCATGCCTTCCCCAAGGTTACTAGGTTTGTGATGTTCTGGGACATTAGTTAATGTCCATTAATACAAATGACAGACAGACGGACAGAGAAACCAAACAAAAACAGACCGTGTAATGTATAATCTTTCATTTAAGATCCATTGTCTAGAACCTAATATTCAGTTCATTCTAAGGTCTCTCATCTGTTGTCTGCTCTGCCAGAAGTGATCTTTACAAGCTAGTGAAAAATGGGCAGTAGGATCAAATGTAATGTGTCCCCAGGAAAGGTTCTCTATCTCTCTCTCTTACACACACACACGGTTTAATGCCGATGACATTTGAGTCAGAACAAAAGTCATTTGTTATTTTTCATGCCTGAGAGACGAGGTGCAGAGACGCATCCTCAAAGTGTGTGTGTGTGTGTGTGTGTGTTCGTGACCTTCATCTATAATTTGCTAACCAAGTCACAGACAGAGAACACAACCATCAAACAGGATACAACACACACCCTGGATCCCTAGAGCATATGTGTGTCTGACAGTGTGAAGAATAGACCAGTGCATGTACTAATGAAGGAACTAATTTACTTATGGCCCTCTTTTCCCCTGGTTCCTTTTTATTAAGCTGAGCTGCAAAGGCCCCCAAAGCAACACAGAGGCTGTCCTTGTGTGTTAGGTCCAATCGTTTTGCTAACCTTACCCAAGCATTATCAATGTCCTTGCTTTGCTTTCCTTGAAATGAAATGTACTCTCTCTTGCAGATACACACACACACACACACACACACACTTGTGCGTACGCAAGTGTGTTAGTTGTGTTACTTTTAACCCTTCCTGGTTAAATAAAGGTTAAATAAAAAAAGAATGTGTGTGTGTGAACTGTTTGCAAAACACTTGATGGATAGAGTATTGCCATGTATCTGTCTGTGCTGTACTGTAGGTGGTGGTTAACGGAGTGGGACAGGCCGCCGGAGAGCAGGACACTGAAGACACTGAGCTGATGGCCGTCTACACTGAAGAGAACCAGGGAGGAGAGAAAGTACAAGGCGCACGCACACTTCAAACTCCTAACTCTCCCTTCTCATCTCACTAATCGCCCTACATCCTCTGTTTATCCTTACCTTCCTCCCCCTCTCTCCCCTAGCTTGCTCTTTTGATCATCCCCTCCTCTCCCTGTCACTGTGACTCTGCACTTTTCCCCTCGCGTGAGAACAAGACATGAAAGAGACTGAGAGAGAGAGAGAGGTCACAGAGGCAGGAAGAAGTTCTCATCGCTGTCTGTTTTGAATCTCTCTTTCTTATTCTCTCTCTCCCTCTACGTTTCTAAATCCCTCCCTCCCTAGTCTTTCTTCATTACCAAACTCTCTTGCTGAATCTTTTAGTTTCTCTTCTGTCATTCTGAATTCCCCGCTCCCCACTCCTCCCCCTCTGTCTCTGTCTGGACATGTGGCTGTGACCTCATCAGCCTGTGACTATGGGCCCTGGTCGAAAGTAGTGAACTAAATAGGGAATAGGCCATTTGGGCCTATAATTCATCCTACCACATGTTACTCATGTCAGTAACTAATGCTTTAATGACAGCCCCTAGAGTGGTTGGGTTCAGGTTTAACCTCCCTCGGGCACACACACTTACAAAGAGATTGCTACCTGTAACACTAAACTACACTTAGACAAACACTTAGTCTTAACCCTTTACTCCAGAGACCATATAGCCTGTGGTGTTTTGGAGGTTTTACATCTATAGTTCTCACCATTTTGTTTGTGTGTAGAGTTCCATGTCGGAGACTTTGGACAGTGCAGACAGTATGGACGCCAGGAGAATGGACATGATCTACACCATTGAAGACACTCCTCCCTGGTACCTGTGTATATTCCTGGGCTTACAGGTGAGACTCATTCAAACACACACACACACACACACACACACACACACACACACACACACACACACACACACACACACACACACACACACACACACATCCCCCTTGGTACCTCTGGGTTACCTTTTTAAAGGGGTATTGTGATATTCTGGCAATGAAGCCGTTTTTGAATGTCAGATTAACTTGTTGATACCATTTGTATGTCTCGGTGTACAGTATGAAGGAAGTTAGAGGTAGTTTTGCAATCCAATGCGAGCTAGTATTAGGGCAATGACAGGAAGTCTACATAGCGTACCTGTAGACTTCCAGTCATTGCGCTAATTAGCATTGGCTCGCGAAGCTATCTCTAACTACCTCCAACTAGTCAGTTAAGAACACATTCTTATTTACAATGACGGCCTACCTCGGCCAAACCCTCCCCTAACCCGGCCTACGCTGGGCCAATTGTGCACCTCCTTATGAGACTCCCGATCACTGCCGGTTGTGATACAGCCTGGGATCGAATCCGGGTCTTTAGTGAAGCCTCTAGCACTGCTACTACACGCAGAGACATAAACATGGTATCCACAAGTTCATTTGACTCTGGGTCTGTAGAAAAACGTCTTACAGATGTCTGATCTTAACTTGATCAGTCTTTTGTTGCAGAGAATTGTCCTGAAGGTTCGGGAAATTAAAATGAGTCTTGTGATTGGCTAAAAAATTAGCAGTTCTCTTTCTCTCCATTCGGGGGCAGTCGAGTCATTGGGATCAGTCATTAGGATCAGGGCTCGCTATCTTAAAATAATGTTCTCGCTCGCTCATGCTATAGGCTTAGGTTGTATTACTGCAACACTTAAATGTGCAAGAATGTATCTGAGGTGCAGCCATACACATCAACAACCGTCATTTTACATAACTTAATAACGCATTGTAGTTATTGGTCTCTACTAGGCTACGATATACAAGTGTCGAAACGAGGAAATGCTTTATTTCTATTGTACAGAATGCTTGTAAAATAGATAAATCGCCCGTAGTCTGTTAAAAATGGACCAAATTGTTTCGATGACAATACCAACCAGAGGGCGAACATATCTTGAAAGACTTTGGCTGTAAGCAGGCCTAAGGCAGAGAGGAAGAGGCAAAGTGAGAAGGCTCACTCTCTGCAAAATAAGCCCAATGCGTTTCTATGGGCTTAATCTGCAGATCTAAGCTTGTTGCCTGCCTTTGGGACGACCCCCATTGGGCAAAGACATGAGCATCTCGTCATTATCTACAGATCTCTGACTAAGGTAATCCTGACATCATCTATTTGGAAGCGGTAGAGGTGACCAATAATGCTTGCAATTGAGATCAGCTGTGTGGGTGAATTTAGCGCATATTGATGGTTTAACGAGACCTCAGTTGGCAATAATTTAGTGTCATCGATGGTTGCAATAAGCCCCTTGTTATTTTGTTATATTCCTATAGAGGAATACCCATTAGCTTATTCATAGTCACATAACGAAAGGTTTGAAAACAGATAATCTACTGTTTGTGTTTTCCCTGGCTAAATTGATGATTGACAGATGTAGGCCTACAGTACTGTAGAACGATGAACTTTCCTCCAGTGTGGATGCTCGCCCATGTTTTATACCTAGGCTATGTATAATTTGCAGAGGTGGGTAGAGTACTTAAGTAAAAGTACCGTTCATTTCAGCCTTAAGAAACTACTGAAGTAAGAGTAGAAATAGTATCCGGTCAGAAAACTACTTAAGTACTAGTTACAAATTTTGTTTGGTAATTTTTTTACACCTGTTTGGTAAACTGTGAAAGCAAAACAAAAGGATAACATCTTAGTGCAATTAATTTCTTATTAAAGCCTGACAGCACCATCTTGCAGATGTCCCCCAGCACCATACTCTCCAATGAAAACTGACATTAAACAAAGTCCGTAGGCTGTACAGTTTCAATTGTGGTCATTCAATGTTGACATAATATCTTTCAATGTGCACAATTTCATAAAGCTATATGGTATTGGAATTATTTTACCATTTCAAAACCATTAATGAACATTTATTTCACAATATCATTTCAAGTGTATGTGATGGTAAATGCATAATAAAAATATTTACAGCAAGTGTGATGTTTAATTTTTCACTCCAAATGAACAGGTTAGTGTTACAACAGTCAAACGATCAGTACCGAAATGTCACTATCAATCATGTTACTAGTATGCAAATCAGACACATTTCACCATGGACTTAAAATTGACGTTAAAAAAAAGGATAGATTTTAGCTAATCCTAACCCTATTCCTAACCTTAATCTACTCTAACCTGCTACGTTAATTCTCCTAACCTGCTTCGAAAAGTCCATTTTTGATTAGCTGTATCTCTTCTTTTCTTGGCTGGCCCATTCTCCTCACCCTCGGTTGTGCCGCTACAAGCTGTAAATAAAAAGACAAAAAAAAAAAAAGATTTCTAGTCTGGCACAAAAATCTTACTGAGATGATACACTGACTGTATGACAGAGGTGCTTATAGGCCCTGTCACAAAAACTGAATGACATTTAGACAGAGAGAGAGAGAGAGCAATGCATGGGAGGATGCTGCAGTAGACTGAACCGTAACTTTAGCTAGTTACATGGTTGACACTACAGTAAGCTAGCTTAGACAGCGTATCTCGTTTCAACCTAATGTGATAGCTAGTTACCTAGGCATTTAATTTGCACTTGTCCTCAACTCAATTTCAGCAGCAGAATGATATTTTAGAAATACTTATCTTACTCCAGAAATGTGTAATATTGCAAACGCAGAAGGTAATTAAAGTGCAATTTACCTCGCATATGGACAAGAACCCAAGAACAAAAATATGAAGAGCTGTGGTTGAGATTGAACTGGGTTTGACGGACGAATTTGAGAGTCAATGGATTTAAAAGTTTTGATGACAAGCTATTTTGAATACATTTCCTTGGTCAGCAGCTGTACACACTGGACCACAAAGACACTGAGATAACCATGAATTTAGTTAGCCTATTGCTTGCCCCACCTGCCCTGAATGACGTGTCGCCACTGGTTTTTATGCAGTTGACTGTCTGATTATATGTGTAATATGCAAATAATGCCATGTTGACTCTCTATGTAATATGCAAATAATGACAACTGCCTTGTGTCCTCAGAGATATTCTATTACCTAGGCTGCAACTGAATAACATGGCTTCCTCTCCTTGTCTCCTCTCCTTTATCTGCACTGATGTGAAAAGTAATGCCTGATCGGGATCCTCCCTATTGCTTTAACCTGTCCTTTGTTACCAGTGCAGATGAACAAGAGGAGACAAAAAGTGGAAGCCACTTCAGACAATGTTCAGATGCAGCCATGCCCAGATCAAAAAATGCCATCTCACTGCTTATTCAAGTGTCCTCCTATTTCCCCTTCTATAACACATGTGATGTAACATAGTCTCCCCACTTCTGATGTAACTAAGCCCCTCCCCTTCACACTGATGCTTATGAAACATACTCTTATGAAAGTTGATGCTCTGCTTCACTGTCGCACGCACACACACACACACACACACACACACACACACACACACACACACACACACACACACACACACACACACACACACACACACACACACACACACACACTTTCACAATTTAACCCTCTCTTCTCTCACTCTAGCACTACCTGACATGTTTCAGTGGTACCATTGCGGTGCCATTCCTGCTAGCTGAAGCCATGTGTGTAGGGTTTGACCAGTGGGCTACCAGTCAGCTCATAGGAACTATCTTCTTCTGTGTGGGAATCACCACCCTGCTACAGACGACACTGGGCTGCAGGTACACACACACACACACACACACACACACACACACACACACACACACACACACACACACACACACACACACACACACACAGTGATGGGTTTAGGGCATATGCAGGCACCAAGGGAAACTGTAGACCAGTGTTGTGGCTACAGGCCTATGTCCATAATACTCTAGAATACTCTGCTATTGATCTTCTCTCCTGCACTTTCCCCTTTACTGCTTGTAAAATGTTTTACATCCCTCTCTCCATCTCCTCTCTCTCCTTATACCCTCTGCCTCTCACCCCCTACTCTCTCCTCTGTCCTCGCTCTCCCTCCTCTCTCTCCTTATACCCTCTGCCTCTCACCCCCTACTCTCTCCTCTGTCCTCGCTCTCCCTCCTCTCTCTCTAAGTACCATGTTGGCATAATAGACAGTGAAGAGACTGTGAAAAGTCACTCCTCCATCCTTTCTCTTCCTCTGTTCCTCCTTCATTCCTCTTTTATGTGTGTGTGTGTGTGTGTGTGTGTGTGTGTGTGTGTGTGTGTGTGTGTGTGTGTGTGTGTGTGTGTGGGGTGTGTGGTGTGTGTAATCTTATTGATCACATACACATTTAGCAGGTGTTATTGCGGGTGTAGCAAAATGTGTGTCTGGGGGGTTCCTCCAAACTGGCACCATATTCTGACGGCTCTGGTCAAACGTAGTGCACTATGATATAGGGAGCCATTTGGGTTGTCAGCCATTTGGGTTGTCATGAATGTTTGGTGTCAACAGTAAACCAAACTGTGGGAGAAGATATCCTTAGCTTTACATTCTACACAATGTGGTTAGCGTTAGGGTTATGTTTAGGGCTACATGGTGAGGAGCATTGACTGAATGGACAAACAAGCCATTTTATTTTTTTCTCTCTCTTCCACCTCTCCCTCTACAGGAAACACTCTACCCTTTTCTTTTTCTCTCCTTTTCTCTCCTTTTCTCCTCACTGTGGTTAGAGGTTCAAATTTGACTCCGTGAGTCAGTGTGACCTGAGATGCCCTTCTGTTCTCTCCTCTCTGTCTCTCCCTCCCCTTGCCCACTCTCTCGCTCACTCTAGAAATATGATATCCTTTAGAAATACCACAGCCAGGTTTCATCATTGTTGCCATGGTTATTATCGCTACCACACGTGAATGTGTTGCTAGATGCCATGTCACGTCATGGTAATCTGTTTGTAATTGTGTTTGCACGTCTCAGTCTCATGGCCAAGACACAGCAGCACTGACAGGAAATCACTGCACGCACACGCTGGACACACACGCTGGACACACAGAAGGTACTCCGCTAGTCTCATGGCCTTGAGTGATTCCTGTGTGAAACGAGAGTATTAAGCAGTGTTTTACCGTTTCAGCGGCTACAGTGTCTAATAGTCAGGCTACAGCCCTGAAAAGAACTGGACATACACTCACAGACCAGTGGTATGGCAGACCTCTGTCTGCCTGGCTCTCACACACTCCTCTCAGCTCAAGGAGAAACCAGGCGTTCAGCCACATAGGACTGCTGTGAAAAATGGGTTGATGTAATTTAAGCTGTGTCCAACTGAACCCTTCAATCGAAGAACCATAAATGTGGGCCAAAGAGCTCTATTTTCATGTCATCTGACCATAGCACCGCCTGGAGTTTGATAAACGCCATTGGCACTTGGATTGGAACCGGTTCTACGGTCAGATAACATTAAAACATAGCTATAAGGCCATGCACACCAGTGGTGGGTTTGGCGTTGAAAAAAAGAATATGCAGAAAACTACGTCATACTTATGGTAAAATATCATTTACATTGAGCATGCAATATAGCACAGCATTTGTTTTAGTCTTTTTTTTTTGCTCGTCTTTATCAAGGGTATCAATAGATATGGACCTGACTCTCCTGTCTTTAGTCCTGCAGTTAGGACTGATCACACAGAGAAGCATGCACAGCACTAGCATACACAGAGGATTCACCTATACATAGCATTTGTGCACCATAGAGGGATGTGATTTCCGACAGATAACTTGGGGATAAATGTGTTTTGTTGTCCCGTAGATTGTTTGGAAGAAGTTTCCTTTCTGCTTCATACGTGTTAGTCTACCTATTGCAATAAAAGCACATTTGATGCTGCATTCACACAATCAGAATTCGCTGCTTCTAGTTAAGTTGCCTGTCTAGAAATCAGAGTAGGGCGCACCAACTAAAAGTGTTAACCATCTACCAAGACAACTGGAGAACTTGGCCAGCCTCTCTTAAATAGCACGTGGGCAAGCAAAGGTGAAAGACCTTCCCACTAAGGAGATGGCAACCAGCACAGGTGTAACACATACTGACTAAGGAGGTGACACCAATCGGTGTGCCCCATGCACTAACGAGCTACATGTGCTAAAGTCTAACCGAGAACAAAAACTGTAACTGTTTGCAAAGTATTTCAAGAAACTGGAAAACATATCAAGCAAGTATTTTTATGTTCCACAAGTATTATCAGAGTAACTGTTTTGCACAGATCATTATCAGACTCAAGTTACAAATGCTGGTAAACACTCAAATATATTTTGTTTACATTTTTTCACAAAAGTAATGCCCTGGGCCTTTACTAATCCTGTATTATCAGACCGATATAGACATATTCAGCGCCAGCAATCAACATGTTTTTCTACATGTAACAATGTGCAGGGCTCTAGCTGTGCCACTAGAAATTCTGGTTCGAGTCCAGGCTCTGTCGCAACCGGTCGCGACCGGGAGACGCATGAGGCAGTGCATAATTGTCCCAGCGTCGTCCGGGTTATGGAGGGTTTGGCTGGCATGGATATTCCTGTCCTCTCGCACACTAGCGACTCCTGTGGCGGGCCGGGCGCATTGCACGCTGACACGGTCGCCAGGTGTTTCCTCCGACTCGTTGGTGCGACTGGCTTCCGGGTTAAGCGGGCATTGTGTCAAGAAGCAGTGCGGCTTGGCTCTCGACCTTCCCCTCTCCCGAGTCCGTACAGCAGTTGCAGCGATGGGACAAGACTGTAACTACCAATTGGGGAGAAAAAGGGCTAATAAAAAAATTTAAATAAACTTCCTTCACCACAGATCAGCGAAGCGAAAAAACGATGTTTGCTCGGACTTCTGCAGAGTCCGCCTCACAGTAAATGCTGTATGGCCACAGCAGACGTTGGAGTGACCATGTATAGCCTATAAGTTGCTTTGGATAAAAGTGTCTCTTAAATGCCATTTATTTAATTGTTATTATTATATTCATAGAGTGGGCTATATAGCCTATGCATAGGTGGAGAAGCACTGGGCAATTATCTTTCCAAGGAAACGTACTAAATACATATGATTAGGCTGTAGTTTACTACATTGACATTAATATTGATAAATACCTAGACATAAATATTGATCACCCGTATTGTCTCCGTCTGAACATCATCCCACTCCTATAAAACATAGCTCAAGAGAATATGCAAGTCTCTCCAACTCTGTTTTATTAAAACTACGTCTAGCCTATTGGCTGATTATATCTGGGTAATACCGATAGTCTAATATAATGGTTCACGTGAGATTCAGTGTTAATTTATGTATTTCTTAGGTTATAATTGCCCATTTTGATATTGCCTATGCGCCTAAAATTGCGGTATTGCTTTTGGTTTCGCGACCAATTGTTGTTGTAGTGGGAGTCGGCGGGTGCGGTATGAAAGCTGCGGGAGCGGTATAAATAAATCCGTCCCGCGCAGACCTCTAATGCCCCGATCAGTTAAAAAAATGTTTTTTATATGCCATCTAATGAACATTATCACAGGCTGCGAGAACTCAAAGAAGCATTTGAGAAGTTGTTAGTGAGAGCTGTTCTCTGCTTCATTGTATATCTCTCACAACACAATCTGTAGCCAACTGATCAAACGTCAATATGACGTCCATCTTTTCACTAATGACTGTCATTTCTGTGTCACAAATCACAGCTATCTGAGTCACCTCTGCAACATGGAGAGGGTGGGAGTGGAGGGGGGGAGGAGGAGGAGGGGGGGGGGGCTGAGGTTGAGGGCTGAAGAGATGGATAAGAGGCGACAAAGGCAGGGCGGAAGGGAGGCAAAGAGAAATGGAGAGTGAGTGGTGAGGAGTGCTAGTGGCTGTGTTTGATGAGTCACAGTGTCCAGTGAGGTCAGATCAGTGAGCACACACACTGTTCTAGGAAAGGTGACTTGTTTGTGTGTGTGCTGACATGTGCCCCTACCAGTGTATTTCTAAAGTGTTTCTGTCTGAGTGTAGCTCTGATGTGTGTGTGTTTGCGTGTCAGTGTGTGCACAGCTGGTCCCACCTGGGGACAACATGTGACCCTCTGAAGTAGATGAGTGCTGCTGGGTAAATTGGTGTCTGTGTTTGTCACGATCTCTCCCCCCTTTCTCTCTTGTTCTCTCTCTCTCTCTCTCTCCATCTGTCTCACTCCCCCCACACACACACGTCAGTGAAGATGACACTCAAATGGCCTACTTTCAGTCTAATCTACTATATACTGAGCAAAAATATAAACGGAACATGCAAATATTTCAAAGATTTTACTGAGTTCATATAAGATATAAGGAAATCAGTCAATTGAAATAAATAAATAGGTTCCTAATCTATGGATTTCACATGACTGAGAATACAGATAATCATCTGTTGGTCACAGATACCTTTAAAAAAAATAAAGGTAGGGGTGTGAATCAGAAAAGCAGTCAGTACTGAATGTGATCACCATTTGCCTCATGCAGCATGACACATCTCCTTCGCATAGAGTTGATCAGACTATTGATTGTGGCCTGAGGAATGTTGTCCCACTCCTCTTCAATGGCTGTGCAAAGTTGCTGGATATTGACAAGAACTGGAACACACTGTTGTACATGTCGATACAAAGCTTCCCAAACCAGTGGTCAACATGTCTATGAGTATGCAGGCCATGGAAGAACTGGGACATTTTCAGCTTCTAGGAATTGTGTGCAGATCATGGGGTTATCATGCTTAAACGTGAGACGATGGCAGCAGATGAATGACACAACAATGGGGCTTAGGATCTCATTACGGTGTCTCCATGCATTCAAATTAACATCAATAAAATGCTAAATGTGTTTGTTGTCCGTAGCTTATGCCTGCCCTCACAATGTTGACGTCAGCAAGCTGCTCGCTCACATGACGCCATACTCTAAAACGACGTTGGAGGCAGCTTATGGTAGAGAAATTAACATTCAATTCTCTGGCAACCGCTCTGGTGGGCATTCCTGCAGTCGTCATGCCAGTTGGACGCTCCCACAAAACTTTTGACATCTGTGGTATTGTGTTGTGTGACAAAACTTCACATTTTTAAAGTGGCCCTTTTATTGTCCTCAGCACACGGTGCACCTGTGTAATGATCATGCTGTTTTAATCAGCGTCTTGATATGCCACACCTGTCTGGTGGATGGATTATCTTGGCAAAGGACAAATGGTCACTAACAGGGATGTAACCAAATTTGTTCATAGAATTTGAGGGAAAAAAATAAGCTTTTTGTGCATATGGAACATTTCTGGGACCTTTTATTTCAGCTCATGAAACATGGGGCCAACACTTTACATGTTGCGTTTTTATATTTTTGTTCAGTGTAATAACAATAATGTTAGTAAAGTGATAGTTAATTTGATGTATGTCAAACACTCAAATACAGAGCAGCTTTTCAAGGTACTTAACAGGCAAATGTCTGTGTCATGACTGGTTACTAGTTGTCCTCCTATTTTTATTCATTGTTGACATAGCTAATTTCACCTGCCTTGTACATTTCCATGGATATCAGTTCCATGCTTATTCATCATTTATTAATCTCATCAATCTGGTTGTTGATTAGAGTTAATAATGATGTCCACCTGCACACTGACTGGCCAGCATTCAAATGAATGCTAATTATCAGCCACCACCTGCTTCATTCCAGCGCCACAGCTCTGTAAGTTTCCATGCTGTTGCTGTTACCTAGCCAGGGTAGACCCTGCTTCTGTGTTCACTAGTGACACCTATTGGACAGACAGGAGAACTGTTGGTTACATGACTTGAATCCACAGCCATAAGGGCTACTACGTAACACTGGCATATTCATCACATAACCATCATATGACAGCTGTTATCACACACACTATGGTAACTGACTACAGTTTTCAGCAATTTTACATGTGGGTTGCAGTCACTCCTTGTCCATAAACTGCATTCAAGGAAACTACATCTTTATTATTTTCATTCTAAAGCACATCTATCACTTAAACAAATATGCTTCGTGTGTGTATTAGAGGAATGTGTGTGTGTTCTAATTGAGTGAGTTGCTGGTGTGTGTGTGTGTTGTCACTTAGCTAAAAATATAATAAGATGAGTTGCTGGTGTGTGTGTGTGTTGTCACTTAGCTAATAAGATAATAATCTGTTAATAAGATGCTTCATGTGTGTATTGGTGTGTGGTTGTTGTTCCAGACTTCCTCTGTTCCAGGCAAGTGCCTTTGCCTTCCTGGCTCCCGCCAGAGCAATCCTGTCACTAGACAAGTGGAAGTGCAACGCTACAGGTAAACACAAACAACACACCCCACCAGTGCCTTCATTATGACCTGGTCTCACCCTCACTCTCCTGTCCACGTGATCTGGCATCAGTAGTGCTGACTGGCACCTCAGTTGGCATCAGATGAGGTTTTCAGGTTGGCATCAGATGAGGTTTCCAGGTTCGGTTGGTGTCCTGGAAAAACCTTGTATCTCACTTTTTGTAGATTCTGATTTTATTAAATGTAAATCGATAGTAGTCATGCCCCTCCATGTTCCATGAAAGTTTCATTACTCTGGAAGTAGAACTAATAAAAGTCATACAAAACGCCTTGTGAACTAGCCTGGCTATTTGAGAACTGGTGTCAGCCAGAGTACTTGTGATCCTCCATGGCGATAGATCAGAAATCAAACCGTGACTTTTAACTTTTTTTTTTGAGATGCACGTATTTTTCCAGGACGCAGACGATAACAGAATGATAAATGTGTTTTAAGCTTTCTTTTATATGTCCTTTCTGTTTTCTTTTCTTTTTTTTCTCACTCCATCTTTCTCTCTGTTACCTTCTCCGTCCCTCTGTCAGTGGTTCCTTCCATGTTCAACGAGACTGAGCTGCTCAACACTGAACACATCTGGCATCCCCGGATACGAGAGGTGAGAGAGGAGTTAAATGCGAGACGGAAGGGGAGGGAGCAGGAGATATTTTATAGTATCCAATCTTTACACTACATAGTGTACAGCGAGAGGTCTACTCCTGTGTTCTGTGTCAGTATTGTTCAAATCCCATGTTAGAGAGCACATCCCAGTGATACCCTCTGGGCCTACACTGAATCGCAGAGTAGATAGAGTTCTAAATGATGTTTGTTTAAACCTGTTGCTGTGACTCAGCCTTTGGCCTTGTGTGTTTGCGTGCGTGTGTGTTTGTGTGTGAGAGTGTGACAGAGGCCTTTAACTCGCATTAACCTTTTATAAGGCTTGTGTAAGCGGGTTTGGTAACCCTGTTTTGATGCGTGTGTGAGGCGGTAACTCAATCACGATGTCACAATGAATAGAATTAGAGACGAGGACGTCGATAGACTATCAAGGCTGTACCAAAGTCTGTCTCTTTGCCCTCCAGATTCAGGGGGCTATCATTGTGTCGTCTCTGATAGAGGTGTGTATTGGCTTCCTGGGGCTCCCTGGGCTCTTGTTGAAATACATCGGGCCCCTAACTATCACCCCGACTGTGGCCCTCATCGGCCTGTCTGGCTTCCAGGCTGCAGGGGAGAGAGCAGGGAAACACTGGGGCATCGCCATGCTGTGAGTAGTATACTGTGGCTCTACTCTCTGCTGACTCACACCTTTATAGTCCCCTATACATTCCCCAGCCCTCTATATGTTTTCCTATAGTGTCTGTTGTCTTTGTCTTGTTATGATGCATGGCAAATTTAGGTGAAAACAGAAAGTAAAATGATTTCTTATCTCATCGATCTTTTGTTATCCTATAAGACTGACTCCCGCCCCACAGAGGCATCCTTAGCCAATCAATTATCATAGCAGCCCATTAAATAGCCAATCAGAATGAATTACCGGCAGACTCAGTCGCCCCTGCGGAATGGAGGTGGGAACCCTTAGTGCTCCAGACAGTCCTCTAGGCCTAGGTTCGGAAGGACTGTTGGTAATTGTTTGTGTCTGCTACATTGTTATTCATTTATTTATTTAGTCTCTTTCGGGAAAATGTGTCTTGCGACTCATCTCAAACAACATAACATCTGTGTTTCTTGGCTATGTAAACTTCTTTGAGTTATCAATGAATTGATTTCATTGTGTTTTTTGAGAATTACACCTTTGGATTCGGCTGTCTTTTTTTTTGCAGTCTTCAACAACGGGTTATTGGTTCTCTTGACAAAACTGTTCTACATATCAAAGCAGATAGTGGATGTGTGCTTAGTGCTTTTCCTTGACCCCTGACTTCTGTATTTCTTGCTCATCTTCTCTCTCCCTCTCTCTAGGACTATATTCCTGGTGTTGTTGTTCTCTCAGTATGCGAGGAACGTACAGCTTCCTCTACCCATCTACAAGGCTAAGAAAGGTTGGACCTCTTATAGATTACAGCTCTTCAAGATGTTCCCTGTGAGTACCCTGACACACACACACACACACACACACACACACACACACACACACACACACACACACACACACACACACACACACACACTCACAGAGAGAGAGAGAGAGATGTGCATGCACAGAGAAATACACTGGTAGGAGCATACACACCTAAATACACATCCCCTTTCCTGGAGTGTGCTTATTGATCCAGTCCATCACAGTGCCATGTGAGATAAGATAAATGGGCACACACTCCTCCATCTCTCTCCGTCTTTTAGATACCTCTTTCCATCCTCCCATTACCTGTCCAGTCCTGCTGTTCAAATCTTATTCACCCTCCCCCGTCTCCTCCTCCCCCGTTCCTCTTAATAAGATCTGAAATGATTCAGCCCTCTGTGGTGCCCTTTTGACTTTGTTTTTCCCTGTTCTGAGCTGTATATATATCTCCTGTGTGCCTGTCTGTCTGGTCGTATGTGAAATTTGTTTAGCCTACTACTTACTAAAACTGCATTCTGTGTACTAATCATACTACATACTATTTAGAACATACTGTTTGGTAAAAACGTATGCAGTAAGCAACAAATATCAACATACTACTCATCCATACTGAGAATGTGTCATCTAATGCGCAATCGTGCTTGTTCCTTACCATTCGTAACTTTCTGTTTTTGCATACCCAAACGGCCTACTATTTAGTATGCATGTACGGGTATTCGGACGTGGCCTGTGTGTTGTAGACCGCCTGTACCCTCCATTCTGTTGGCAAATGTGCAATCACTGGAGAATAAGCTGGACAAGCTCAGTTTGAGACTATTACATAAACAAAACATTAAGAAAAATAATATCCTATGCTTCTCTGAGTCATGGCTGAACAAGTACATGGATAATATACGGTTAGCTGGGTTTTCTGTGCATTGGCAGGAGAGAATGGTAGTGTCCAGTAAGCTCCGGGGGAGGGGTGTGTCTCTTTGTTAACAACAGCTGGTGCGCAATTTCTTATATTAAGGAAGGGTCAAGGTTCTGCTCGCTTGTTAGAATATCTCATGATAAACTGTAGACAACTATTTAACACAAGTTTTCATCTATATTTTTCGTAGTTGTTTATTTACCACCACAAACCGATGCTGACACTAAGACCGCACTCAACTAGCTGTATATGGCCATAAACAAACAACAAAATGCTCATACAGAGGCGGCGTTCCTAGTGGCCGGGGATTTCAATGCAAGAAAACTCAAATCAGTTTTACCTCATTTCTACCAGCATGTCACCTGTGCAACTAGAGGGAAAACTATTTTAGATCAGCTATACTCCACACACACCGAGGCGAATACAAAGCTCTCCCTACTTTTGATGTCTGGCCATAACTCTATCCTCTTGATTCCTGCTTACAAGCAAAAACTCAAAAAGGAGGAATCAGTGACTCACTCAATACGCAAGTTGTCTGATGAAGCGGATGCTAAGCTACAGGACTTTCGCTATTGAGGAGTTTACCACATCAGTCACTAGCTTCATAAATAAGTGCATCGATTACGTTGTCCCCACAGTGACCATACGTACGTGCATATCCCAACCAGAAGCCATGGATTATAGGCAACATCCGCACTGAGCCAAAGACTAGAGTTGACGCTTTCAAGGAGTGGGCAGCCCAGCAATGCAAGCCTACCAGACAGGCTAAATATTTATATGCTAACTTCAAGGCAAGCAAAACAGAACAATGTGTAAGAGCACCAGCTGTTCTGGATGACTGTGTGATAACTCTCTCCGTAGCCGATGTGAGTGAGCCCTTTAAAAAGGTTAACATTCGCGAGGCCTCAGGGCCAGATGGATTATCAGGATGCTTACTCAGAGCATGTGCTGACCAGCTGGCAATTGTCTTCACTGACATTTTCAACCTCTCCCTGACCCTGTCTGTAATACAGTGCATTCCGAAGGTATTCAGACCCCTTAACTCTTTCCACATTTTGCTACGTTACAACCTTACTCTAAAAAATAATTACATTGTTGATCCCCCTCATCAATCTACACACAATACCCCATAATGATGAAGCAAAAACAGGTTTTTATAAATTAACAGAAGTATTCAAAATAAAACACAGAACTATCACATTTACATAATTATTCAGACCCTTTACTCAGTACTTTGTTGAAGCACCTTTGGCAATGATTACAGCCTCATTTCTTCTTGGTTATGATATGATACTACAAGCTTGGCACACCTATATTTGGAGTTCCTCCCATTCTTCTCTACAGATCCTCTCAAGCTATGTCAGGTTTGATGGGGAGCATCGCCACACAGCTATTTTCAGGTCTCTCCAGAGATGTTAGATTGTGTTCAAGTCCGGGCTCTGGCTAGGCCACTCAAGGACGTTCAGAGACTTGTCCCGAAGCCACTCCTGCATTGTCTTGATTGTGTGCTTAGGGTTGTTGTCCTGTTGGAAGGTGAATCTTAACCCCAGTCTGAGGTCCTGAGCACTTTGGAGCAGGTTTTCATCAAGAATCGCATGCTCTGTGCATCTTTCCCTCTATCCTGACTAGTCTTGCAGTCCATGCCGCTGAAAAACAACTCCACAGCATGATGCTGCTACCACCATGCTGCACCAGGCCAAATAGTTTAATCTTGGTTTCATCAGACCAGAGAATCTTCTTTCTCATGGTCTGAGAGTCTTTAGGTGCCTTTTTGGCAAACTCCAAGAAGGTTGTATGTGCCTTTTACTGAGGAATGGCTTCTGTCTGGCCACTCAACCATAAAGGTCTGATTGGTGGGATTCTGCAGAGATGGTTGTCCTTCTGGAAGGTTCTCTCATCTCCACCGAGGCACTCTGGAGCTCTGTCAGAGTGACCATCGGGTTCTTGCTCACCTCCCTGACCAAGGCCGTTTTCCCCGATTGCTCAGTTTGGCCGGGAGGCCAGCTCTAGGAAGAGTCTGAGTGGTTCCAAACTTCTTCCATTTAAGAATGATGGAGGCCACTGTGTTCTTGGTGACCTTCAATGCTGCAGACATTTTTTCGTACCCTTCCTCAGATCTGTGCCTCGACACAATCCTGTCTCGCGTGTCTATAGAAAATCCCTTCAACCTCATGGGTTGTTTTTTTTTCTCTGACATGCACTGTCAACTGCCTTTCCAAATCATGTGCAATCAATTGATTTCACCACAGGTGGTCTCCAATCAAGTTGTAGAAACATCTCAAGGATGATCGATGGAAACAGGATGCACCCAAGCTAAAATCTGAGTCTCATAGCAAAGGGTCAGAATACTTACAGTACCAGTCAAAACATTGGGCACACCTACAGTGGGAGAACAAGTATTTGATACACTGCCGATTTTGCAGGTTTTCCTACTTACAAAGCATGTAGAGGTTTGTAATTTTTATCATCGGTACACTTATACTGTGAGAGACGCAATCTAAAACAAAAATCCAGAAAATTACATTGTATGATTTTTTTTAAGTAATTCATTTGCATTTTATTGCATGACATAGGTATTTGATACATCAGAAAAGAAAAGCAGAACTTAATATTTGGTACAGAAACCTTTGTTTGCAATTACAGAGATCATATGTTTCCTGTAGTCCTTGACCAGGTTTGCACACACTGCAGCAGGGATTTTGGCCCACTCCTCCATACAGACCTTCTCCAGATCCTTCAGGTTTCGGGGCTGTTGCTGGGCAATACGGACTTTCAGCTCCCTCCAAAGATTTTCTATTGGGTTCAGGTCTGGAGACTGTCTAGGCCACTCCAGGACCTTGACTTCTTACGGAGCCTCTCCTTAGTTGCCCTGGCTGTTTGCTTCGGGTCGTTGTCATGCTGGAAGGCCCAGCCACAACCCATCTTCAATGCTCTTACTGAGGGAAGGAGGTTGTTGGCCAAGATCTCGCGATACATGGCCCCATCCATCCTCCCCTCAATACGGTGCAGTCGTCCTGTCCCCTTTGCAGAAAAGCATCCCCAAAGAATGATGTTTCCACCTCCATGCTTCACGGTTGGGATGGTGTTCTTGGGGTTGTACTCATCCTTCTTCTTCCTCCAAACACAGCAAGTGGAGTTTAGACTAAAAAGCTCTATTTTTGTCTCATCAGACCACATGACCTTCTCCCATTCGACCTCTGGATCATCCAGATGGTCTTTTGCAAACTTCAGACGGGCCTGGACATGCGCTGGCTTGAGCAGGGGGACCTTGCGTGCGCTGCAGGATTTTAATCCATGACAGCGTAGTGTGTTACTTTTCTTTGAGACTGTGGTCCCAGCTCTCTTCAGGTCTTTGACCAGGTCCTGCCGTGTAGTTCTGGGCTGATCCCTCACCTTCCTCATGATCATTGATGCCCCACGAGGTGAGATCTTGCATGGAGCCCCAGACCAAGGGTGATTGACCGTCATCTTGAACTTCTTCCATTTTCTAATAATTGCACCAACAGTTGTTGCCTTCTCACCAAGCTGCTTGCCTATTGTCCTGTAGCCCATCCCAGCCTTGTGCAGGTCTACTTACACAGCTCTCTGGTCTTGGCCATTGTGGAGAGGTTGGAGTCTGTTTCATTGAGTGTGTGGACAGGTGTCTTTTATACAGGTAACGAGTTCAAACAGGTGCCGTTAATACAGGTAATGAGTGGAGAAAAGGAGGGCTTCTTAAAGAAAAACGAACAGGTCTGTGAGAGCTGGAATTCTTACTGGTTGGTAGGTGATCAAATACTTATGTCATGCAATAAAATGCAAATTAATTACTTAGAAATAATATAATGTGATTTTCTGGATTTTTGTTTTAGATTCTGTCTCTCACAGTTGAAGTGTACCTATGATAAAATTTACAGACCTCTACATGCTTTGTAAGTAGGAAAACCTGCAAAATCGGCAGTGTATCAAATACTTGTTCTCCCCACTGTACTTATTCAAGGGTTTTTCTTTATTTTTACTATTTTCTACATTGTAGAATAATATTGAATACATAAACTATGAAATTACACATGTGGAATCATGTAGTAGCCAAAAAAGTGTTAAGCAAATCAAAATATATTTTATATTCTTCAAAGAAGCCACCCTTTGCCACGATGACAGCTTTTGCACACTCTTGGCATTCTCTCAACCAGCTTCACCTTGAATGCTTTTCCAACAGTCAGCACACAAAAAAATATGATTTCATCCTTCTTTTTTTTGAAAGACTGTAATGTGGAAAAAGTCAAGGGGTCTTAATAATTTCCGAATGCACTGTACCTACTTGTTTCAAGCAGATCCTGTGCCTTCAAGCAGATCCTATTAAGACCCCTTAACCTATCTAAATGACTACCATCCTGTAGCACTCACATCTTTAAGCATGAAATGCTTTCAAAGGCTGGTCATGCTTCACATCAACACCATCTTTCCAGACACCTTGGACCCACTCCAATTTGCATACCACCTCAACAGATCCACAGATGACACCATCTTTATTGCATTCCACACTACCCTTTTCCACCTGGACAAAAGGAACACCTATGTGAGAATGCTATTTATTGACTACAGCTCAGCGTTCAACAACATAGTGCCCTCCAAGCTCATCACTAAGCTAAGGACCCTGGGACTGGACACCTCCCTCTGCAACTGGATCCTGGACATCCTGACAGTCGCCCCCGGGTGGTGGAAGTAGGAAATAACACATCCGCCAAGCTGACCCTCAACACGCGGGTCCTTCGGGGGTGCATGATAGTCCCCTACTGAACTCCCTGTTCAGCCACGCAAGACTCCAACACCATCATTAAGTTGGACGACAATGAGACAGCCTATAAGGAGGAGTTCAGAGACCTGGCAGTGTGGTGTCAGGACAACAACCTCTCCCTCAATGTGAGCAAGACCAAGGAGCTGATCATGGACTACATGAAACGGAGGGCCAAGCACGCCCCCATCCCCATCGACGGGGCTATAGTGGTGCAGATCGAGAGCTTCAAGTTCCTCGGTGTCCACATCATTAAGGAGCTGGCATGGTCCAACCACACCAACACAGTCATGAAGAGGGCACGACAACACCTGAAAAATATTTGGCATGGGTCCTCAGATCCTCAAAAGGTTCTACAGCTGCGCCATCGAGAGCACTGGTTGCAACTGCTCGGTCTCCAACCAACCGCAAGGCACTTCAGAGGGTAGTGTGTAGGTCCAGTGCATCACTGGGGCCAAGCTTCCTGCCATCCAGGACCTCTATACCAGGCAGTGTCAGAGGAAGACCAAAAAATGTTAAGACTCCAGCCACCCTTGTCATACTGTTCTCTCTGCGACCGCACGGCAAGCAGTACCGGAGCGCCAGGTCGAGGTCCAAGAGGCTTCTAAAACAGTTTCTACCCCCAAGCCGTAAGACTCCTGAACACCTAATCAAATTGCTACCCAGACTATTTGCACCCCCCCTCTCTCTCTTTTACACACTCCTACTCTCTGGTGTTATCATCTATAGCATAGTCACTATAATAACTCTACCTACATTTAAATATTACCTCAACTTAATGGTGCCCCCGCACATTTGACTCTATACCGGCACCCCCCTGTATATAGTCTCGTATTGTTATTTTACTGCTGCTCTTTAATTACTTGTTACTTTATTTCTTATTCTTATCCAGTTTTTTTTTTACTGCATTGTTGGTTCGGGGCTCGTAAGTAAGCATTTCCCTGTAAGGTCTACACACCTGCTCTATGCGGTCCATGTGACTAATACATTTTATTTTATTTGCTCTGTGCCCCCTGCTGGTCATTTGATGTCATGATAGCTCATATATCTGCTGCTCCAGTAGACAGATGCTTGTATTGGTGACTCCACTCTAATAAAGTTCTCTTAATCACTCTCTCTCCCTGTCTGATTAAAAGTTCCGCTCTTTATCAATCTGCTCTTTACAGTTTGAACTGGTGACCTCACAACTCCCATATTGAAAAAAAGTAATCATCACTCTCTGTTTAAAGGGCATTCTATAGAAGTTCTGCAGTTTTATTGTGGTGTTCTTCACTGTAACTCAACAGGACATACTGTAATTATCTGTGTGTTTTGAGGGTCATGTTTGACCCTTAGTGTTTCTGCCTTCCTCAGATCATCATGGCCATCCTGGTGTCATGGCTGATTTGTTTTATCTTTACCGTAACCAATGTTTTCCCACCGGAGAAAGACAAGTACGGTTACTACGCCCGCACCGACGCACGCCAGGGGATACTGGCAGCTGCACCCTGGTTCAAGATCCCCTACCCTTGTGAGTTACCACTCCTTATGGTGTTCAACCCACCCCTAGCTAAGCCCAAATTCTGAATGAGAGCATCCAATAGCTCCGTAGGTTCCTCAAATCTAGAATGTTTTGGAGTTGTTTGTTCCACATCAGTGTGTCGATGTTGGGTTTGTGTTTTTTTTTTTTACCCATAGTTCAGTGGGGTGTTCCTACGGTGACAGCGGCGGGGGTGATTGGTATGTTCAGTGCCGTGGTCGCCAGCATCATTGAGTCAATTGGAGACTACTACGCCTGTGCCCGCCTCTCCTGTGCCCCCCCACCCCCCATTCACGCCATCAACAGGTACTTGACCTTGCTTGCATAGCTCCTTGCCTAATGCACCTCATAGAATATGCTTACCTCACACAGACACAATGGTTTGAATCATGAATTGACATCCGTCTCACTCACTCTCTCCCTCTTTCTTTCTGTTTTTCTCTCTTTGTAGGGGTATATTTACGGAAGGTCTCTCCTGCGTGTTGGATGGGCTGATGGGGACAGGAAACGGCTCTACTTCCTCCAGTCCTAATATAGGCGTGCTAGGCATCACTAAGGTAACCATCACACCCTTAAATACACAGTCCTACTACAAGTTATATTCAAATATTAAATATTTGTTTTAATTGGCTAGTAGTCTGCTTGGATTTAATTTGCTCTCTAGAGTGGGACTATTTTATTCTTCCTGCTTCTTCGCTTTCTTACTCCCTGCTGCTCTCTGATTGGTCCTCCAGGTGGGCAGCCGGCGTGTGATCCAATACGGTGCTGCTATGATGCTACTGCTAGGGCTGGTGGGTAAATTCAGCGCATTGTTCGCCTCCCTGCCTGACCCTGTCCTGGGGGCGCTGTTCTGTACCCTGTTTGGGATGATTACAGCTGTGGGACTGTCCAACCTGCAGTTTGTAGACCTCAACTCCTCCAGGAACCTTTTTGTTCTGGGCTTCTCCATTTTCTTTGGCCTGGTGCTGCCCAGCTACCTCAAACAGAACCCTCTGGTCACTGGTGAGTAGAGGACAAGTGGACTAGAGATTTAGCTCATTGGCCTACTCCTTCAGTGTTCACACATCTAAAAGGACTGGGTAGGTCTCTGAACCCTCTCTCTCGTTCTCTCTCTATCCCCCTTTTCTGTCTCTCAGGTATAGTGTCGATTGACCAGGTGTTGAACGTCCTCCTGACCACAGCCATGTTCGTAGGGGGGTCAGTGGCATTTGTGCTGGACAACACTATCCCTGGTGAGTGGACTGTACTATCCCACTATCACTGTTAGACTAAACTATCACACTACTACTATTAATCTACTACTGTACTCAACCATTTTGAGTGCATTTTGAGATAGGACAAGCATATCACAAACTGTTGCCTTCTCCAATCGCTCACCCCCTCATCCTCTGTCTTCCTCTTCTCTCTCTCTCTCTCTCTTTCCTCTCCTTTCCTCCTGTCAGGTACGCCGGAGGAGCGAGGAATCAGGAAGTTGAAGCGTGGGTCGGGACCCAGTACTGCGGAGCTGGAGGGGATGAGAACCTACGACCTCCCGTTCGGCATGGACTTCCTGCGCCGCCACACCGTCTTCCAGTACTTCCCCATCAGCCCCACCTTCAGTGGCTACCAGTGGGGCGCGATCCGCAAGGCCTGCAGACTTAGGGGGGGACGGGGTGGGGCAGGGAAGGCAGCAGAGATGGAGGGAATCACAGATCCAGGGGAGAGCGGGGTATAGCAGACTGGTAGAACCGGGCTGGGAAGAGAGATGGAGTTTGGTACCATGGAAGGGGTGGAGGTTTTTGGGTAGCGTCAGTGCAGTGTGACATGCTCAACCCTGTCTTGTATGTATGTGTGTCTGTATAACACTGTCTATGGCCTATTCATGCTGTTGTTAGCATGTTATACCAGTGTTGTCACCAGTGTCATGAGTGTGTAATAACAGATGTCCTTATAGGGAACGTTTCAGATGGAGTTGCAACATGCTCTTGTCTCTGCCTAGTATGTGAGTGAAAGAGCATAGGAATGCCTTAGACAGCCCATTATTGAGGTCCCTCTCTTCCCATTGCACTATTTCTTCTAGATCTTCAGTTAACACTTATTTTCTCAGTTAACCTGTCTACATCAGTCAATCTGTCTACATACATTCCAAGGGGAATGGTAAGAAAAGGTTTGTTCTCTGCTGTTTAACCAAAATACTCTGATGTATTACACTCCCAGTGGCCTCTGTGTGTGTGTGTGCGTGCGTGTGTGTATGCCCACCCATGACATTGTGATGGGGTTGAGTGTGTCACTTGCGCTGGCACATTTCTTGTTTCCGGACAGATGGACAGAGACAGACAGACAGATGGATGGACAGTATCTCGTTTACGGCAAAAGTTTAAAGCTGAATGATTGACACCTTACAGACCCATTGAGAATCAGACGCAGCTGGTCAGTCAGCCCTGTTTAGCAAACCTACACTTCCCACGGTGGTTATGGGAAATGTAGTCTCCTGTTGAAAGGGGATTGGATGGAATTGAGGCTTTATAAAAATTCACATTAGACTAATAATTGGCCTGCATACTAAATTTACACACACACACACCAGGCAAGCACACTACCAAACACAAGCAAGGCAAGGTCATGCAGATACTGTTGATGAAAGTGGTAGACCTTAGCCATGCAAAGTGATTGTGGTGTTCGTTTACATTATTAGAGTTAATGCACATTTTGTTTACTGGAACCTGCCCCTCTATTTGGCTTCTATTACCCGTTTAAGTCAAACACACAATTAGGGCTGTTATGGTGACCGCATTATCACAACACCGGCAGTCACAAGTCATGACCGCAGTCAAATTCCACGTGACCGCTGAGTCATGGAAACCAGGCTTCCCCAAAACTGCGCTTTGATGGTCATTAATAGCCTACCAAATTTGCTAAAAGTCACTAATAGCCTTGTACTCAGCGATGTATTGTCCCTCTAATCACTCTGACATCAATGCAAATGCAATCAAAAATTAAATGAAACGATTAATGAGAGCCCTGGAATTCAGAGTTGGAACGGAGTAGGATCACCTATGTGCAGCTAGATAGAGCCAGCTCCTCATAGCTCAACCTGAACTCAAGGGTAGACGTAACATAGTGAATGTCAATACGGGACACTCCATTTAGTATGACATGTTACATTTCATATGGCATGCATTAATTTGCTGTGATAACCATACCAAACGTAACATATACTAATTACTGTCCCAGATATACGTTTACTACACAACATGACCAAAAGTATGTGGAAACCTGCTCGTCGAACATCTCATTCCAAAATCATGGCCATTATTATGGAGTTTGTCCCCTCTTTGCTGCTATAACAGCCTCCACTCTTCTGGGAAGGCTTTCCACTAGATGTTGTAACATTGCTGCGGGGACTTGCTTCCATTCAACAACAAGAGCATTAGTGAGGTCGAGCACTGATGTTGGGCGATTAGGCCTGGCTCGCAGTCGGCGTTCCAATTCATCCCAAAAGTTTTCGATGGGGTTGAAGTCAGGGCTCTGTGCAGGCCAGTTAAGTTCTTCCACACTGATCTAGACATTTCTCCAGAGAACGAACAGTTATTGTGCTGACGTTGCTTCCAGAGCCAGTTTGGATCTCGGTAGTGAGTGTTGCAACTGAGGACAGACATTTTTTACGCGCTTCAGCACTCGTGGTCCCGTTCTGTGAGCTTGTGTAGCCTACCACTTCAGGGCTGAGCCGTTGTTGCTCCTAGACGTTTCCACTTCAGAATAACAGCACTTACAGTTGACCGTGTCAGCTCTAATAGGGCAGAAATTTAACAAACTGACTTGTTCGAAAGGTGGCATCCTATGACGGTGCCACATTGAAAGTAATTGAGCTCTTCATTAAGGCCATTCTACTGCCAATGACTGTCTATGGAGTTTGCATGGCTGTGTGCTCGATTTTAGAAAACGGGTGAACTAGCCGAATCCACTAATTTTGGAGTGTACACATACTTTTGTATAGATAGTGTATGTTATGTCTAGTCTATGAGACCATGCTGCATAGCTGGGGTTGTATTTTTGTTCCCCCACTACAGACGGCTATACCGTTTCGGCTATATCATATTGGTTCGCTAATACAAGACTAGGAAAAGACCCAGTGCACTACATTTGTGATTGTTATATATACAGTACCAGTCAAAAGTTTGGACACCAACTCATTCAAGGGTTTTTCTTTATTTTTACTATTTTCTACATTGTAGAATAATAGTGAAGACATCAAAACTATGAAACAACACACATGGAATCATGCAGTAAGCAAAAAAGTGTTAAACAAATAAAAATATGTTAGATTCTTCAAAGTAGCCACCCTTTGCCTTGATGACAGCTTTGCACACTCTTACCATTCTCTCAACCATCTTCCGCTGGAATGCTGTTCCGACAGTCTTGAAGGAGTTCCCACATATGCTGAGCACTTGTTGGCTGCTTTTCCTTCACTCTGCTGTCCAACTCATCCCAAACAATCTCAATTGGGTTAAGGTTGGATGATTGTGGAGGCCAGGTCATCTGATGTAGCACTCTTATCAATCTCCTTCTCGGTCAAATAGAACTTACACGGCCTGGAGGTGTGTTGGGTCATTGTCCTGTTGGGAAAAAAAATGATAGTCCCACTAAGCGAAAACCAGATGGGTTGGTGTATAGCTGCAGAATGCTGTGGTAGCCATGCTGATTAAGTGTGCCTTGAAATCTAGATTAATCACAGACAAGTGTCACCTTCATGCGTCACAGTGGGAACCACACATGCGGAGATCATCCATTCACCTACTCTGCGTCTCATCAAAGACACAGCGTTTGGACCAAAAATCTCAAATTTTGAATTCAGACCAAAGGACAGATTTCCAACGGTCTAATGTCCATTGCTCGTGTTTCTTGGCCCAAGCAAGTCTCTTCTTATTGGTGTCCTTTAGTAGGGCTTTCAGCAATTTGACCATGAAGGCCTGATTCACACAGTCTCCTCTGAATAGTTGATGTTGAGATGTCTGTTTCTTGAACTCTGAAACATTTATTTGGGCTGCAGTTTCTGAGGCTGGTAACTCTAATGAATTTATCCTCTGCAGCAGAGGTTACTGGGTATTCCTTTCCTGTGGCGGTCCTCATGACAACCAGTTTATCATAGCGCTTGATGGTTTTTGCGATTACACTTGAAGAAACTTTAAAAGTTCTTGAAATGTTCCAGATTGACTGACCTTCATGTCTTAAAGTAATGATGGACTGTTGTTTCTCTTTGCTTATTTGAGCTCTTCTTGCCATGATATAGACTTGGTATAGACCAAATAGGGCTATCTTCTGTATACCACCCCTACCTTGTCACAACACAACTGATTGGCTCAAACACATTAAGAAGGAAAGAAATTCCACAACTAAACTCTTAACAAGGCACACATGTTATTTCCATTCCAGGTGACTACATCATAAAGCTGGCTGGGAGAATGCCAAGTGTGCAAAGCTGTCATAAAGGAAAGGGTGGCTTCTTTGAAGAAACAAATCAAAATACATTTTATATTTGAGATTAACAATTTTTTTTTGGTTACTACATGATTCCATATGTGTTATTTCACAGTTTTGATGTCTTCACTATTATTCTACAATGTAGAAAAATAGTAAATATAAGGAAACCCCTTGAATGAATGGGTGTGTCCAAACTTTAGACTGGTACTGTATATATTTTCTAAAATAAAATAATTTTAAAAAAATGTTCGCACCCCTAGGCCTATAGGCATGCATTATTTTGCAACTTTTTCAAATCATAGTTGCATGTATCATGTAGCCTAGCCCATAGAATATATGTTTTAGAAGGTTTGTCTAAAGTGGCCAAATAACTCTATATCATAGCCTATAGCCCTTGGATCCCTGGGGCCGGGTTGGAGAGCCCATAGCCTACAGACACTATAGTGAAACATGTATTCTTATAAGCCCAGTCATCGTGTGTGAAAGCAGAGTTTGCTATTCGAGTGCAGGCTTCGTATTACATGTTGGTTTTTGGGGCCATTAATTTCAAAATAATTCCACACATTTATCATATGTGAAAGACCAGATGAAATTGAAAATAGTCTGATGGTTGAGAATATTATCAAGTGCTTGACAAATTGCGAATGAGAGACGGATGAAGTGTGTGCAGCCTGCTCAAGAAACAGAGCAGAGCGCATGCCTTTCATGCAACGTTTTTCAAATCATCATTACAGCATTTGTCAGCCTTTGGCTATATGTTTTGATTGCTAATACATTCCAAGGTTTGCATCACAACTACAGTTGCACAAATAACTCTAAATGAAGCATATAGGAGGACTTGTTTCAAGTTATGACTTTGTTAACCGCTCAACACAGAATAGGGAGTGCAACACGTGTGCACTCCCTCGGACATCGTTTTGGGGAAATATCCATTCTATTTTATTCACCTATGTTCAGTTGTATTCTTCTTACTATGAAATAATATTAAATAATTCCACAAGAATTCTAAGCAAATCTTGTGTGTTAAATGAACTAGTGCCACAGCCATATGGCATAGCCAGATCAGGGGCGAACATAAGGATGACTCAGAATATACTATTCTGTTCTTCTGAAATAGGCTACATCTTCATATAATTTCTTTAGACCTGCCTAAAATAGTCTATATTACATAGATTTATACAACTTGTTAAAATGTAGATGTTCCAAAGGTCTGCATCAGTGGCTTGTTAGACTATGTGTGGAAGCCCGGAGATGCTAAACGTGTTTATGTTAATTAAAGGTCATTTTAACGTGAACCCAGCAATTATTTGCATGGCAGTTAGGCTGACA
Organism: Oncorhynchus keta; assembly: GCF_023373465.1. Classification (NCBI taxonomy): domain Eukaryota; kingdom Metazoa; phylum Chordata; class Actinopteri; order Salmoniformes; family Salmonidae; genus Oncorhynchus; species Oncorhynchus keta. The sequence continues at coordinate 36,669,476 of NC_068434.1, read as the reverse complement.
AAATTGCATGACTGCCACTGCCCTACACACAACACAACAGATCTCCCAACAAACTGTCAATGTCCTCCACTGAACAGGGGGCCCGGTCCCAAATCAACCTCTAGTCCTGGACACTTCTCCTAAGTCCCCTAGTCGGGACACTTCTCCAAGTCTCCTAGTCCCGGACACTTCTCCTAGTCCCCTAATCTTTGGACACTTCTCCTAGGCCCCTAGTCTTGGACACTTCTCCTAGCACCCTATTCCTGGACACATCTAAATGCCCTCTCATAGATCTGAAAGAACTAGAATGGATGTATGGAAATATCATGGTAACAACCCTCCTGAAGGGTTAGTTGAAGCTAGTAGGCCACCACTTTTGATTACACCTGTCTGTTTCTTTCACATCCAGGAAGGGCCATGAAGAAGAGTCTAGTCCATGGGTATGAGCTAGTGCTGGGGAAGAGGGCTTGATTTGGGACTGGAAATGAGGGTCAAAATCGATATGTTCACCCAGTCAGCTTGCAGGCCTTACTGTGTCAGTATTATCTTTCGTATCTTTAACTACCACCACCAAAAACCAGCTCTCTCATGAACGCGTACTCCCTCATCCAGCTGCTGTTATTACAACTGGAATTTCAAGGTTGACTTATGAGCTGCTTGTAAGACATTGAATAGTTTAACAAGTAATACAAACGCTTTAGCACGAAGCAGAATGCACTTGGATTTCTAGTTGTGCGATCACACCATTGTTTTTAAAATGTAGCCATTTTTTCTAACTCACTGATATCCTTAATTTTGCCAATGTGTGTTGGATGCCTACTTAGACTAGTGTTTGGGTAGTGTTTGTCAGCACATGCATGGGGGTATAGGTGGTTTGGCCACTGCCCAGGCCACCGCCTGAGTAAAGATCATGCTATGATTTAAGGCTTATGTTCAGAGTAACACCCGTGCAGGGTTTGCAGAGGAAGGAAGAGGAGAGACGCTCCACAGATTTAGCTAGGCAAATTACCAGAAAAAAACGTATGTACCCAGATGCCTGACTGAAAGTGAGAAGTAGTGAAAGAAAAGAGGTGGTTTTTAAAGTGCCAATCGCATCCCTGATTTCTGTCCTGCCCTCTGCTCTGTCCTACTCTGCTACAGATGTCAGGTGGTCTACTGTTCTGTTCAAGTGAACATGTTTGATTTACAGACACGGCACCATAACAGTATCTTCAGGTTTAAGGGTGTGTAATGGAGGGGGTATTTTAAAATGTTTATAGGAGAGGGGGAGAGGGGTTGTGGCTGTATTATTATTATTATTATTATTACAATTTTTTTTTTTTTTCAATGGCTCATAGACTGTACAATCTTATCCTGCACCTATTAATTACTTATTGTTATGATTGTTACTTGAGCCATTGTTCATATTGTTGGCATTGTTCACTTATTTGTGAACAGTGTAACCCCCCCCTCCCCCCAAATCCTCTCTCCATCCCTCATGTGTGGGGTCAAGTTCATGTCAATAATTCACAACTGAGGGTGCATCAGAAATGGCACCCTATTCCCTATATTATGCACTGTACTGCATAAGGGATAGAATGTCATTTGGGACAAACTTAGTGTGATTGACATGGGGGCAACTTTTTTGGAACCTCTGCTATGTGTGTTTGCACTGGAGTGCTGTGTTACTGTGTGAGCCATCATCCATAGAAAACCAATGGTTGAGGTAGGGTTGAATTGAGACTCCTTCTGGCCAGTGTGGTTGACTATCATAAGCCTACATGATACTTAACAACATGAACAAGATGCACAGTTTCAGACTGAACCAAAATGCAAAAGAAGCACCTATCCTTTCTTCATTCTTTCTCAAACTATTTCCCTTGCTCTTCTATTTGCTGCACCAAAACAATGAGTGGGAGTAGTCACTGGTTCAGAAATGCAGACATTTTTAAAATGTTAAGTAACATTTCAGATTTACTTTGTTTTATCTTGTTGATTATTTTATTTAGTTATGATTAGTAAGAAAGTAATTGTTTAGTGAAATTTATGTGACGAGTATTTGTGTGCTTTATGCACAATGTCAGAAAGATATTTATCAGTTTAGAATTGACTTGTTCTGGCCCTATAGTAATTTTCTGATTTTCCGTTGTTGCAGAGAGATCATGATAGTCTTAGTCTCCACAGGCAGCAGGTTGAACTGGACATGACTCCGTTAGGACCTCGAACTAGACCTGGAGGTGTGGGAAAAGGAGAACACCTTGAACATTCTACTCTAAACAGACTAACTATAGTCAGGGTGTGGAGAGAAGAGGATAGCCAATGGTTTTGTACCAGTGTTTGATATGGCAGCATGCTTGGTACTGCCTTGCTCTACAGAGCAGAGAAGAGGAAGGAACAGTGGATAGATGGAATAGACCAGTCCTTCAACTTGCTCAACTACCCCTCCCCCCTCCACTCCTGCAGTGCAGATATGGTGTCCGTGTCCTCTCTGTTTAAGTGTACCTGTTTTCGAGAGAGAATGTCTGAAATAGCATGTTGTCCACTAGGGGAGTAGGGTGTTATTTCAGCTTCAGCCCATAGACCACCTCATTGGAAGCCAATGCCTCACCTCTGTATGAGCTTTAACTCATTCTCAATGTTAAAAACCATGCCCCACGAGCCAGGTCAAGGTATGGCCATGTCGATGACACAAAGACATATATCCCTTTCAGTTATTTTGAAGGGGAAACTACCTGAAGAATATACATTTCTCTTTCTCAAGTGTTTTATCTTTTTAAAGTTTTTTTTTTTTAATACATCGGTATGTTTATTACAGACAGATGTTTGTAAGAAAATAAATCATGCATTTTAATATTTTGTCATGCTGCAAAGTGCACCATTTATTACATTTTTATTTAATTAAAATAAAGAATACATTTCTTTCTATTTTTAATCTGTAGTTTGGTGGAATACTTTTGCTAGTTAGAATTTTTTTAAATATTGTATATTTCCAACATTGCTTCCTGTTATCATGTTAATAAAGTGTTCATGCAAATTGAGAAACGCCTGACAAACTTTAAACAGATGTAAAAAAATATATACATGTATATTGAATTGAGTAGGCTACAGTGTGTGGAAAACTTCTGGACCAGGCATTGTGTATACTAATAGTAGCAACAAAATGTTATATTCTTTGTTCCTTAAACTATTTAATAAGATGTTACAGAATTAATGCTGTCTATTGTCTTTATTGTTAGTAGAAATCAATTAATTATGTTTAGACCTCTATCTTACTATTTCAGCCGAGGCTTAACATAAACACAATAGATCTGCTGCACAACCACATATATAGTCTCAAGTTCTATTGTTTAAATGATCCATTGTTTAAATGATCCTCTTTCAACTTGTCCACTCTCTCCACCCCTGAGAGTGAGTGTTCGTGATAGTGAGATTAAGCATATTGTTGTGTCTAGTAACATCACACACTAAACCATCCTCTTTATTGACGTCAGGACGTCTGAGCGGCGCAACTAGAGCAGATGTTACTGAAGAGATTAGTGGGACATAGAGAAGAGAGCAGCAGAGGAGAACGCCACTTAATGGCGCCTACTTTAAATACATTTTATTGACTACTATGTTTAGAATAAGAGTGATTACATACAGCCTAGGTTACTGCCATACAACCCCACATATCAACTGAAATCAGTCAAAGCACATGAACATATATTAAGTGTTAAGTACCTAATGGTTTTAATATTGAATTTGACCTACACAGTTTTAAAATGAAGATTGCAACTCTCACTTTAAGTAGGCCTATCCCTTGTGTATGCGCAGTGGGTCTAGTTATCTATCAGCCCCTATGCATGTGAATTGGGGGTAGCATTGTTTTCAAGATTCACCCTCCTATTCTATTCACCTATTCAGAGAGTGAGCAGTCAGCGCGAACAAAGCTGCGGCAGATCGTGCGCTGATTGGTTACCGGGTACGGTGCCAGAGGTCCACTACAACAGATGGGGTTCTCCTCTCGTCGCGCAGACGCCACGCATGCAAACCCCGGTGCGTGCATGCACCGATTGTTTCCTATGCCCGGGTAGGGCGAACCGAGCAGGGAACGAACAGACTGGGCGACTCGCGGTTTACGGTTAACGACTATCCCACCCGAAACCCAGGGTGGCAGAGAAGAACCAAGCCCAGTTGATCGTTTGTAAACATTAACAACTAAAGCCCGAAGAGGTCCTGAAAATCACCACTAGCAACTCTGTCCGTAAGTAGGCTATATGTTAAAGCGACATTAGTCTGCCATGCCTCTAACGATCGATAAACTCACAAGGCAAACACTTTGTTATTTGTATTTGCATAGATATTGGCTATAGTTTCGCCAGGTAGAGCAATTGTGACTGGAACAAGAATACGTGTGCGACTAATTTAGATCCATAAACAGTTTAGAAGTAATCGGAGATGAACGTTCTTGCATTGATAATGCAATGCTATTAGCCCTCAACTAACAGCAATTAGTACCAAATTATAATTTTGCTGGGAAACAAATTCACATGTTTTTCCAGTTTTTATTATGCCATTGCACAGAAATGAAACCGATTAGAAGCCATATCTTTGCTCTGCCTATACAGTTTAGTAGGCTAGTCTATAAAACATTATGTGTCTGTCTGGACAGATTACATAACACCAATATCAGATAGGCTACTTAAGATTCTTCTCACACAAACTCACACACACACTGGCCAGTGGTAGTGCCCAGAGACTGATCCTCTCAGATATGGATGTCCAAGCATGTGGTCATATCTTCCACACTAAGTTGTGAGGGAATTCATAATATTGGCCTGTACCTTAAATGATTGATAGACTATTGTGCTTCCTAAGGTCATATACAATTTCACAATAGTGGTGTGATTCTGAAGAAGGCCATTGAAGGCCGAAACGTCAATCTTTTAAACTTGTCTAATATAACAAAGTATGTTTTATGGTGAGTGTTGCACCTTTTCCAGCCTAATGACACCATAATGGTGTGAGCAAGGTTGAAGGGGCATCTTGTCTATTTACAAACACACACACACAAAAGCTTTGCCACTGTGTGATAAAGTGTTGTTTTTAGGGTTGCTATGACAATTTGAATAATAGTGGGAGAGCAAAGTTGGGGTTGAGAGGGAGGAATTCAGGAAGAGTACAGAACTGGAGGTTTGGACCTGCATTCATCCCTTCGGCTAAAGCAGTTGAGGACAGAGGCACGGGGCAAGAGATCAAAGTGTGTGTGTGTGTGTGTGTGTGTGTGTGTGTGTGTGTGTGTGTGTGTGTGTGTGTGTGTGTGAAAGAGAAGTCAGGAAATTGAGGTCAGGAGTTTTAATGTCAGTGGATTAGTGCCAGTCTGTGGGAGGCGGAGGGAGGGGGGGGGTGGAGTCAGAGAGAGAATGGTAAAAGGGATGGAGGAAAACAAGTTAGATAAAGAGGAAACAAAGGGAAACAACAGCACTAATGAGAATAGATATTTTACAACAAGGAAGCAATAGACCAGGAGTTCAGCGCAAGAGAGTGAAAGATAGGATAGAGAGAGGGGGAAGAGAAGAGGGAGTAGAAAGCAATCGAAAACTCTTCTGCTTTGCCAATATTTATGCCTGCTTTCCATGCCAATGAAGCTTATTTCCTTCAGAAAGTATTCATACCTCTTTACCTATTCCACATGTTGTTGTGTTACAGCCTGAATTCAAAATGGGTATAAAAACATGTTCATCTACACACAATACCTCATAATGACAAAGTGAAAACCTGTTCTATAGAATGTTTTTATGACGTGCACTCCATAAAAAAAGACCGCTAGAGATTATGTTTGTCTATTATGTTGAGCGGAATCACCTGGTTCATTAATTTGTGAACGTTGTATTATGTTATTGAAGGCTGCTGCTGTAGACGTATGCATTGAAGCCTGCTTAATTACCTGCCTGCCCTCCGTGCTGGATTGTCATTTAGATAAACGGCACGTGAGCACTTTAATGATGGCTTATTATCGGTGATGGCACTCGGAGCCACAGAATTCATACAGTGCCTTGAGAAAGTATTCATACCCCTTGACTTATTCCACATTTGGTTGTGTTACAGACTGAATTCAAAATTGATTAAATATATATTTTTCAAACATCTACACACAATACCCCATAATGACAAAGTGAAAACATGTTTTTAGACATTTTAGCAAATGTATTGAAACTGAAAGACAGAAATATCTCATTTACGTAAGTACTCACACCCCTGAGTCAATACTTTGTAGAAGCACCCTTGGCAGCAATTACAGCTGTGAGTCATTCTGGGCAAGTCTCAGAGCTTTGCACACCTGGATTCAATCTCTGTGTTGATCATTGCTAGACAACCGTTTTCAGGGACTTTCAAGTAGATTTATGTCAAAACTGTGACTTGGCCGCTCAGGAAGAGTCACTGTCTTCTTGGTAAGCAACTCCAGTGTAGATTTGGCCTTGTGTTTTAGGTTATTGTCCTGCTGAAAGGTGAATTCATCTCCCAGTGTCTGGTGGAAAGCAAACTCCCCATTCCTTAATGATTACAAGCATACCCATAATATGATGCAGCCATCACTATGCTTGAAAATATGGAGAGTGGTACTCTGTAATGTGTTGTTTTGGATTTGCCCCTAACATAACACTTTATATTCAGGAAAAATGTGAATTGCTTTGCCTAATTTTTGCAGTATTACTGTAGTGCCATGCTGCAACAGAATGCATGTTTTCAAATATGTTTATTCTATACAGGCTTCCTTCTTTTCACTCTGTCATTTAGGTTAGGATTGTGAAGTAACTACACATGTCAGTTTTCTCTTATCACAGCCATTAAACTCTATAACTGTTTTAAAGTTATCATTGGCGTCATGGTGACATCCCTGAGTGGTTTCCTTCCTCTCTGGCAACTGAGTTAGGAAGGACGTCTGTATCTTTGTAGTGACTGGGTGTATTCATACTGTCACGCCCTGATCTTTTTCACCTGTCTTTGTGCTTCTCTCCACCCCCCTCCAGGTGTCGCCCATCTTCCCCATTCACCCCTGTGTATTTATACCTGTGTTCTCTGTTTGTTTTGTTCGTAGAACCTACCAGCATTTCCCCCTTGCTCTTGTCTCGTCTTAGTTCCTGTTTTCTAGTTTTTCCCGGCTTTGATCCCTCTGCCTGACCTGAGCCTGCCTGCCGTCCTGTACCTTTGCCCCCCTAATCACTCACTCAGGGATCCCACCTTGTATCTGATGAACTCCGGAAGTCCCCGGCATCTACGTCCCCGAGAGAGTCCGAGCTTACCTGAGTTCCACAAAGAGCTTCCAAAGACTGCAGATTCACCTCTTCCCGAGCTGATGCAGCTCGGCAAGGCTAGGCTGTCTCCAGCCGAACTCGTACGCAGACTTTTTGTATCTACCTGTCCCTTCAAGAGACCTAGCTCATTCGTTGGAGTGAGTACTCTGTTGGGTCTTAAAGATAATTTTTCTTCTCTCCTTACTCGCCCCCCTCTCCACCCCACCCTGCTGTGGGGCGACCAGTCCAAGTCTCTCCTGATACTCATCGACTCAAGGGCCCATGTGAGGCTTATGGACGTTACCCTGGCGTCCGAGCTGGGCATCCCCACTCAACCCCTCTCCGATTTCCATGGATGTTAAGAGTGCTGGACGGGTGCTCTGTAGGCCCGGGTCACCCACCATACCACACCCATCAACCTATGATTGTCAGGGAACCACAACGAGACAATCCAATTCCTGCTAGTTGAGTCTCCACAGGTTCCTGTGGTATTGGGATTCTCTTGGCTCCAGCGACACAATTCCTCTATTGACTGGGCTACTGGTGACATCGTGGGCTGGAGCCCGTCCTGCCACACTCATTGCCTGAAATCAGCTCTGCCAGCCCCGGGACATCTTCCTGGGGGCTTGTAAATTGCGCCGATCCTCTCCACCAGCCCGACGAGTATCCAATAAGGTCAAGCCAGATGCGCTGGCATGCCACTCTAGACCCGCGGCTACACCCGCTGAAGCCAAGATGCCATGTGGCATCCCTTGAGGAGGGGGGGTACTGTCACGCCCTGATCTGTTTCACCTGTCTTTGTGCTTGTCTCCACCCCCCTTCAGGTGTCACCTGTCTTTGTGATTGTCTCCACCCCCCTTCAGGTGTCACCTATCTTCCCTGTTATCCCCTGTGTATTTATGCTTGTTTGTCTGTTGCCAGTTCGTTTTGTTCGTAGAACCTACCAGCATTTTCCCTCTTGCTCCTGTCTTGTCTTAGTTCCTGTTTTCTAGTTTTTCCCGGCTTTGACCCCTCTGCCTGACCTGACCCTGAGCCTGCCTGCTATCCTGTACCTTCCAAAGTGTAATTAATAACTTTACCATGCTCAAAGGGATATTCAGTGCCCTTCTTTGCGAGGCATTGGAAAACCTCCCTGGTCTTTTTGGTGGAATTTGTCTTTGAAATTCACTGCTCAACTGAGGGGCTTTCAGATAATTGTATGTGTGGGGTACAGAGATGAGGTAGTCATTCCAAAATCATGTTAAACACTGGTCCTTCTGTAGCTCAGTTGGTAGAGCATGGCGCTTGTAACGCCAGGGTAGTGGGTTCGATCCCCGGGACCACCCATACGTAGAATGTATGCACACATGACTGTAAGTCGCTTTGGATAAAAGCGTCTGCTAAATGGCATATATTATTATATTATATATTATTATTGCACACAGAGTGAGTGCACATTTTTACTCCTTAACCTTTCTGGTGCAGGCGTTCCGTTAGCTACCCACCTCGACAACATCCGATGAAATTGCAGAGCGCCAAATTCAAAATACAGAAATAGTCATAATAAACATTCATAAAAAATACAAGTGTTATACATCGGTTTAAAGATGAACTTCTCGTTAATCCAGCCACTTTGTCAGATTTCAAAAAGGCTTTACGGAGAAAGCATACGATGCGATTATCTGAGGACTGCGCCCCGCTTACAAAAGCATACAAACATTTTACAACCAAGTAAAGGAATTACAAAAGTCAGAAATAGCAATAGAATGAATCACTTACCTTTGAAGATCTTCATATGGTTGCAGTCACAAGAGTCCCAGCTCCACAATAAATGTTTGTTTTGTTCGATAAAGTCCCTCTTTATATCCCATAAACTCAGTTTTTGTTGGCACGTTTTGTTCAGTAATCCACTGGCTCAAAGGCGGTCAAAACATGCAGACGAATACATCCTAATAGTACCGGTAAAGTTTGTCGAAACATGTCAGACAATGTTTCTAATTAATCGTCAGGTTGTCAATTGTCTAAATAATCGATTATATTTCAACCGGACAATAACGTATTCAATAGAAAGGAAAAACAACGAAGGGCGCGCACTCGGTCACACACGCAAACCAGCACTGCATGATTCTACAATCCACTGACCAGAAAGGTCTCATTCTTCTTCATTTTTTAGAAAACAAGCCTGAAACAATGTCTAAAGACTGACATCTAGTGGAAACCATAGGAACGGCAATCTGGGTCCTAACCCATTAGATACTCTATAGGCATTCAATTGAAAATACCCACATCAAAAAATCCCACTTCCTCGATGAATTTTCCTCAGGTTTTTGTCTGCCATATCAGTTCTCTTATACTCCCATACATTATTTTAACAGTTTTGGAAACTTTAGAGTGCTTTCTATCCAAATCTACCAATTATATGCATATCCTGGCTTCTGAGTAACAGGCAGTTTACTTTGGGTATGCTTCTCATCCAGACGTTGAAATACTGCCCCCAAGCCATAAACGTTTTAACTTTATTAAGGCTTGCCATAACAAAGGGGTTGAATACTTATCGACTCAAGACATTTCCGCTTTTCATTTCTAATTCATTTGTAACAATTTAAAAAAATATAATTCCACTTTGACATTGTGGTATTGTGTGTAGGCCAGTGACAAAACATGTAAATGAGGTATTTACATTTAACCCATTTTAAATTCAGGCTGTAACATAACAAAATGTGGAAAAAGTCAAGGGTGTGAATTCTTTCTGAAGGCACTATAATTGTGCGGAAAGAGGGAGGAAGAGAGAGCAATGCTTAGACTAGAGAGAGACAGGCTTGGCTGCTGTGGTTGGTAAGGGGTGGAGGAGGAGAGGTATGCTGACTTGGCTGCTGTGGTTGTTTAAGGGTGGAGGAGAGAGAGAGACAGGCTTGGTTGCTGTGGTTGTTGTAGAGAAGGATTCAAGGGAATGCGGAGGGAGGGGAAGACCGGGGGGCTATTTTTGGAGCCCCATCCAGACAGAACAGATCACACTATCCCAAAATCCATCATCCCAGCAGGAATGCAGAACAGAACACAGAGCCATGGGCTGAGCTAGCCTGGGTCAATGTTGGGTCAATTTCTCTGTTTTTTGATACGGACGGTCGTTTCCCCCCAAAACAACAGGCATGGTACGTTTTCTGCAAGCAGCAGAAAGAGTCAATTGAGACAGATCAGAAGTAGTGTGTCAGTGTAGACACATCATTATTAATCTCTAGTGGACAGCTGTACGTAACATAAAGTAGCTGATGCAGTTAAGCAAGATTTTCGATCTAGGTTTCATTATTGATGTAGAAATGCCAGGCTAGACCAGGGGATCCCACATGTCCAGTCTTAAACAACATACCAGTAGTGGGTCCTATTCCTAGGACCTTTGGCTTGGACCAGCATACTTCCGCCCTCAAGGACTGAGCCACAGCCACCCATCCCTGGTCTTGGTATTAAATGCCCAGTGCTGTCAAAAATGTATTTTAGGACAATAACCTAAAATACAAATATACACTGGAGTTGCTTACCAAGATGACATTGACTGTTCCTGAGTGGCATAGTTACAGTTTTGACTTAAAATCAGCTTGAAAATCTATGGCAAGACTTGGAAATGGCTTTTTTGCGATGATCAATATCCAACTTGACGGCGCTTGAAGGATTTTTAAAAGGATAATGTGCAAATACTGTACAATCCAGGTGTGCAAAGCTCTTAGAGTCTTACCCAGAAAGACTCACAGCTGTAATCACTGCCAAAGGTGATTCTAACATGTATTGACTCAGGGGTGTGAATACTTATGTAAATGAGGTATTTAATTTTGAATGCATTTGTAAAAATGTATAAAAACATGTTTTCACTTTGTCATTTTGGGGTATTGTGTGCAGATCCATTTTGAATTCAGACTGTAATACATCAAAAAGTCAAAGGGTACGAACATTTTCTGAAGGCATTGTATATTTCCACACTATGAGTTTGGAATAATATTGTGTAAAAGAACGAAAATGCCCTTTTAGTATATGAGCTATTTGAAAAGAACGCCTGACATTTCAGCCTGCTTTGGTGGGATGGAGATTTGGCCTGCCTGGTTAATAGAGTTCCAAATTTGTTAATAGAGAGTTCCAAACGTCTCTCCCAATAACAGCTAGTTTTCAATTTTCCCCTTCCCACTCCAGACAGTCCTAGCTAAATTATTGCTTGAGAAATTGCTCTTTGCTAAGAAGCTATTTTAGTTTGTTTTGAATTTTTTGTTATTTAAAACAGTCACAGTAACGTACTTAATTATTACCCAGAAATGATTTGATATTGAGATAAAAAATAGCAGCATTGGACCTTTAAAAGCTAATGTCTCCTATTGTGTTGTTCAGTGGTGCCTGACAGGGCCTAATGTAGGTGCTGAAATATTGATAGTGCTGCATGGTGTGTGGGTTGATTGTGACCATATGAAAAATGTAATACCAATCATTAAACGTGTTTATGGTTGTGAGGTGTTGGCTGGACACCTGAGGTATGGTGTGGTTGTTGTCTGTTGCTTCGTACCTCTCAATTCCTCTGTCTGTATATGGGGGTACGTGTGAGCCTTTCAGAGAGAAGCTGTGTGTGTTTTTGTGTGTGTGTTGGTGCCTTTCTCCGTGTGTGTGTGTGTGTGTGTGTGTGTGTGTGTGTGTGTGAGAGAGCGATATCATATTTCATGTCTGTAGTTTGAATTGAGGAAGTCTCACTCATGTCAGAGCGGCAGCGTCAGTTTCCGCTGTGACTGAGGCTCCGAAGGAGGAAGAGATTAGCGGATGGGGATCGCTTCCTTTTAACCAGCCCCTTCAACCGCCACTCTCTGGTGCTCTCTCCATCGCCTCTCCCCTTTCTCTTACAAACACACTGAAGCCTTAGACTCACTCTCTGGTGCTCTCTCCATCGCCTCTCCCCTTTCTCTTACAAACACACTGAAGCCTTAGACTGAGGCACTGGGTCATCTACCCTGGGTACACAGCCACTGAGACAGACTCTGAAGAGCCACACTTAGTGCTGAACTCTCACTCTCCTCCACAGAAAGGACACAGTAGCTTCATTGGGCTCCTGCCTGGCTGTCTTCAGGTAAACTCCTCTGACTGGACCCTGAGGACTAACTTATTGTGTGTTTGTGCAGCTAGCGGATCTCTCATTTCCTGGCCTACCAGCATCATACATATCTTAGCACGGTAAGCCACACAGCGGCCTTATACACACGCACACAAACACACACTATTTCAGCAATGAAATAGTGAGGTAGTCTGCCACAGTAGTTGTAGCAAGATACACTGGGTAGCATAACAGTGTGGGTTAGAGTGTATATGCTAATGGCAGTGATTTAAGAGGTCTTTCAAGGAGGAGGAACTTAGCTTTCTGGTACCTGGGACAAGGCTGAGACACTGTGTGTGCAACTGAAATGATTCATGCACCTGTTCTTGTCCATCTGGATGCTTCTGTGCTGCCCCCTAACATACACACACCATTTCAGCTGGGCAGGAAGGAAACATGTGAGGGTGCTGGCAGCATGCCATATTAAATTAACATCTGTTTGTGTGATGGTCACCATGGAAGCTTCCGTGTGTGCTAGTGGTTTTCTGTGTGCGGTGTGTTTTAGACAGATGGGAGAGGAGGAGGCAAAGAGTAAGAGAGAGAGATTGTGTCCTCCATCTCACACTGACAGAGACTTGTGTCACAGAGACAGTTTGTCGAGTCACACCAGGAAAAGGAGCCATAAAAACTCACAGACCCATATCACATGGGTCTGAGCTAGAGGTCAACCGATTATGATTTTTCAACGCCGATACCGATTATTGGAGGACCCAAAAGGCCGATACCGATTATTGGAGGACCCAAAAGCCCGATACCGATTATTGGAGGACCCAAAAGGCCGATACCGATTATTGGAGGACCCAAAAGGCCGATACCGATTATTGGAGGACCCAAAAGGCCGATACCGATTATTGGAGGACCCAAAAGGCCGATACCGATTATTGGAGGACCCAAAAGGTCGATACCGATTATTGGAGGACCCAAAAGGCCGATACCGATTAGTCGGACTATTTTTATTTTATTTATTTGTAATAATTACAACAATACTGAATGAACACTTATTTTAACTTAATATAGTACACCAATAAAATCAATTCAGCCTCAAGTAAATAATGAAACATGTTCAATTTGGTTTAAATAATGCAAAAACAAAGTGATGAAGAAAGTAAAAGTGCAATATGTGCAATATAAGAAAGCTAACGTTTAAGTTCCTTGCTCAGAACATGAGAACATATGAAAGCTGGTGGTTCCTTTTAACATGAGTCTTCAATATTCCCAGGTAGGAAGTTTTAGGTTGTAGTTATTATAGGAATTATAGGACTATTTCCCTCTATACCATTTGTATTTCATTAACCTTTGTCTATTAGATGTTCTTATAGGCACTTTAGTATTGCCAGTGTAACAGTATAGCTTCCGTCCCTCTCCTTGCTCCTCCCTGGGCTCAAACCAACAACACAACGACAACAGCCACCATCATAGCAGCGTTACCCATGCAGAGCAAGGGGAACAACTACTAGAAGGCTCAGAGCGAGTGACGTTTGAAACGCTATTAGCGCGCGCTAACTAGCTAGCCATTTCACTTCGGTTACACCAGCTTCATCTCGGGAGTTGATAGGCTTGAAGTCATAAACAGTGCAATGCTTGACGCACAGCGAAGAGCTGCTGGCGAAACGCACGAAAATGCTGTTTGGATGAATGTTTACGCGCCTGCTTCTGCCTACCGCCGCTCAGTCAGATACTTAGATACTTAGTCAGATTATATGTGACGCAGGACACTTATCTAATATCTAGTAACATATCAACCATGTGTAGTTAACTAGTGATTATGATTGATTGTTTTTTCTAAGATATGTTTAATGCGAGCTAGCAACTTACCTTGGCTTACTGCATTCACGTAACAGGCCTTGTGGAGTGCAACGAGAGAGAGGCAGGTCGTTATTGCGTTGGACTAGTTAACTGTAAGGTTGCAAAATTGGATCCCCTGAGCTGACAAGGTGAAAATATGTCTTTCTGCCCCTGAACGAGGCAGTTAACCCACCGTTCCTAGGCCGTCATTGAAAATAAGAACGTGTTCTTAACTGACTTGCCTAGTTAAATAAAGGTATAAAAAAAATTAAAAAATAATTTGGCAAATCAGCGCCCAAAAATACAGATTTCCGATTGTTATGAAAACTTGAAATCGGCCCAAATTAATCGGCCATTCCGATTAATCGGTCGACCTCTAGTCTGAGCTGGCATAGCAGAGAGAACAACATTAACCCTGCATATAAACTGGCTGGCTAAAAGATGCAGCTAACTAGCTACAGTTGAAGTCGGAAGTTTACATACACCTTAGCCAAGTACATTTAAATGTAATCCTAGTAAACATTTCCTGTCTTAGGTCAGTTAGGATCACCACTTTATTTTAAGAATGTGAAATGTCAGGATAATAGTAGAGTGATTTATTTCAGCTTTTATTTCATCACATTGTCAGTGGGTCAGAAGTTTACATTCACTCAATTAGTTTTTGGTAGCATTCCCTTTAAATTGTTTAACTTGGGTCAAACGTTTGTAGGCCTCCTTGCTCGCACACGCTTTTCAGTTCTGCCCACACATTTTCTATAGGACTGAGGTCAGGGCTTTGTGATGGCCACTCAAATACCTTGACTCTGTTGTCCTTAAGCCATTTTGCCACAACTTTGGAAGTATGCTTTGGGTCATTGTCCATTTGGAAGACCCATTTGCGACCAAGCTTTAACTTCAGTCTCCATCTATTGGTCTTCAGTATCTATCCACATTAATGTTTAAAAGCATCTGATCACAATTTCTCTCTTTCTCTCTCTCACACTCTCTCTAGCTCCTCTCATGCTGACTGAGAATGGATAACATGCAGGATGGGGTTCAGATTGGAGACAACAAGTTCATCAGCAAGTATGCCATACACACTCTCACACACTCTCTCGTACACACACACACACACACACACACACACACAGCTCAGCATTTAACACCATAGTACCCTCCAAACTCGTCATCAAGCTCAACACCCTGGGTCTCGACCCCGCCCTGTGCAACTAGGTACTGGACTTCCTGACGAGCCGCCCCCAGGTGGTGAGGGTAGGTAACAACATCTCCACCCCGCTGATCCTCAACACTGTGGCCCCACAAGGGTGCGTTCTGAGCCCTCTCCTGTACTCCCTGTTCACCCATGACTGCGTGGCCACGCACGCCTCCAACTCAATCATCGAGTTTGCGGACGACACAACAGTGGTAGGCTTGATTACCAACAACGACGAGGCGGCCTACAGGGAGGAGGTGAGGGCCCTCGGAGTGTGGTGTCAGGAAAATAACCTCACACTCAATGTCAACAAAACTAAGGAGATGATTGTGGACTTCAGGAAACAGCAGAGAGAACACCCCCCTATCCACATCGATGGAACAGTAGTGGAGAGGGTAGTAAGTTTTAAGTTCCTCGGCGTACACATCACAGACAAATTGAATTGGTCCACCAACACAGACAGCATCGTGAAGAAGGCGCAGCAGCGCCTCTTCAACCTCAGGAGGCTGAAGAAATTTGGCTTGTCACCAAAAGCACTCACAAACTTCTACAGATGCACAATCGAGAGCATCCTGTCGGGCTGTATCACCGCCTGGTACGGCAACTGCTCCGCCCATAACCGTAAGGCTCTCCAGAGGGTAGTGAGGTCTGCACCACGCATCACCGGGGGCAAACTACCTTCCCTCCAGGACACCTACTCCACCCGATGTCACAGGAAGGCCATAAAGATCATCAAGGACAACAACCACCCGAGCCACTGCCTGTTCACCCCGCTATCATCCAGAAGGCGAGGTCAGTACAGGTGCATCAAAGCTGGGACCGAGAGACTGAAAAACAGCTTCTATCTCAAGGCCATCAGACTGTTAAACAGCCACCACTAACATTGAGTGGCTGCTGCCAACACACTGACTCAACTCCAGCCACTTTAATAATGGGAATTGATGTAAAATATATCACTAACCACTTTAAATAATGCTACTTAATATAATGTTTACATACCCTACATTATCTCATATGTATAAGTATATACTGTACTCTATATCACCTACTGCATCTTTATGTAATACATGTATCACTAGCCACTTTAAACTATGCCACTTTGTTTACATACTCATCTCATATGTATATACTGTACTCGATACCATCTACTGCATCTTGCCTATGCCGCTCTGTACCATCACTCATTCATATATCTTTATGTACATATTCTTTATCCCTTTACACTTGTGTGTGTATAAGGTAGTAGTTTTGGAATTGTTAGCTAGATTATTCGTTGGTTATTACTGCATTGTCGGAACTAGAAGCACAAGCATTTCGCTACACTCTCATTAACATCTGCTAACCATGTGTATGTGACAAATAAAATTTGATTTGACACACACACACACACACACACACACACACACACACACACACACACACAGAGTGTGTTCAGGCGTGTGTAGTAATAACAAAAAGTATAATATTAATGTATGTAAAGTAATAAATTGTTGTCAAGAATAATGTACTTCTGTCTTCAGGGCAACAGTCCTGTCCCACCTCAAAACCTACAACCTCTATTATGAAGGACATAACCTGCAGTTGAGACACAGAGAGGTGCGTGCGTCTCTCTCTCTCATATTACTTTGCTGTATAATTTACCACAAACTGACTCTGTTCAATTATTCACCCTGCCCCAAAGGGGTAATAACTGTCTGTGTGTGTGTTTATTGATTATGGTAACTCTAACTCTACAGGAGGAAGGGGAGCTGATCGTGGAGGGCTTGCTGAATATCTCCTGGGGCCTGCGTCGGCCTATCAGTTTGCAGATGCAGGATGATCACGAGCGAATCAGACCTCCCCCCTCGTCTACATCCTGGCACTCCGGCTGTGCCCTGGATAATCAGAGGTAGGGAGTGAGCTCTGGTTACCATACCAAGGCAACATATAGAAACGTACTACGTACTGTATGTATAAAAGGTCTATGTTTTTACCAAGGGTGTATCTTTTTGTTAATACAGTATGTCCTGATACCATGGCCATATTGATATCTCTTTATTATAACCAGTGTCGGTCACGGCGACCTAGATATAGGGTTATTAGTTTACTTTGACCACACATATTGTCTCCGGTCAGTAGTGCTGAGCGATGAACCAACCTTTCTGTTATTTGAATTCCATTTAGTTCGTTTTTTTTCTGTGAGCTCAATGCGCACATTGCAGTTTCTCTAGAGATAAATCAGATCCAGCCTGAACTGTGCAATGTAGTAGGGAGTTGTAGTTTCCAACAGACCAAAGTTCTGAGTAGTTTAGCACAGACAACCTGCTAATTAACTAGCATGACCACAATCCATTGCATGCCTGTTTCTTTTATGCCTGCTACTGTACATAAGAGACAGAAGAATGCACAATCGAGGGATAGAGAGCAGTTGTTCGCAAGGTATCTCTCTACCTGAAACTCTAAGTGATCTAAGTGATTGATAGTTTGTATTAAGTCGTAAAAGTATACCTTATTTACTTTGAGGAACTAGTACGGGATTTTGTCAGACAGGATAGGCAGCAGCTCTATAGAGATAAAATAATAATAAAGTCATTAAATAAACAAATGTAATATACACAACAACTCGCTACAAGCATTTCGCTACACCCGCAATAGCATCTGCTAAACACTTGTATGTGACAAATAAAATTGGATTTGAACTGAAATATTTTATTCAAGTCATGTGAATAAATTCTGGATAAGTGACAGGCACTAATGATTACATAGAGACCATATTTCACTGTTCCTCTACCCGTCTCATTTACACTTTGATGTAGAACAACTTTTAAGAGAAGATAATGTGTCATAAATAATGTCAAGCTATTAAATATGGGAATATTCCTGTTTTCTCTATGTCAATAGCAATGAAGGTACCCAGCAGACCCTGCCCAACATAGAAGTGACAGAGCACGAGAGCCAATCTGAGGACAGTATTGTGAAGGCGGATGAGGAAGAAGGTGGATCTTATAGAAGACTAGTCTGAAAACCTTCAGCATGTTATTATGGATAACTCAATTATTTATCCTACATTAGATAGCCATGTCTGTTCAACACAATACATTTTTAGAACATCCTGTGACATTCATAGGAACGTGATTGTTTGACTCCTCCCCTTTTCCCTATCTCTATGCTCTGGTTGGACAGAGGAATATGAGCGCTCCGCCCAGCTGCTGAGGACGAAGAGCGATGCCGGGATTCTGAGGAAGGCCCAGCGCCGGTCGCCTAGCGACCAGAGGAGGATACGACGACACCGTTTCTCCATCAATGGACACTTCTACAATTACAAGGTACCCATGTGCACACACACACACACACACACACACACACACACACACACACACACACACCATAATACTGCAGTTACACACTACTACAACGACAACATAATACGACAAATAAATTCATTTTCTCTCTCTCTCTCTCTCTCTCTCTCTCTCTCTCTCTCTCTCTCATTCCTCTCCCCTTCTCATAATTGTGCTCCCCCCATCGCCCCTTTAGACTGCAGTCTTCACTCCAGCGTATGGTTCAGTTACTAACGTGCGGATCAACAGTTGTATGACCACGCCCCAGGTGCTACGAGTGCTACTTAACAAGTTCAAGATTGAGAACAGCCCAGATGACTTTGCGCTGTACCTTGTACACACCAGCGGGGGTGAGTGCGTGCGGTGTCATGTCGTGTGGTTCTGTGTCTGTCACAGAGTGTGAAGCTGAATCACGTTCTCCCTTTCACAGGGTCAATGTGAGCAATGTCTGTGTTTATCCTAGAGTAGAGTATGCATTATTAACTGTTTTTGTGGGCGTGTGCGCGGGTATGTGAGAGTGCTGCAGCTCTGTGGCAAAGCATGGCAATCTACTGGCGTAACTTAAGCACACCCGTTGTAATGCAGTGAAAGTTTAACAATGTTTCTTCTTTCAGAGCGTGCAAAGCTGAAGCGCAGTGACTACCCCCTGGTGCTGCGTGTGCTTCAGGGTCCGTGTGAACAGGTCAGCAGAATCTTCCTAATGGAGCAGGACCTGGGCGAGGAAGTCACCTATGATGTAAGACTGCTAATGTATAACTGCCAAATCATTCCTCGCCTACATACCACTGTGTAACTGCTAAATCATTCCCCACTTCTTAGTACACATAAACTTAATCACGTCCTCAGAATGGAATATTCTGTATGTCCCCTTATCTATTACAAAAGGGCTCAGTTCAATATAACCTGCAGTGGGCTATTTAGGCACTAGACTAGAATTTAAATAGACCTTTTACCATAACACAGTCCAGAGTCAAACCAAAACCATAATTTACTTACCGTAAGTTAAGCAGCTTAGGGGTCTGCAAGCCCAAGCCAATTAGTTGTCCTCAACAATGACTTGCCACCGGCTTGACAGTGTGAAGTCACTGCCCATCAACTGAAATAAGCTTTTGTGACTGTATGACCTCCTTTATGTAATTGTTATTATTACAGTATTGTGACTTTGTAATAGTTGAGGGTTCAGGCCAAGTCTGTGTTTGTAATTGCATTTCTTCCTCCTCCCAACCAGGTGGCGCAGTATATTAAGTTTGAGATGCCAGTGCTGCAGAGTTTCATCACCAAGCTGAAGGAGGAAGAGGACCGGGAGGTGCAGAAACTCAGGAGCAGGTGAGGTGCCGGCAACATCTACCTACGTCCCCTGAACGGCTGTGTTTATGGTGTCATGTACTGTGTATTTATGTCTCATTCTCTTCCCTCCCTCTCTCTCTCTCGCTCTCTTACTTGCTCTCGCTCTCTCTCTCTATCTGTAGGTATACATTTCTGCGGTGTATCATTGAGAAGCAGCTGCGTTGTCTTCCCGAGGGGACTGCCTGTATGTGACCCGGTGTAGGGAGGGACCACCAGATCTTCCCAAAGTCTCTCTGACCTCCTTAGCTACCCCTCCCAACCCCAGACACCGTCCCAAGCCCCAAACAGGAATGACCCTGAACCACCCCAGGGAGAGGCATCCATTCTAACCTCGCTTTAAGCTCTTCCAAGACCTCTATAGGGACAGTGTACTTACTAATTCTGTGAGCTGGGTTGTGTGTGGTAACTTCCTAAGTTGAGGTTGGGGTCATTATGAAACATGATGTCTGCTCTTTCCGTCCATACCATGAACAAACAGTACATATCCTCCTTGCTGTCCCAATCCCTCTCTGACACACCTGCCTCTCTGTCGTGATATCTGCATATTAACTGTATCCATATCAGCAATAATAATGGTTAATAATGAAGGTAAGGTTTGGCACTTTTCTCTTGTGTGTCTGTATGGGGCATTTTAGACTGTCCCATGTCCTATACCACTCAGATGCAAAATAACCTAAAGCACATCTAAATCTCTTTCTTAGTTCAACTGAGTTAGATATATCTCTTTCCATCCATTATTCTCTCGACCTCTCTCTCCTTGCATATTTGTATTTTCTATTTTTGGCCAAAGCCCCATTTTGCCACCTGCAGATAACTGATTGTCTCCCTCTCCAAACCAGAACTTGCCTTAGACTCGAGTGGCATCCCACACTATAGATGAGATTCTCACCCACCCAGTCAGTCGGTAGGGGGGTTGAATGACTCCTGTCCTGTGACAGTATGTGGTGTTGAAACATGCCTGTCACACAAGTGTGGTACAGTACTATCTCCACGATCAGCTCTACAGAGGCAGGAACTGTAATGTAACTTCATAACTGTTCTTGCCACAGTTAATCTAAAACTGTCTCCTAACCAATTCTAGTGGAATGGAAAAAAACATGTATTTCTGCTACCTGTGTGTTATTTTTTTCTTACCTTTTATTTAACTAGGCAAGTTAGTTAAGAACTAATTCTTATTTACAATGACGGCCTACCGGGGAACTGCCTTGTTCAGGGGTAGAACGACGTATTTTTTTACCTTGTCAGCTCGGGGATTCGATCCAGCAACCTTTCAGTTACTGGACCAATGCTCTAACCACTAGGCTACCTTCCACCCCATACCAGGGTTATGCCAGGGTTATAATCACATAGTGTAGTATAGTGTGATATGACCGGTGTTTCTGCTCCACTAGCATAGCTAGAGACTGAAGCACAAAACATAGAGAGGACCAGAGTTCCTTAAGATTGTGAATTATGTATATGATGAATCAACTACAATAGCTCAAATGAGGGAATGTTTTGTGTGTGTGTTAGGTTGTGTGTGTGTGTTAGGTTGTGTGTGTGCACGCACATTTCTGAAGCAGTACTTACTTTCCTGGTAGATATTAATCTGTGTGACTCTGTGCATGTGTATGACTGTATACAGTACTTTGAGATGTGGTACAACAATTCTATTACACCTATATCTACCCTCAGCTTTTAAAAGGTTGCTGTATATTGTGTGTGAGCGAGTGTGAGCGTGTGTGTGTGTGTGTGTGCATGTATGTCTGTCCTTTCAATTTCTATGGCTCTTTCAAGACTGACACCATTTATTTCATAATAAAATATTTTAGCTGTTTTAATGTTGCATTCTGACTCTCTCTTCAAAGGCACATATTTAGAAATTTAGCTTTTTACAATAATGATTATTTATTTGGTCTGTATTGTCTAGCCTTTTTGGGTCTGTGGGTAAAAACCATATTATCTTGGTTGTATAATACTTACTTAATACAAAGCTGTATGATATTACTCTGTATTATTGCTGTATGTTTTGGTAGGCTTGCAGTAACTGCAGGCTAAACACACACACAGGTAGTTTTTTGAGTTTCTACTTTGTTGGTGGGTTAGGGGCTGAGACACACACACACACAGGTTCTCTTTGGCTACGTGTACTGCTAAGTTTGCAGGTATTTCTGTGTTGTTGGGGCATGGGCTTACAGTGTTAGCAGGGATGAGCATCATCTGTTTATCCTGCTCAGCCAATGAGGAGGTCAGAGATAGATCCCCTCTACCTGGCTGAGACCATTTCGGAGGTTGAAGAGACCCGTCCCACACTCTCTCTCTCCCAGACAGTCACAGGAATCCCTGACGATCACACACACAAAGGAGAGAGCCAAAAGGACATCCTCTTGACACATCTGTGATTTTCCTCGGCTCTTTTGTCAACTTCTACAGGTAAGAGTTTCAACTCTACTGCTTTTAGCTTTGCAGTCAAATGTACATTATTGTTATCATTCTGTCATTTCTAAAGATGTTTAAATCTGTGTTATTGATGATGTAGCATCCTGTAACTGTTATCTGGGATTTGGAAAATACAAATACCAAGATGCATTAATGCAGGTACATCACGTGTGTCAATAGTGTTATTTGCCAATGTTTGACCCAGTTGTATCCTGTATAACTAATTCTATAGTGGTCAAATGTTAGTCTAAAGAGTTTTATATAGACATTTACACCATGCCTAAACAGTTACCAAAAGCTATGTAGAGCTGCCCAGATCAAGTTAGTAAACAGTCAGAATTGGATCATTAAGAGGCTAAAGACAAACTATTAACATCTGTCCAAACTCATACAATGTGTGAAGTATGAGCAATATTTTAGAAAATAATTCTCTATTTTTTTTTTAATGAAAAATGATTACATTTACAACTTTCAAGAACTCTGTTTTCTGAATGAACCCGGAGGGAAGTTATAGATCTCCGTGTTCTGTATGAACCAGGAGGGGTGTTCTAGAACTCTCTGTTTTCTGAATGAACCCGGAGGGAAGTTATAGATCTCAGTGTTCTGTATGAACCAGGAGGGGTGTTCTAGAACTCTCTGTTTTCTGAATGAACCCGGAGGGAAGTTATAGATCTCTCCGTTTTCTGAAATAATATCTACCAGTGGAGGCTGGTGGGTGGAGCTATAGGAGGATGGGCTTAAACATGTGGTTTCTATATGTTTGATACTGTTCCATTCTTTCCATCCCAGCCATTACAATGAGCACATCCTCCTATAGCCCTTCTCACCAGCCTCCACTGATCTCTAATGAACAATGTAGGTCATCTTGGAAACTGGAACGCTACTGTGTTGGATTTATCTACAGACAAAAGGTTCAGGGATAAGGATAGTCTTGGCGCCAAGGACACAGATTACACTGTAATGCTGTGTGATGATGATGGGGAGAGAGGAAGACAGACAAACAATCTTAGGGAGGACAGATTAGTGGTAAAGAGGTCTGTGTAAGCGAGACCGAGACAGAGGAGAGAGATGCACAGAGAGATGAGAGGTAGAGAAATTAGAGAGATTATGGAGGTAAAAACCATATGACCGTTATTGAGATGTAGTAACATGGTACTTGTGAAGTTAATCTGTTATGGCATTGGTCTAGTGGTCATCTCCTGACCAAGTAGAACATGTATCTCTTGGGTTTTGAAACATAAAAAAAGGGGATTGACAAGGACTATTGTCATATCTCATCAAAAAACAGTTAAGAGAAAAAATGTTGACAGTAGAAACTCTCCCTTCAATCCCCTCGTTGTTTTTCATACTAGACTAGAACCAGAGTTCGTACAAACTTGAGTTTATATACTGACTTGTCAATCGACTGAAGACTTAAATCCTATGTTGAGTTGTTAGATCTTATCTATGCTATTGTGTGTTGACTTCTCACAGCTCGTGTAACACTCTTCTGTCAAAGCTGGATTAGCAGCCGCAGCTCGCTCTGCCCTGCTCTTAATTTGTCTCTAGCGTAAAAATAACCTTTACTTACCACATTCTCAAAGCCTGCAGTGACACAAACTTTAGTGCGTTAGTGTGTGTGTACGTTGTGTTCTACCATACTCAAGTGTGTGTGTGTGTGTGTGTGTTGTTCCACTGTGCTAATAACTGGACAGACTGTCCAGACTTGCTGATGAATGCAGGCATTACATCACTGTGTGGGTCTTAAGGCTTGCAGCTGACACTAAACACAGATCTGGATCAGATTTCCCTTGTCAATCAACCCAGTTAACCCACAGGTGGTTTAAATCCTAACTGACACTGGATTAGCTCGTAGGGTTATCCCACTTCACACACACACACAGTCATGATCATGTCTTGTTCTTGTCTTGATAATGACCCAGCGCTCGTGTGGAAATGTGGGATATTCTTATCAATCACAAACTGTTCATGATCTTGTTTTCACAGAGAATGAGGATTGTTGACCAACGGAGACTTCTCCTCACTGTGGCAACCTGCCTGTTGCTCCTAGCAACCATCTGCCCCACCTCAGAGGCTCGCCGTGGTGGGGGCTTCGGTCGTAGTGGGGGCTTCGGTGGGGGGTGGGGCGGTAGTAGCCGTGGGGGTTACCCTCGTCAAGGTGGAGGCACAGGATACCGACCAATGCCTGCCCAGAGTGGACAGGCATACCGACCAATGCCTGCCCAGAGTGGCGGCTCCAGTGCGGGGAAGATGGCAGGGGCTGCTGCTGCTGGTGCCGTGGGGGGAGCAATGCTGGGCAGTGCGTTGAGTCGTCCTGGCTACGGAGGGGGATATGGGGGTTATGGAGGAGGTTATGGAGGTGGTTATGGAGGCTATGGAGGAGGCTATGGGGGGTACCCCAGAGCTGGAGGGTATGGCCCCAGGCCTGGTGGCTATGAAGGTCCAGAGGGCTCTGGGGATATGGGGTACTACTATGGAGCATCCAGTGGGCCCATCTATAACAGCATCATCGTCATCATCGGGTCACTAATGTCATTGGTGATGGGGCACTGGGTGGGAGTGATGTAGAGATGGAGTGAAGATTTGGATGGAGTCACGACTAAAGCTCTCCAGACCAAGACCATATGTATATAAAGGATCTTGAGACCCAAACCAAAACTAGGCTCTGACCAAGATCCAGATCAAGACCTTGGGCATTGAGTAGCAAACCATGACCTCGTTGACAATTAGATCACAGTTCCATCTGTTCTGACTCACAGGTGTCGTGGGGCAAATACACTTCCGATATAGATCCCTGATGCAGAAAGACTCTGATGTGGATTCTTTGTCAACTGATTGCACACAAAAAAATGTACTTTTTCTTTTCTTTTCATGAGACATTACATAACATCAAATATCTGGTGTGTGATAGATGACCTTCCGGTCAAGCACTTACTACCTCCATGAAGCAGTAGTACATGATTTACTTCTATTTACCATGGTTGTTATCAACAGTTTAATATTGCCATGCTGCAGTAACAGTTTACTTGAAAGACTCACGCTATAACTCATGTTTCACTGATTTCAACCCTTGGTAGAATACTGGCAGCTTTTGGATGTGGATTTGTAAATGCTGTATATTGTTCTAATTCAATTAATTATATTTTGTGTCCATTACTTTTCTTACTTTATTGAAAAGGATGTGATTCTGGGTGAGTGGAGTGTATTAACACCATTATGAACCAGGTGGTTCGAGCCCTGAATGCTGATTGGCTGAAAGCTGTGGTATATCATACCACAGGTATGACAAAAAAAATGTTTTTATTGGTCTAATTACGTTGGTAACCAGTTTATAATAGCAATAAGGCACCTCGGGGGGGTTTGGAATATGGCCAATATACCAAAGGGCTGTATTCAGGCACTCCAAAACTGCCCTTAGCCGTGGTATATTGGTCGTATAACGTAACCTTTTCGTGCCTTGTTGCTTAAGTATAATACACAATAACTAGTTCCATGTTCTGTATTGGTGTCATTTGATGAATCTGATGTAGTTTTCCTTTCGGGTTACTCCAATAAAAGCATGGGAGACAGAGATGCGTGTATCCATTCATGATATTGATCATAATCATGTGTAAAAAAACAATACTATCATTAGATCATGAAATGAGAAGGTGACAGTTCAGATAGTAGTCATATTTAAATGAGGCTTTTGAGGCCAGACAAAACATGCAGTCACTTCAGTACCTGTGCAACAATCACCAGTCAGTCGAGCATAGTTCTAGTAGACATTTTGGATTCTAGAATGTGAAATCTGTTTTGGAGAATTTGTGAATGGCTGTATATCGGCCATTCATTGAAGTGGATCTCAATTCAAATGTAAGATTAGGAACCTGACTCACACAGTGGAGTTATTCATAGCTATGGTAAGTGGTTTCAGTATTAGCCCAGATCATTAGGCTGTAATGCTATTGTTGTGACACACATGTTGACATGCGCCAGGTATGTTGGTCAGCACTCAATAATAAATAGGATGTCCTATGACTAAACACCCTCACTGTGAGATCAATTATATTACTGTGGGTCTCCTGGCTGTCAGGCTGTAATACAGTCACTTCATCAGCAGGTGGAGACATAAGAGAACTGGAAGAATACTGGTTACCCAAATGTCTGTTCCATTATGGAAATTATCCTCCGAACAAGTCTGTCTTATTCATGCAATTATGTATGGTAGACCTACAAGTTGCGACTTCCTACTGCCCTAATTGAGCTAACTGGAGGAGCAGTATCTTGATATTTATTGACGTATTAATAATGTTGATTTTGATCATATAAAATAAATATAGAGAGAACTTTTCTCAAATGTATTTTCTCAGAACGAGAGAGCAAGATGAATAGCTTCCGCTTGACTTGTAGCCAGAATGTTCAGGCATCCTAATCTATGCAGATAAGGGCATTCACTGTTTCCTCTCCCTTTTCTAGTTTTTCCTCACTCCCCCTCTCCTTCTTTCTCTACCTTTCACATTTAATAGTCACGCTTCATTTCAGGACCAAGTTCTAGGCTACCTAGCAACACCATGCACTGTGCAGGCTGTGGTTGTTATGGACATATTCCCATGGTCCATTAAAAGAGATGAAGGCCTAGCAACAATAGTCATTCTGTTTCTGTATTATGCCCTAGGCTACTGATTGATCAAACAAAAAGAGAAAATTATTTGACAACGTATCCTACAGATAAAACGAATAACATTCCTGATTCTCTGAGGTCAGACTTTTAGTACAGAAATAGATGTGTTTATCGTTGGAAACTATGTTAGATTTGTCCAAATATAGCCGCCTTCACACAGCATAAAATACGTTATAAAAGACAGTTTAAAAGAAACAAATCCCAAAGATTCATTTTGTAAAGTAAAACCCAAGTGAGCTTTCACCATCTTTTAAACCACATGTGAAGGACTCTTTGGTTTGGAATGAGGCTGTGCAAGAAAGTGTTACATTTCTGAACATTAATAGTTCTAACCCAGAGTTTATTAATAGAATCCAATTAACCTTTAAGTGGTGGTGGAAAAAGTACTCAATTGTCATACTTGAGCAAAAGTAACGATACCTTAATAGAAAATGACAAGTAAAGGTGAGTCAGCCAGTAAAATACTACTTGAGTAAAAACCTAAAAGTATTTGGTTTTAAATATACTTACGTATCAAAAGTAAAAAAATATAAACCATTTCAAATTCTTATATTAAGCAAACCAGACGGCACAATTTTATTTTTATTAACGGATAGCCAGGGGCACACTCCATCACTCAGACAAACAAAGTTGTGTTTAGTGAGTCCTTCAGATCAGAATCAGTAGTGATGACCAGGGATGTTCTCTTGATAAGTGTGTGAATTGGACTTTTGGGTCTCAGGGGAAAATGTATGGAGTAAAAAGTATATAATTTTCTTTCGGAATGTAGTAAATTAAAGTACAGATACCCCCAAAAAACTACTTACGCAAAACTATTTTAAAGTACTACTTAAATACTTTACACCACTGCCTTTAAGTTAGTTTCTCATCGCTGTAGGAATGAAGGGAACAGCCATGGTATCTCAATGGTTTTCTGCTATCAGACCAACATCAAATGGAATATATGGGTTAAATATTACATTCAGAGAATATGAAAACACAATATCTGAGTGTAGATACACAATGATTTAATGAAGACAAGGAGGGACATTGGTAAAGTGCAGGTGAGCATTGATCATAATGTTCTCACATATACAGTACCAGTCAAAAGTTTGGACACACCTACTCATTCAAGGGTATTTCTTTATTTTTTACAATTTTCTACATTGTAGAATAATAGTAAAGACATCAAAACTATGAAATAACACATATGGATGGAATCATGTGGTAACCAAAAAAGTGTTAAAGTCAACATATTTTAGATTCTTCAAAGTAGTCACCCTTTGCCTTGATTACAGCTTTGCACACTCTTGGCATTCTCTAAACCAGCTTCACCTGGAATGCTTTTCCAACAGTCTTGAAGGAGTTCCCACGTATGCTGAGCACTTGTTGGCTGCTTTTCCTTCACTCTGCTGTCCAACTCATCCCAAACCACCTTAAGTGGGTTGAGGTCGGGTGTTTGTGGAGGCCAGGTCATCTTGTGCAGCACTCCATCACTCCCCTTCTTGGTCAAATAGCCCTTACAAATCCTGGAGGTGTGTTGAGTCATTCCTGTTGAAAAACAAATGATTGTCCAACTAAGCGCAAACCAGATGGGATGTTCTACCGCTGCAGAATGCTGTGGTAGCCATGATGCTTAAGTGTGGATTGAATTCTAAATAAATCACTGTGTCACCAGCAAAGCACTTCCTTACCATCACACCTGCTCCTCCATGCTTCCTGGTGGGAACCACACATGTGGAGATCATCCGTTCAACTACTCTACATCTCACAACGGTGGTTGGAACCAAAATCTCATTTTGGATTCATCAGACCAAAGGACAGATTTTCACCGGTCTAATGGCCATTGCTCATGTATCTTGGCCCAAGCAAGTCTCTTCTTATTGGTGTCCTTTTGTAGTGGTTTCTTTGCAGCAAATCGACCATGAAGGCCTGATTCATGCAGTCTCCTCTGCACAGTTGATGTTGAGATGTGCCTGTTACTTGAACTCTGTGAAGCATTTATTTGGGCTGCAATTTCTGAGCCTGGTAACTCTAACAAACTTTTCCTCTGCAGCAGAGGTAACTCTGGGTCATCCTTTCCTGTGGTGGTCCTCATGAGAGCCAGTTTCATCGTAGTGCTTGATGGTTTTTGCGACTGCACTTGAAGAAACTTTCAAAGTTCTTGACATTTTCCGGATTGACTGACCATGTCTTAAATTAATGATGGACTGTTGTTTCTCTTTGCTTATTGGAGCTGTTCTTGCCATAATATGGACTTGGTCTTTTACCAAATAGTGCTATTTTCTGTATACCAACCCTACCTTGTCACAACACAGCATATTGGCTCAAACAGATTAAGAACTACTTTCCCACTACCCGGATAAAGCACCAAATAAACTTCAGTTAGTGCTAAACACGGCTGCTAGAATCTTGACTAGAACCAAACATTTGATCATATTACTCCAGTGTTAGCCTCTCTACACTGGCTTCCTGTTAAGGCAAGGGCTGATTTCAAGATTTTACCGCTAACCTACAAAGCATTACATGGGCTTGCTCCTACCTATCTTTCCGATTTGGTCCTGCCTTACATACCTACACGTACACTACGGTCATAAGACGCAGGCCTCCTTACTGTCCCTAGATTTTCTATGCAAACAGCTGGAGGCAGGCAGCTATTTTTTTATGGAATGGTCTTCCTATCCATGTGGGAGACGCAGACTCTGTCTCAACCTTTAAGTCTTTATTGAAGACTGATCTCTTCAGAAGGTCCTATAATTGAGTGTAGTCTGGCCCAGGAGTGTGAAGGTGAACGGAAAGGCACTGGAGCAACGAACCGCCCTTGCTGTCTCTGCCTGGCCGGTTCACCTCTCTCCACTCGGATTCCCTGCCTCTAACCCTATTACAGGGGTTGAGTTACTGGCTAACTGGTGCTCTTCCATGCTGTCCCTAGGAGGGGTGCGTCACTTGAGTGAGTTGAGTCACTGACATGATCTTCCTGTCCGGGTTGGCGCCCCACCTTGGGTTGTGCCGTGGGGGAGATCTCCGTGGCTATACTCGGCCATTTCTCAGGATGGTAAGTTGGTGGTTGAAGATATCCCTCTAGTGGTGTGGGGGCTATGCTTTGGCAAAGTGTGTGGGGTTATATCCTGCCTGTTTGGCCCTGTCCAGGGGTATCGTCGGACAGGGCCACAATGTCTCCCGACCCCTCCTGTCTCAGCCTCCAGTATTTATGCTGCAGTAGTTTGTGTCGGGGGCTAGGGTTAGTCTGTTACATCTGGAGTATTTCTCCTGTCTTATCCGGTGTCCTGTGTAAATTTAAGTATGCTCTCTCTTTCTTTCTATCTCTCGGAGGACCTGAGCCCTAGGACCATGCCTCAGAACTACCTGGCCTGATGACTCCTTGCTGTCTCCAGTCCACCTGGTCGTGCTGCTGCTCCAGTTTCAACTGTTCTGCCTGGTGCTATGGAACCCTGACCTGTTCACCGAACGTGCTACCTGTCCCAGACCTGCTGTTTAAACTCTCTAGAGACAGCAGGAGCGGTAGAGATACTCTGAATGATCGGCTATGAAAAGCCAACTGACATTTACTCCTGAGGTGCTGACCTGTTGCACCCTCGACAACCACTGTGATTATTATTATTATTTGACCCTGCATCTATGAATATTTTAACATCTTGGCTGTGTTCTGTTATAATCTCCACCAGGCACAGCCAGAAGAGGACTAGCCACCCCCCATAGCCTGGTTCCTCTCTAGGTTCTGGTCTTTCTAGGGAGCTTTTCCTAGCCACCATGCTTCTACACCTGCATTGCTTGCTGTTTGGGGTTTTAGGCTGGGTTTCTGTACAGCACTTTGTCACATCAGCTGATGTAAGAAGGGCTTTATAAATACATTTGATTGAAATTTGCTTGAAGAAGGAAAGAAATTCCAAAAAATAACTTTTAACAAGGCACACCGGTTAATTGAAATGCATTCCAGGTGACTACCTCGTGAAGCTGATTGAGAGAATGCCAGGAGTGTGCAATGCTGTCATCAATGCAAAGGGTAGCTACTTTGAACAATCTCAAATATATTTGGATTTGTTTAAAATTTTTTTGGTTACTATATGATTCCATATGTGTTATTTCATAGTGTTGATGTCTTCACTAATTTTCTACAATGTAGAAAATAGTAATAATAAAGAAAAACCCTGGAATGAGTAGGTGTGTCCAAACGTTTGACTGGTACTGTATGCCAGCACTCTGATGCACAACAATGTTGTGTCCACAGAACAGTCACAACATGATACTTAAGCCAAACCTCACTGAAACATAAACCAGGGCCACATTCAGTAGCCAAACATTGTTGAATGTTGCAGATAGAAATTCCATGAATAGAGCCAAAATGATTCCTTGGTCTACATGACAGAGGCATGTTTGTTCTACATTACATATTACTTTTTGAACATTACAAAAACACTGTATACCGCTGAACACGCCCCCGAGCACAGAGCGGTAGGGGACAAGTGAAAAAAAAAATAGAACTAACACGAGTGCTGAAGAAAGCCTTGAATTAGGGCTGTCCTGTCGAGCCTTAAATAGAGTGGAGGCCAGAATGAAAACTGACAGATTATAGAAGATGAATGGACACAAACACATTTATCTTTTATCACAGAGGAAGTATTTGCATTAACAGAGTATGCAGACCCATACATTCAAGGCCCAAGACAATGTAGAAATTGTTTATGACATGATGGTAAACAAGGTGCCCCCCCATCGTCTATCCAATATATTCCCAAAGTATTCTAACTCCATTAAAATAAATCTGTTTACACCCCAACGCATACATTATAATAATTTAGACTTCAATCTAGCTACTTCTCTCAAGAACCCACATCTAATGTTATAGTTCAAGTTATATCATTGTCATATGCTTATCATTTACCTTAATATTACCAGGTACCAAGTTGACTAAGACCATTACTTTAAAGTGGACAGTGTTTGTCTGAATCTGTATTCCTT
This sequence comes from Oncorhynchus keta, assembly GCF_023373465.1. NCBI lineage: Eukaryota > Metazoa > Chordata > Actinopteri > Salmoniformes > Salmonidae > Oncorhynchus > Oncorhynchus keta. Next base: position 36,637,462 of record NC_068434.1, on the reverse strand, counting down.
GACTTGTCGGGCTGCCACTACAGTGGCCTGGTTCAAAGCCTGGTTGGGCCTAGACAACAAGAGCCCTTACATAACAATCTACAGTCACTTCACCACCCCAGAGAGGAAAGCAAGACACCAGAAAGGGGAAGGAGGGAAGAAGGGAATGTACAAAAGAGAAGGGCCTTGGAGTCGGAGCAAAAGAAAGAAATCAGTGTCTTTGAGCACATGCAGCTTACTTGACATATAATAACAATACAAAGCAAACTAAATCAATCCACGGAATAGTATCAAACATATTAACCACAATGTTAAAGACACATAACATATAAAGATGACATCAAGCCCCGATACAGGATGATTGATTCAGATAACCTGACAGCCATCCATTACATAGGATATCAGCTGGGTGAAAGACAAGGGATCCAAGCACACATCTAACAAGAGTCTCTTTAGTTTCTAAAGAATCTAAATTCTAGATTCTAAAGAAGCAGCTCCCACTGCTTACGTACTAACCCCCCCCCATTAACATTTCAGTCTTCGGACCTCATCAGAGCATATGACCAAACTGTTAGCCCCTCCATAAAAAGGTGAAGTCAAGCTAACAATGTTTGTCAAATGGATTCTCTTTTGCCACCGTAGTAAAATGTATACATGCTTATGCAAAATCACAGCCACCATGTACGAAAAAGGTTACGTTAGAATGGTGTAATTAGTAGTCTTACAAGCAAAAGCCAGTTCAAAGTGTACAGGTATGTGTATTGTATTAAGCTAAAATAAATACAAGCCATAGTCAATAATATAAAGCTCACATTCATTGTCATGCATACTTGACTGTCATATTCAACAATCCCCCTTCCCCAGCTGATGTTAATATGGATGTCATCCTATCTCAATCAATATTTACACGACAGTCCTACACACACACACACACACACACACACACACACACACACACACACACACACACACACACACACACACACACACACACACACACACACACACACACACACACACACACACACACACACACACACACACACACACACACCCCCTCTAGTATTTCCAGTTCATGTGATGTAATGGAGTAAATGGCCATTTCCCTTCAGTCTGTCTGCCATATAATACAGCATCTAAATTATCCTGGAATCCCTGTTGGTGCTGGGAACTGGGCGTGATCCAGCCAGTCGCTGCTTAACCTTAATCAATACTTATCCTATTTATGAAATATGCTGTATATAATAGTCATGCCGCATGCATGAGGCTGTAGTACTTGGCTACAGCAGGAGCAAACTCAATGCTTTGGGGACAGCAGAGTTGGATTTGAAAAAGTGCCAACATTTTAGTAACACACGGGCGCATGATTACAGATTCATATAATGCAAGTAACAGTGCATGAGAAACAACAATACAAAAACAGAACAAAAATCCATAGAATTGATCAATCAAAAAAGTCCACTTATTATGGAGAGTCCTGAGGCGTCGATCAAAGGAGGATGAGAGAAGAAGACAGACTGTCCCAGCATCCCTCCATCAGCCCCATTCTTGACTCACATAGCGTGGCAGCAAACATTGTGTCCTTTCTCCTTCTTCCCTCTATTTCCCTCTCTCTCTGTTTCTTGCTCTCTCTCTGCCTCAGTGCAGTAGTAGCATGTTGCTGTTCAGCAGCAGTAGTGCAGTAGAGGTGAGAACAGCTAGCAGTCCCTGGTATCCTCCTCCCAGTCTCTCCACTCCTCCTCTGGGTCTTTCCCGGGGCGTGTTCTCCTTGTCCTCCTTCTTTTTCTCCAGGTAGTGTTCGGCGTACACCATGTAAAGCTCCACACACCTCCGAGCCTTCATCTGCTCTATCAGCGCTGGGTAGCCAATCTCAGAGATGCTCACTATATTTTCCTCATCATCATCCTCAGGCTCAGCTATGGCTGGAGGGAGGGGCTTGGCTGCAGGAGGGGGGGTTTGAGGGTTTGGATTCAAGGGTTCAGGGGTCACAGGCTTCTCAGTCGCTGCTGTACCGTTACTCTCAGCTGTGACATTACTCTCACTGGAACTGCCCTCTGTGGCAGAGCTGTTACTGGGGCCACTGCCTGGTGCTTGGGTGGAACCGGGGTCGGTAGTATTGGTGGAACCTCCAGGAACAGGGGCTGGCTCTTCACTCTTCTCCCCGACTGCAGTGCCTCCTCCACTGGGTACGACTACCTGAGTACTGGGGCTGTCTGCAGCTCCCTGTGGTGGTGGGTTCTCTCTGGCTCCTGTTTCCGATCCACCATTCTCCCCACCTCTCAGCAGGTCAGTCCTCTTCATACAGTTCTTCATGTAGTTATCATAGGACTGTGGAGGCGGGCTGAAGTGGTAGTCCCTGCTGTAGTCATTGTCATCAGTGGATTTGGTGCCGTACCTCCTGTACATGTAGTGGTTATAGTAGTACTCCTCCTGGGGGTTGTGAAAGCCGAAGTGAGGCCGAGGAAACCGGCCCAGTCCATAACCCAGAGCCATCCCAGCCACAACCCCAGCCCCGGCCGCCATCGCTGCATTACGCCCAAACCCCCTGGACTGCTGCGAGGGTCCCATCCCCATCCCCTGCACGGAGCGGGAGAACGGGGAGCCACCGGCACCACCATACCCCCCATAGCCGTAACTGCCCCCGTAGCCAGGGCTAAGGATCCGGTTGTTGGGGTTTTGGTTCATGTAGCCCCCTCCATAACCACCACCATAGCCTCCACCATAGCCTCCACCATAGCCTCCACCAGCTGGGTATCTGTTTGGATAGCCTCCTGCCGGGTAGCCCCCTGGGTAGCCTCCAGCTGGATATCCTCCAGCAGGGTAGCCACCTTGGTTAGGGTAGCCACCTTGGTTAGGGTAGCCACCTTGGTTAGGGTAGCCACCTTGGTTAGGGTATCCTGCCCTGCCTGGCTGTTGAGGGTACCCCCCTGGTTGCTGTGGATAACCTCCTGGTTGCTGCGGGTACCCTGCTTGGGGGTTCTGTGGGCTCTGGGGCTGGCGAGGGTAGTTCCCTGGCTGGTTATTGGTCCCTTGGTTGGGTCTGCGTTGGGTGTTGCTGCCTCCACGGTTGGAAGTGGAAGAAGGTTTCTTCCCAAAGCCTATGCTGGATTTACCACCAAAGCCTCCTCCCCCTCTCTTGGCCAGGGAGAGGTGGGCATTGAGCAGCAGGAGAGAAAGGCACAGCACGGCCAGAGGAGAGCTGAGCTTCATCATTACTGCACTGCAGAGACAGAGAGAAGGAGAGAGAGAGAGCAATAAGGGGGAGAAGAAGAAAGTTAGAATTTCCATTATCTAATTTCTGTAGATGACACTCACCGGTTCCTTTTTAAAAGAAATTCTTACAGTACAACATTTTTCAGATAACCATATAGGTCAATACTGTGGACTCTACACAAGTGTAATTTAGAGAATAAAAAATAAGAGTCTGTTTATTCCACCAGTCCAAGTCCCACCAGTTCCATCTGTGATGATTAGTAGTTAGAGGAACTGGCCCAACTCAAAATGTTAAGACAAATCATAAACCTACATAGACAATAGGACTGTACGTACAACTAGAAAATCATTTTTAAAAGTAAGCTAGAGAGTTTGAGAATGTGTTCCCTCATTCGGTCTCTGAGGTGATTAACCGAACTACCAGATACAGTAAACACCAAGCCAACAGGGTGGAAAATCCCCAGAGTGCCCAGTGTATCCTCTGGGTATAAATAATTTAAAATGAGTCACTATAGCTACTTGGTTAATGATACGAGTAGCGCTGACTGAAGAATGGTGGGGACCTGGGTCACAAGACACGTTAGTCAATTCCATTTCCATCCAAAATGTTATAGAACCAAAAATGCTGTAGAAGCCAAAGCCCCTCCGTACTACCCCACACATTGCCAAACTTGGGTTAGGCCTGTATCTCAATATTCAGATCCGTCTACATTACATAATAATCATGTAGACCGAGAGCCATATACAGTATATATTTAAATATATGGTTCTGTGTAGGCCTACTGCATGAATACATAAAACAATGGGAGCCTTGCCCAAAATACAGTCTTAAGCCAGTGGTGAATATAGGGATGTATTTCTCTATTCATTCTGTACCATGCGCGCACATCAATGTGGATGTTGTGAAACTGATCTAGACGGGCTCACATACGGCCTTCATTTGCCCACTTCGGTGTGTATGCTATAGTTGACAAAGTAGCGTAAATAGTAATGTCTTGGGAAATTTTTTTGAGCATTCATCGTAAGTAACCCAGAGTGCCCGATAGCCAATGTTGGCTGTCTAACCGAGAACAAAAATAACATACAGTGCTCTCAAAAAGTATTCATTACCCTTGACGTATTGCACATTTTGTTGTGTTACAGCCTGAAAATTGAATAAATAGATTGTCACCCATCTACACACAATACCCCATAATGACAAAGTAAAAACATGCTTTTAGACAGCTTTGTAAAATGTATTGAAAATAAAATACAGAAATATATTTTCTCAAGCTATGTTAAGCTTCATGGGGAGCGTAGGTAAACAGCAATCTTTGTGTCGTTCCACTGATCTTCAATGGGATTCAAGTCTGGGCTTTGGCTGGGCCAATCAAGGACTTTCACATTCTTGTTCTGAAGCCATTCCAGCGATGCTTTGGCTGTATGCTTGGGGTCATTGTCCTGTTGGAATGTAAATCTTCGCCCCAAACCGAAGGTCTTTTGTACTCTGAAGCAGGTTCTCAAGGATTTGCCTGTATTTGGCTCCATTCATTGTTCCCTCTATCCTTACTAGTCTCCCAGTCCTTGATGATGAAAAGCATCCTCATAGCATGATTCTGCCACCACCATGCTTCACGGTAGGAATGTTAGACGGGTGATGAGCTGTGTCTGGGTTTCTCCAGACATAGAACTTTGCATTTAAGCCAGAGTTCAATTTTTGTCTTAGCAGACTACATAATCTTTTGCCTTATGCTCTCGGTCTTTCACGTGCCTTTTTGCAAACTAAAAGGTGCACTGTCATGTGCAATATAACAATTGATATGTGCAAACTATGGCATAAGGGAAAGATGAGCGGATAAGAGGCAAATTGTAATTTCGATGAACGTCTTAGAGAGAGTAGTCGAAACAACTATTTGTTCAGCACTCTTGAAATGTACAGCGACAGAAATCAGAACATGGGCCGTTCTTACAGTATTCTCCTTGTACACCAAAACCGTAGCATAAATAACGGGGGCAATTAAGCACACAATGAAAGCTTTTACAATATTCAATGATGACATTTCCCTAAAACAGGCTATAGGCTACAAGTGACACATAGGCTACTAACAGCTTACTACACAACACACACTTAGTATTACTTTCTTAGCTCCAGTATACATATCTCCCTGGCATTCTACATAATTTATGCAGCATTATAAACTGGGTGGTTCCAGACCTGAATGCTGATTGGCTGACAGCCGTGGTATATCAGACCGTATAACACGATTATGACAAAACATTTATTTTTACTGCTCTAATTACGTTGGTAACCAGATTATAATAGCAAATCAAAATCAAATGTTATTGGTCACATACACATGTTTAGCAGATGTTATTTTGGGTGTATGGAAATGCTTGTGTAGCTCCAACAGTGCAGCAATATCTAACAATAAATATCTAACAATTTCACAACAATACACACAAATCTAAAGTAAAGGAATGGAATTAAGAACACATAAATATTTGGATGAGCAATGTCGGAGCAGCATAGACTAAAATACAGTAGAATAGAAAACAGTATATACACGAGATGAGTAATGCAAAATATGTTAACATTATTAAAGTGACTACTGTTCCATTATTAAAGTGTCCAGTGATTTCATGGCTATGTATATAGGGCAGCAGCATCTAAGGTGCTAATGATGGCTATTTAACAGTTTGATGGCCTTGAGATAAAAGCTGTTTTTCAGTCTCTCTGTCCCAGCTTTGATGCATCTGTACAGACCTCGCCTTCTGGATGATAGCAGGGTGAACAGGTCGTGGCTTTCTGAGGTTGAAGAGGTGCTGTTGCGCCTTCTTCGCCACACAGTCTGTGTGGGTGAATCATTTCAGTTTGTCAGTGATGTGTACGCTGAGGAACTTGAAGCTTTCCACCTTCTCCACTGCGGTCCCATCGATGTGGATAGTGGGGTGCTCCCTCTGCTAATTCCTGAAGTCCACGATCAGCTCCTTTGTTTTGTTTATGTTGAGTGAGAGGTTGGCACCACACTCCCAGGGCCCTCGCCTCCTCCCTGTAGGCTGTCTCATCATTGGTGGTGATCAGGCCTAGTACTGTTGTGTCGTCTGCAAACTTGATGATTGAGTTGGAGGTGTGTGTGGCCACGCAGTCATGGGTGAACAGGGAGTACAGGAGGGGGCTGAGCACGCTCGCTTGTGGGGCCCCTGTGCTGAGGATCAGCGAAGTGGAGGTGTTTCCTACCTTCACCACCTGGGGGCGGTCAGGAAGTCCAGGACCCAGTTGCACAGGGTGGGGTTCAGACCCAGGGCACCGAGCTTAATGATGAGCTTGCAGGGTACTATGGTGTTGAATGCTGAGCTATAGTCAATGGACAGCATTCTTACATAGCATTCTCTTGTCCAGCTGGGATAGGGCAGTGTGCAGTGCGATGGCGATTGCAGAGTCGGTGGATCTATTGGGGTGGCAAGCAAATTGAAGTGGGTCTAGGGTGGCCGGGAAGGTAGAGGTGATATGATCCTTGACTAGTCTCTCAAAGCACTTCATGATGACAGAAGTGAGTGCTACAAGGCGATAGTCATTTAGTTCAGTTACCTTTGCTTTCTTGGGTACAGGAACAATGGTGGACATCTTGAAGCATGTGGGGACAGCAGAGTGGGATAACTTTGTCATCAAAGTCTGGCATTCTCTGGATTTATGGTTCTTCCAAGACAACTGAAAAAACAAGGTCTAATCATGACGTCACAGATCTTCAGGTCTGAGTTTTAGAAAGAGGTCCGAGTTCGCAACTTGGAGTTGGAAGACCGTTCAAAACGTATTGAGATCTCAGTTGTCTTGAACGCACTGAAATCTGATATCCCCAGTTCCGAGTTTCAAGTTATTTTGAACGTGGCACAAGTCACGCTGGATTGACAGCATGGCCAATGTATTCAATCTTGTCTGCCCCATAGTGTTGAGTGTGAATGCTTATCCTTTTAAGCTTGGAAAAGTGACCCTTTCAGAAAGATGTTTTAAATCCTTAAACCCAGACTTGGACCACACACACCCTCCACCAAATAGCAGGCAGGGGAAGAAAAATATTGATTGCTTTGTGACGATTGCAGTTAGCCATTGATTCCTTCCAACCCACTCATGGTTGAATTCTCAATTACCGACTTGTTATGTGATGTTTATGTCCAATGGAGGATGAGCTACAATACATTTTATCTATAATTTATCTTTATATCACAAGGATTGAAAAGGATTTGCCAGTAGAGTGTCGACATGATTCAGACTATTTGTCTCGCTTGCTAGCTAAGATTGTGAAAGTATGATGTTGACATGATCAATCCAATCAAAGCTACGGTAGATGTGATTTGACGTCCTTTTATCTGTGGCCAAAGACCTTTAGCCTTTCCTGGCTGCCCTGACACCACAGAAAGCACTGAGCAAAGCTGAAACACCTGCATTTTGGAGCTGCCTTACTCAAGAAAGAGACAATGTCTGTATGCGGCTTTATTAACTCAAGTATTGTTTTTTGTTTTTTTATTGTTTGCAAACTGATATGTGACACGAATTAATGCCAAAATAACATGCAAACAGGTGGGTCTCAATGACGGGTCACCACTGGCTCTAGGCAGAGTCTGGGTAGTTCCATATTCATGCCCAATGGAAACCACTGTGCTTTTTGAAACGTTCAACACTCTAGAAATGGTTTTATACCCTTCCCCAGATATACAGTGCATTCGGGAAAGTATTCAGACCCCTTGACTTTTTCTACATTGTGTTATATCCTTATAACGAGAAACAAGATTATCTGGTCTGATGAAACCAGAGATTGAACTCTTTGGCCTGAATGCCAAGCGTCATATCTGGAGGACACCTGGCACCATCCCTACGGTGAAGCATAGGGTTTAAGAGGATCTGCAAAGAAGATTGGGAGAAACTCCCCAAATATAGGTGTGCCAAGCTTGTAGCGTCATGCCCAAGAAGATTCGAGGCTGTAATCGCTGTCAAAGGTGCTTCAACAAAGTACTGAGTAAAGGGTCTGAATACTTTTTTATTTTTGATACGTTTGAAAAAATTGTTTTTGTTTTTGCTTTGTCATTAAGGATATTGTGCGTAGATTGATGGGGGGGATTACAATTTTATATATTTTAGAACAGGGCTGTAATGTAACAACATTTGGAAAAATATGCCTCATCACAATTATATCTTGGAGATCTACGGACAGTTCCTTGGACTTAATGGTATAGTTTCTGCTATGACATGCACTGTCAACTTTGGGACCCGATATGGACAGGTGTTTCTTTCTAAATCATGTCCAAACAATTGAATTGGCCACAGGTGGATTCTAATCCAATTGTAGTGACATCTCAAGGATGATCAAAGGAAATTGGATGCAACTGAACTAAATGTGGAGTGTCATAGCAAAAGGGTGAGAATAATTATGCAAATAAGATTTTCTGTATTTAATTTTCAATAAATTTACAGCCATTTCTAAAAACACGTTTTCACTTTGTCATTATGGTATATTGTGTGTAGATGGGTGAGAAAAAAAGTTAATTGAGTCCATTTTGAATGCAGGCTGTAACAGCAAAAGTCAAGGGGTATGAGTACTTTCTGAAGGCACTAATCACTTGAATCGTTTCAAAATGGCGCTACAATGTGACAGTCACGCCACCTGGTCACATAACCTATACTAGCGTACGTACTACACACATTATTCTAATCTTTACATAGCATTTGTGTATGCGATCCACAGATTCTACAAATAACGGGAGTTTACGACGTTGTTTGGCTACATTTATGTAAGGCGCGTGCGCCCTACAATTTGGTGATGTTTATCTCTGCAAAGGAACGTGTTAAAGCTCACCCCAAAATTCAGCGCGGTGCCGAGTTTTATCATTGCGTAGAATATTTAAAACGTCAGTATTTTCTACCCTTAATAGGCTATAAAGGCTATAAAAAGTCCGGTCATCTATTTCGGAAACGTCGGCACCTGCTCCATTCTATCAAATCAGACAAGCACAATTCGAAAGCCAAACGTTCCCTATGTCATTGTATTTTAAAACTACACATTTTCTAAAAGAAATAGCATAAAATGTAGCACCTTACCGTTATTAATGTGCCAATGCGACGTTGATGACGCTTGTTTTGTCCGTTAGGTTGCCGCCGCCCTTTCTTGGATAGCAGTAGTTGAATAGGCCTACAGCGACTATTATTCTGCCAGCAGCACAAACGATAACGTCACGTTGGTATGGTAATGAGGAAACCTTCTAAATAAAAGCTTGCTTTTCAAAACATTGCATTCAAAAGATATTGCATTTTAATCAATGGCCACTTCTATTGTGACAACAAGAAAATGCAATGAGTAATTTATGAAAACAAATAAAAAATATGCTTTCAAAAAGTAATAATTATACCAATAACGAAAAATGCAATGTTGTCACTGGTATGTTGAGAATATTGGGTAGTATATATAACTTTTCAACCTATCTAAACTAAAGTGGGGTGGAAAATATCGGCCTGTTGCTGACTTTTCACTCCGTTCCCTCCATGGCTCCAAATGCAACACACTGTAATAGACGGGATACATATTGGCTTGTAGAGAGAACTTGTCAACCTTTCTCAGCTAAAGTGAGGTGGGGTCTCTATAGGGTCTCTCAATAGAGTCTCTACTAACCCAGTATATTGCATTGGGTGCTACAGAGCTATATCTAGACACTCAACATGTGGTCCCGAGAGTGGACTCTACAACACTGAATAAAATGTTGCCCTCTTGCTAAATTGATGATGAAAGCCATAGAGAAACAGTGCAAAACGGCTGGCTGTCAGGTCAATTGGTTATAATTATAGCCTACACAATAGCTTTCAACATACCAGTTTAATCTTTTAAAATAAATGCTAGTATCAATAATACAATATAAAAAATAAAATGTCAAATTATCGTTTTATTTTTTCAGAGGTTGTTGCATGCTGTGAAAAACGGTTTCACTGCACTAGAGTGCAACAAATATCGATAATCCCAAAGTTTAGCATGTCTTTGCAGGGGTACTCTTAATTTAGACAAAAAAAGATGTGATCATCCTGACATCATAATATCCTGCTGCTAGGAGAACGGTACATTTTACAGCGTGTCCTGTTTTTAATGATCCAGAGATAACTGGCAGGGGGAGTTTCCATTGACACGCTTACCAGAAGTTACCAACATGGACGCAAATATAACTTGGAGCCAGCAAGTGATGTCAATGTTGGGATGACAAACGAAGGACAAATGGATAATTAGCCCACAGAATGACTACTTTTCACTTTTTTATTTTGTAAGACTGTTCTTTGTCCTTATTAAGAGACCAATATTCAGCTTGCCATCATAGTTTTCCATTTTTGTATTTATAACACAACTGTCTACAACTATCCAGTGAATCCTTATCCTATCCTTTTTGGCACTGTCTCTATTCCTGCTTTCCCTCTTGCTGCACTCTCTCTCACACACACACCTTTGCTACTTGGGGAGCTGCAATTGCTTCCTGCCAAAGATTGTTCCCTGACTGACTCACCTCACTTTAGGGTTTAGATATACTGTACATCATACCAGTCAGTCAAGACGATATTGTCATTGCAGATTTGATTCTATGAAGTAGAGATCAGTGCTAGACGTATGTCCTCTAAAACTGTATTCAATCAATAAATCCAGACTGGGTGATTGAAAGGAAACTGCAAGATCTTTTTCCTGTTAAGTCGCATGTTCCAACAATAAAAAACAGTATGATAAAATGTATAATAAACTATTTTATTGAACACCTCTTTACTTTTTATTGACTCTATTTCAATACATGGATCTATTCAGGTCCTATCTGGTTCTGATCTCGTGAGAAGAATGTAAGCTCGCGAAATCAGGATGGTTCGTACGAGGCTATAGCGAGACAGGATAGAAAGTGGAAATGTGATAGGCTAAGCAATATCTGCACTTCACTGTAGGCTAAGTGCCAATCAGTTTATGCTATCATGCCAACTCCTTGTCAATCATTGTCATGCCAAGGTCCCCCTATCAAAATCCATGGTGTGCCATCCATGGTGAGTAACACTCATCCAGTGATTGTCATATGGTGTAATGTGGTCAATTCTACAAACCTGTGTGGTTAGAAACATTATTTATGATTAATTATCTGGTGGGTGGTTTGAACATTCCATTTTCTCTTGGGTCAGTTGAGTAGCTTAAGCCAGGTATTCCCAAACTGGGGTACGGGCACAATGCCGACAGGGGCACACCAAATACAAATGTGATTACATTTTTTTTAAAATTATAATAGTACACATTTAAATAGATGGTTTTGAAACTTCCTCTTCACATTTTCAAACAGTCCATTTATATATTTCAACGAAGCTATACATTTGGACAAGTTTTTTTCCCTCGCCTGAGTAGCCTCGTTTCACTGCCAAAAATTAAATTAAACCATCTAGTGTTCAGCGAAATAACACCACAATGTCAAATACAGGTAGCCTAGTCAAATAATTAACATCCAATCACATTAACCATTACTCTCTTGCGGGAATTCCACTAACGGTCTGTATGTAGCCAAATGTAACTGCTACTCATGTTGTTATCTGTACTGATGGCGCAAAAGCTTTGACAGGGAGATAGTGGAGTGGTAACGCGCATGCAAGCAGTTGCTCCCAACGCCACTTGGATACACTGCAGCATCCACAGAGAGGCTCTTGCTGCCAAGGGAATGCCTGACAGCTTGAAAGACATTTTGGACACTACAGTGAAAATTGTTAACTTTGTTAAAGCAAGGCCCCTGAACAATCGTGTATTTTCTACACTATGCAATGATATGGGCAGCGACCATGTAGTGCTTTTACAACATACACAAGTGCGCTGGTTGTCAAGGGGCAAAGTATTGACACGTTTTTTGAATTGAGAGACGAGTTTAAAGTTTCTTTACTGACCATCATTTTCACTTGTCTGACCACTTGCATGATGATGAGTTTCTCACACAACTGGCCTATCTGGGTGATGTTTCTTCTTGCCTGAATGATCTGAATCGAGGATTACAGGGTCGCTCTGCAACTATATTGAATGTGTGGGACAAATTGAGGCTATGATTAAGAAGTTGGAGCTCTTCTCTGTCTGCATTAACAAGGACAACACACAGGTATTTCCATCATTGTATGATTTTTTGTGTGCAAATGAACTCAAGCTTACGGACAATGTCAAATGTGATATAGCGAAGCACCTGAGTGAGTTGGGTGCGCAATTACGCAAGTACATTTCCGAAACAGATAACACAAACAACTGGATTCGTTATCCCTTTCATGCCCTGCCTCCAGTCCACTTATCAATATCTGAAGAAGAGAGCCTCATCGAAATTGTAACAAGCGGTTCTGTGAAAATTGAATTTAAGACACTGATGCCCTTTGCAACCATGTACCTATGTGAGAGTGGATTCTCGGCCCTCACTAGCATGAAAACTAAATACATGCACAAACTGTGTGTGGAAAATTATTTAAGACTGAGACTCTCTCCAATACAACACAACATTGCAGAGTTATGTGCATCCTTTCAAGCACACCCTTCTCATTAACCTGTGGGTTTTTCCCCCACAATGTTCGATTAACAGATAAGGTTTTATATGTAAGATGGTTAAATAAAGAGAAAAATGATTGATTATTATTATATTATTATTTGTGCCCTAGTCCTATAAGAGCTATTTTTCACTTCCCATGAGTATAAGAGCTCTTTGTCACTTCCCACGAGTATAAGAGCTCTTTGTCACTTCCCACGAGTATAAGAGCTCTTTGTCACTTCCCACGAGTATAAGAGCTCTTTGTCACTTCCCACGAGTATAAGAGCTCTTTGTCACTTCCCACGAGTCCGGTTGTGACAAAAACTCACACTCATTCTTATGTTTAATATATGTATCGTATAGTGTGTGTGTGTGTGGCAGGCTTACAATGATGGTTAAAAAAAACAATTTGAGAGTGCGCTGACTGACCCCGGTGCTAGAGGGGGTAAGCAGCTGGAGTGTAACTAAGCCTCAATACCTCTCTATGCTGGTCTCATTTAGAAATGCAAAAAACCCCACGTTGCTCTTGTAATAGAGGTAATGGCGCTCTCTGCTGCCTCTAGTCAGAAATGCATTGTTTTATACCATCATCCAGTCCCAATTAACTTCCTACCTGTCTCCCTTGGCCCTAACCATTTTTAATGTTTGCATGTGGAAATAATATGGTGGAAGATCCTCCACTACACTACTTTTACCTACCCAGACAGATCTGCAAGCGTGAAAGGGTTAGGACCTAGGGGACGGGATTGGGAGCAAATTGGGACTGGACCACATTTAAAGTGTTGGTCCCATGTTTCATGAGCTGAAATAAAAGATCCCAGAAATGTTCTATATGCACAAAAAGCTTATTCCTCTCAAATGTGCTCTTTGCAAATGTTTCCACAGGTGTTGCACTGTATCACGGATTGATATTATTCATATGACATTATAGACATTACAAGACAGTGAGGCTGTGTGGAGTTTGTCCTTTCTGAATGACTGTCTGCAACTTTTGTCATAATGGAACCCCTGTCCTCTTCAAACTGGCTTTTATCTTCATAGTTTACTATTAGCTAGCACTGCGCTAACTCTAAACATTATGGCTATGCTATGACCATGCATGAGTGCATCCCTCCTGAAGAGCTACTGGGTACACAGGCTTTTGATCCAGCCCATCTTCTAGCATACCTGATTTAGGTAGTCAACGTTCTGATGATCAGCCGATGAGTAGAATCAGATGTTTGTAAGAACAAAAGCTTGCATAACCAGTAGTTGTTCGGGAGAAGGGTTGGCCATCGCTGAAGTAGAGGTTACCCCGAACCACAGTTCTAGGAAGAGCATACCCTCCCCTAACAATAACCATTTGGGGGATGAAAACATATCTGACCGTGTATCAGTCATTATGGACAACCTCAGTCTCCTCCTTTGGGGGCTTTGCTTGATTCAGACATTCTTCCTCTCATTTTAACCCTCCAGTCCACTAAGCTCATTAATGGAGGTCAGAAGACACTTTCAACATCATTGCTGTCAGACATGTACAGTATTTAACTAACATTGAAAACAATACATCATTCTACTGTCAAATGACTGCTTGGGAGATGAAGTTCACAATTTATAGCATTAAATTCATAAAAACCCTTTACACTTGAGTCCTGTATTTTTATTTCTGGCAACAAACATTTGCTACTACGGTCTACAGATATCTGGCACAGCCACAGACCAGCTAGGAGGTTTACATACATAAAGCTTCAACATCTATCATATGTGTGAGGGTTGAGTTCTCCCATGGATTTGGGTGGAAACTACATCCAGACAATTCATACACCAATCCTATCATTTTAAATCCGTGACAAGCAGTGTGTGTGGAAAGGGGGGGAAATTGAAACCTACCTCAAGAAACCAAAAGAAGTATATGCTCTAGTTCTATCCTCATACCATTCTTTATCAGTAATGGACAAGGTAATATATACTGAACAAAATGATAAACGCAACATGCAACAATTTCAACAATTTTACTGAGTTACAGTTCATATAAGGAAATCAGTTAATTGAAATAAATTGATTAGGCCCTAATCTATGGATTTCACGACTATGCCCTCCCAGGCCCACACACAAAAGGGCTTTATTACAGACAGCAATACTCCTCAGTTCTCATCAACTATCCGGTTGTCTGGTTTCAGATGAATAAGCCGGATGTGGAGGTCTTGGGCTGGCATGGTTACACATGGTCTGCGGTTGTGAAGCCGGTTGGACGTGCTGCCTAATTCTCTAAAATGATAGAGGCGGCTTATAGGAGAGAAATTAACATTAAATTCCCTGGCAACAACTCTGGTGGAGATTCCTGCAGTCAGCATACCCATTGCACACTCCCTCAAAACTTGAGTCATCTGTTAACAAAACTGCACATTTTAGAGTGGCCTTTTGTCCCCAGCATAAGGCGCACCTGTGTAATGACCATGCTGTTTAATCAGTTTCTTGATAATCCATCCACCTGACAGGTTTGGCATATCTTGGCAAAGGAGAAATGCTCACTAACAGGGATGTAAACAAAATTGTACACCAAATTTTATAACCTTTTTGAGCGTATGGAACATTTCTGGGATATTTTATTTCAGCTCATGAAACCAACACTTTACATGTTGTGTTTATATTTTTGTTCAGTATAGTTCATGTTACTCAACTCCACACCAAACTCTAAGCCCACACAGACCACTTGTTGATCTGAAAGGTATGCCATTAGCAATATGGTTCTGCTTTCCACTATACTGCTTGTACCAACAAGGGTTTAGGGGTAGGAGCTAATATTTGGTATTAGGCATGTGAGTGAAAGGGCAATTACACAGGAGTTTAAATGAATCGAAGTATGTGTCCCAATTCTCTCCCCCAACTTCCTAATCTCCTTGCCTCCATGATCACTGATCCAAAATAACCACAAAAAAAGGTAACAGTATAAGCAATAATATGAATTCCTTTCACCAATCTATCGACATGAAGGGAGCCAAAGGAAGGAACAAGGCAGGGGAATTGGGACAGTGTAAATCTCTTCCAGTAGTCATTGGGGAACAGGCAGAGGAGACATTCCACAGAGAGCAGAGCTAACAAAGCACCTTTTTACAGATTTGGCTGTACATTAATTTGCATAACAATCCTTAAACCAAGTAGAAAAATAATGGAAAGGAGAATCCCCGGTCTCATAGTCCTCTCTTCCCGCCCTTGAATTAATCACAGATCTGAAAGGATTGGATTGATCAAAGCAGAAGGGTGGACATCTTGGTTTCGCTTATACACTCACCTACAGATCAGTGATTGGGAGAGGAAGATGCACTATGAAGTCCATTCTATTCCATTCAGAAAGGGCGAACGGTCGGCCACTGACTAATCAGTGAAGTAATGCAGTTCAGGGGTTCATAAAGTTAATCCCCTAACTCAGGGTTTCCTCAAACTTGGTCCAAATAATCAAAGCTTGATGAGTTGGTTATTTGAATCAGCTGTGTAGCGGTAGGGCAAAAACCCAAAACATGCACCCAGCGGTGGCCCAAGGACCAAGTTTTGGAAACCCTGCCCTAACTTGATGCTGAAAGAGGTTTTCCTCAAGGCTAAAGCAACACCAAAACTCTCATACACGCACACTGAAATATGAAACATACACAGTACACATACTATATGTTTATGTGGTAAACCTTCTCGATCACATAATTGTGTTAACATACGTAAGCAGGATAGGTACTAGGCAGTTCATCATCAAATAGCGGCCATCTTTCAAGTTCTTTGAGAACCACATTTCAAAATAAAATGTAACACTTTCTTGTGTAATCCTTTAAGAGTTCACAAAACCTGCATTTTCATGCTGTTTCGCTCAAATAAACTCTTTACACACTTCTCTAGTTGAGTTAACAGTGGGTATGGATAATTTCCCATAGCTGTCAGTCAAGTATTTGCTTTTAAATTTGTAAATCAAGGGTAGTAGAAGAGCATTAACACAACATATACACTGTATAGTCCATTTGTCCCCAGACTGGCAGTTGTGTTGACTATCAGGATTTAGGTGCTCCTTCAGCCTCTCCTGTGTATCAGGAGTGAACTCTCTCGCTAGCTTACAATTAAGGGCACTCGTTTGATTCCCCGAGCTTACTAGGGCACATCGACAGAGGCACTTTACTCTAATTGCTCCTGTAAGTTGCTCTGGATAAGAGTGTCTGCTAAATGACATTGGACCACTCAGTCGTTGTGTCACGCTTCACAATAAATTGCACAGATACCACGTGTTACATTTTCTGTTGTAATTAAAATGCAACTACCATTGTAACTAGCTAAACAATTTACCCAATTTACCCAATTTCCTTTACACATCAATCATTGATTATATACCTTATTTGCAAAGAGCATTCTGAGCTAAACAATTACATTCTGGTTACCAGAGTAGTTGGAGAGTAACTTCATCGTAATGAAGGCAAGTTAATGTAAAGAGTTGCCCCGTCTTAGTTTCAAATATTCAACAAACAAGACAAAATAATAGGAGGGTAAAAGTTCATAGAACTCTTTAGTTGGGAGAGCTTGAGGGCGTGGCATTACCAACATACAGAGCAGGTGTACCTGTTCTGCCAGACACGGAGAACCATTTACAGGGTATTTACAAATATACATGAGGGGGTTGGTCTGATCCAGATCTGGAGATGAGCGGGCCAACTAAGAGAAAACACACCTTGAAGAATGGTTCAAAGCCAGCAGGTGACCCCTAACACACCACAGCCACCCCCTGCTTTCGCCTTTGCGGTGTTTCTAGTCAAGAGGATTCAGCTTCAGCACCTAATGAATCTGAGACCAGGCTAGGTCTCAATGCAACCGGAAGTGAAACAGACTAAAGTTACACCAAAACCAACCAACCAGAACACTGGGCCAAACGGTACATCTTGAGAGGATGCGTCTACTCTTCAAGGACATAATATTTGTTACATCACTGGGTAACTGTGATCCCTAAAACAAAACGAAAGGTAATCCCAGTTGAGGGAATTTTACATAACAGAGTTTACGTAACAGTGTCCTGCTGAGATGGAGTGTGAAACCCAAATGGATGGAGTGCATTACATGTAAACCAAATAGATGCAGGTGAAAAGAACCAGAGACTAATCAGACAAAGCAGAGGTGGGTGTCCCATTTTAAACCCCTGCCAGCAGCCCTCACTCCAGGTGTAGCCAGAGGTCTGATCCTGAGCAAAGTGGCATTTTAGCCAAGCGTTGTCTGGTCTAATGACATTATCATGTGATGATCTTATGACCTTTTCATCACACAGCGAGCCCCCATTGGCTAGACAGTGAGGACGGGGGATACAGTCTCACGCCCCCTGGTCTTTGGGATAAGGAGAAGGTGTTAAGGGGGGCAGAGGGGTGATTGGGTTGACTGATCCCTCTTGGTGTAGATAAGCTTGATTGATAACCCCCCTCAACCCTGAGGACACAGGGTTGTGGGGTCCGGTCAAGCCCTTTCAGTCCTCCTCACACTCCGTTGACACTTATCTTGCTCTTTTCGGACGCCTTTGCTTCTTCGGCCTGGAGGAGAGGTCAGAGGGCAAAGGTTAATTTACAAACAAATTATGAAAAAGAAACATATGGCACTCATTGAATAATGGTGAATTTCAGACATGGACATTAACAATAATGGAATAAAACCCATTATGGGCACACTGTAATTTAACTACTCATAAATCCTATATGGTTAATGAATGTGGCAAGTAGGTGGATTGATGGTTAAATAGCTATGATATCATGTGGACATGTTTGTTTATCTTTTAGCCCACAATGGTGCTAATCTTCCAAGAGTCCATGGTTGGTTGGTTGGGCAGTTTGTTGTGTGAGCGATTAGGATGTGGTGAGAGAAAGGGAGACAGTATTGGGGTTAATGTAATTACCACTAACACTAACCTTTAACCATGTCTAAGCATACATCAAAACCAAAAAGCTAATTTCATTTTTCACAAGTTATGAAGATGTTAAGTGAAGTTGTGAACAGTCATTTGCTTGCCAGCAGCCTGGCCATCTGGTTACTACGGCTACTCTGTCATTTCGAGCACGGCCATCTAGTCACTACAGTGACGCTCCCTGTGGGTATCTCATGACTGAGGGTCAAAGGTGGCTGACCTGAACAATCTGGGCAGGGGTGGGAGGTTTGTCTGAGACGATGGCAGCCTGGTCTCTAACCTCTTCCACCTGGAGGAACAGAAACACACACCAGAAATTAGGACTTTCTTTACCAACACCACAGGTCATCCTGGAGAAGATACTGGACCGGTCGGTCTTTGACCATACTCTACTGAGCATTCTGTGACCGGGTTGTGTGTGTCTGCATACTAACCAGCCTGTCTTTGATGACCAGAGCTGGGTCCACTAATAAGTCTGAGGAGGAGGCTGTTGTTCCCTGTGGGGTCTCAGCTAGAGGAGTGGCCTTCTGAAACATACAACACAATGTTACATTATCAACATACATACTTAGACAGTTCTCTTATGACCTCTCGGTTTAACAAAACACACACAATGACCTCCCTGAAAACAAAAAACAAAAACACACACAAATGGAATGATCAGGCCAGTTATGTAAGCAGTGGTGATGCCTTCCACAGAGTGTCCGGAGACTGGTGTAAAATCCAGAGAGAGTTGGCAGCAGGAACATACTTCAGATGGCTCATCTGCATTTCTATATCACTACGCTCAAGAGTTGGAGAATAAACCAGGTCTCCATGGTCTGATGGTCAAGCCTTAGTTCGGAGGGAAACCTGTGCTTCTGTCAGAATCACTGGAGGCAGAAGCCCTTGACCACAGACCTAGAATCAGATCACCCTTCTCAAATACGAACTGATCTGGTTGGGGGGGGGGGGGGGGGCTTACCTCTAGTATGTGGTCCATTTCATAAGAACAGAACGCTCTGCGTTGTCCTTACGTTAGCTCCTGAACTGGCTATACCACATGGCTGTGGGCTACATTAGTTCATTTGGCAGACAAGATTTGTTTAGAATTCCTTGGCATTATATTATAGTATGAAGAATACAATTGAACATAGCTGAATGAAATACAAAGGACATCTTCTCCAACCGATTTGAGGGAGTGCGGTTAACAAAGAAACAGGTCCCCCAATATGCTCCATCTCGAGTTATTTATGCAACTTTAGTTGCGAAATAAAATATGTTTATATGTTTTGATTTGTAATACATTCTAAGGCTGCATGAGACTAATGCTGATTTGAAAAAAAGCATCATGAAAGGCATGGGCTGTTTTTTTTTTACGCAGGCTGCACACACTTCATCATTCTCTTATTCACAATTTGACAAGCACTTGATCATGTCTCAAATTTCCCGGCAGCATTCCCTTTGTGTGATATTGTCCCCCGTCAGACTATTCTTGATTTATTCTTGTCTTTACATATTTATATTTTAATTTGATTTATTTGACCTTTATTTAACTAGGCAAGTCAGTTAAGAACAAATTCTTATTTTCAATGACGGCCTAGGAACAGTGCCTGTTCAGGGGCAGAACGACAGATTTGTACCTTGTCAGCTCGGGGATTTGAACTTGCAACCTTTCGGTTACGAATCCAACGCTCTAACCACTAGGCTACCCTGCCACCACTGAATATACTAAACAAGATATGTATGAAATTTGTTTTGATATAGAATGGACCATTATCATGCACCGGTCTCGATAAATATCTATGCACTTAAATTGTGAATGGACGACGTATTCCCCATGATTCATTTTCATGCCAGCCAGGTAAGCTATACTCCTGTTGTAAAGAGAAGAAATGTGCTTAATATTAGGAAAGTTGAGAAATAGTAGGGCTAGCCTGTAGAAAGCTGATTGGGTACTATTTTTAATAAAGGCCATCAAAACTCTAGTTTTCTCACGCAATTGCAAAGCCTAAAGAAATGTAGCGCAACATGAGCTTGTGATTGATTAGATTTTTGATTACACTTGCAATGATGTCAGAGTCATTTAGAGGGATATTTACAGGCAATTAGCACATTTGGTAGGCTACTAATGCAGCATCAGTGCTTGAAGCGCTAGGTACAGGGGGTATGATGTCTTACCTCTAGTTTGGGTACAGGGGGTATGACGGGTATAATGGGTTTGACGTCAGTCAAGTACATAGCTCTGGAGAGCAGCAGCAGAGAGGGAGGGACGTTCTCCTTCAAGTGCAGGTCCAACCACTGGAACAGACAGAGGTTACAGGTCAGAGGCCACTGAAGAAGCTAATCCTTTTTCATCCCTAATGGCACAACAGGGTGCCATTTTGGACGCATCCCTTATAAGACAAATAAATATATTGAATCCTTTAGTGGCTCGACATAACGCATCTTTAACAAGGTGGGCTATACGTTTAGATTTTTAATAGATTCTAAGGCAGCACGATGCAACTAACGATGATGACTTGTTTACAAGTTGAGTGTCTGACCTGTTGCATCTGCTGGCGTAGCTGGTCAGTGGTCAGACCCAGTGACCTCATCCCTCTGCTACGACACGCTGCCTGCAGCTCTGACACACTCAGAGCAGGCACACCCTCAGTGGCGATCACCTCGTCGTCTGCTTTGATGGTTCTCAGCTGCATCATCAGCTGGAAGCGGAGCAGGTTATTGGTTCCTATGGGCTGGAGCTCCAGCAGCTTACACAGGGCCACCAGCTGGGGGCGCTCTAGATGCTCCAGCGTTAATTCGTCTTCAAACAGCTTGGAGAACTTAACGATGTCCTTAGTGGTGGGCTGCTCCCCTGTGTGACGCACCTGGAGATGACACAGGGAGGACAGGGGTTAGTTAGAGCAGTCTGGGGACTTTGGAGACAGACTTGGGAGGGACACATGGGCAAGTGAACGTTATCACATGTTGACCATTATCACGTCTGTATGACCAGGACTAGACAAACAACGGGATGAAAACTTGAAACACTCACGACATTATGAACCAGAGGTGTGGATGCAGGCTTTGCCCTCTGGCTAAATTACCTTCTGTACGTAGGTGGAGAAGCGCTGCGTCTCGTCCTCGGTCAGAGCCTTGGTCTTGTTCCTCTTGGCCATTTCTGCTATGGTCTCCTGGAGGAATTTAGCCAGCTCCAGCTTAGCAGCCAGACCCTTCTTCTGCTTCTCTTCCTTAAAGAGAAAAAGGGCAGAAAAAGAGAGAGGGAGAAGTCATTTCTCAAATGGTCCTCATGCATAAACTAGTATTAGCTACTTGCGATTGGTTTTAGAAAAAGAGTAGGTAAAAAAAAGAGCCTCATGGCATTCTATGAAGTTGCTAGGTAATGTTAAAGAGGGTCTATTTGAAAACAAACTTTCAAAGTGCTCCAGTTGGCTAATGGTGGTCACTACCCTTGCTTCCTGTAGGTATCCCAATGGCCATGATGTGAGCGGCCAGGTCAGGCACCTCTTGTTGTACAGGAGCACGAGGACATGAAAGCCATTCAGAGTGACCTACAACTAGCCAGGGCCCGGTTTCCCAAAAGCATCTCAAGGTGAAGTTCATCGTTACAACCTTCGTAGGAGCATTGTTAAATCTCAGAGCGGTTTCCCAAAACCATTAACGTTGCACTTGAAAAAGATTGCAATCTAACACCCGCCTTTTGTAGAGCAGCTTATTTCATGATGTGCGATTTAGGGCATTTTTATTGGGTAAGCATTAGAATAAGCCACCTCATGAAATAGCCTTCAGGTTATTACAGAAATTATACTCAATGGGGTGATATGTGAGAGTTGTGTCTGTTTTGATCATCTTACATTATGTGTAATAAATGGTGTATGTTCACGTTCAGAGGTTGCTTGTGAATGAGACCACAGTCTCAACGGTGACCCACTCTGGTCACCAAAAACATAAATACAAATACATTTCTAGCCGTAGTTGCTAATCTCTCTCTAGGAGCTGATCTGTCGTCAGTATTGTGAAATAATTCAAATTTAAAAGGTAAGCTTTGCATTGAGAAAGCTGGTCCGAGAGCAGCGCTGCCTTTTCCCTCCCGATCATATCAGTATCAGCACTTTCTCCAACGACGCACTGGGAGACTGTTCTCTCTGCGTGGTTTTGGGGAAACGCGTGTTACATAGTTAGCCGTTGTAGGAAAGATGCATCGTTCACAAAAAAAAAAATAATAAAAAAAAAAAAAAACATAAGCCTGAATTTCATCACTATTGGGAAACCAGGCTCAGGCCTATTGGGTCTAATCCCACTCAAAGACCTGGGGTGTACCAATAATCAATTTCTTCCTGGGGTGTGCACCTGTTCACTACTCCCCACAAATGTAAAAATAAATATTGGATCAGTGGGGGCATGGGCTAGAGAGTTTCTTTTAGTAATTTCCTGTTAAATCTATGAAGGGAGGTAAACAAGTGCACACTTCAGGAGAAAATAGATTGGGACACACTTCTGCTCATTCTAATGGCCTACAGGTCTAACGGAAATATATCCCTTGCTTGGGTGCATCTCAAGTGTGCTTTTGTCTCCTTTCCTTTATCTGCATAAGTCCCTGGTTTGAATCCAGGCTGTATCACATCCAGCCATGATTGGGAGTCCCATAGGGTGTCACTCAATTGGCCCAGCGTCGTCCGGGTTTGACCGGGGTAGGCCGTCATTGTAAATAAGAATATATTCTTAACTGACTTTCCTAGTAAGTAAATAAAAAAAATATATATATATTTTACAAAAATGGAAGAACAGACACCTAGTATATCATGACTAGATCAGTGCAGATGAAGGAGAGGAGACAAGGAAGCAAGTTTAGACCATTGAGACACAGTCAGTCATCAACAAGTCAAGGACATTAACATTGCAACAGTGTGAAGAACGTGCCTTCTTGGTCTCGGTCTCGAAAGTGGAGGGCAGCATCTCAGGGAAGAGCTTGAGGAAGACAGGAAGCAGGAACTCCATGAAGGGAACGATGATGAAGACCATGAAGGGCAGCAGGCGGAACAGGTCAGCACATGTCCTCATCAGCTGGAGAGAAAACGGAGGGTTAGCAAAGCAAACAGTAACAGGTCTTACACAACAAGGGAGGGGAGGAGAGAGATTAAATATATGGCAGATTACTTATGTAGGCTACAGTTCTTTGGTATTATAGAAAGCTACAATGATGCAATGTGAGTTTTACCCTGTGATTGCACCAACACCTATAGAAATAAAATGCCAACACTCAAGTCAATCCCAAACCTTTTGAAATGTGACCGACAAAAATGTTTTCTTTTAAAAAATGTTCTCTTTGAACAAACAAAACCAATGGCTGTGGCCACATCTTAGGTGAAACTCCCATCTGATTCTTGTTCATTTTATATACTCTAGTCCATCTGATTCACGGGATCTTGTTCATTTTATATACTCTAGTCCATCTGATTCTTGTTCATTTTATATACTCTAGTCCATCTGATTCACGGGATCTTGTTCATTTTATATACTCTAGTCCATCTGATTCACGGGATCTTGTTCATTTTATGAGCAAGGTCCAAAGACTGGCACAATACCTCAGCTAACCCTTCATGAACAGCAGATTAACACATGACACTATACCTTAGCTAACCCTTACAGGCAATAATAGCCTTTAACAAGGCTCAAGAATCAAGGAATTTAGCTCACTGTTATGAGCACGGGTGAAAGACGCAAACAGAAGTCTGTATGTCTCACCATTTAGTTCATTTTATGAGCTGAATGGGGGTGAAGGATGTTAAGTGAAGCCACATTTGATGACGGAGTGAAGGATATAAGTGAAACTCCTGAATCACTGTCATCGTTATTTCATATAAGCAGGATAGTGAAACTGTACGTATGATAACGGATAAAGTTTGTCGGATCAGGATAGTGAAATTGTACGCATGATGACAGATACAGTTTGTCGGATCAGGATAGTGAAGAAAGTGTCAGCCTATTTGCAACGCACCTTCTCGTTAGTACATTTCCATTTGTGTGTTGCACTTGCATTCAGTAGTCTATGAAATCCCATAAAGGCATTAACACACAAAAGTGTGTATTCTTATTTAAAATGTATGTGGTTCTGTGCTTGTAATGTACTCATCTAGGTTATGTATTAGGTCATGTTTTATGTGGATCCCAGGGAGAGTAGCAATTTGATGAATAGAAAGACATCAGTTACAAACCAACTAAAAGTGTAATGAAATTTGGTAATGATTATAAGGCATACAACACTTAAGGCTGAATAGCTGCGCCCACTGCTGTGCCTGCGTGTCTCGTCTGGGCCACTTATCAAAGCACAAAACTATTTGCCGGTTTAAGTAAATTCACTCATTTTTATGTAGCTGACCTGCGGTAATGTTAAATAATGTTGTCGCTGCCTATAGTTTTCATAAATTATTGTGATAGGCTGACGTTTTACAGATACGGCATACCCCCACTATTTATTTTGCTGGGACGCCAAACCCGGATCGGCTTACTTTCACTCCTGGTCTTAAGCCACAACACAAGAAGGAATCCCCCTTGACCCACCATGGGCAACAACACTATGTTAGGATTCTGTCCCTAGCAGACTACTAGCACTGCCAGTCCCTTTCTAAAATAGCACCGGTGCAGAGTAAAGCTCTACCATGGCATTCAAACAGCAAGGGTCACACGGCGGTGTGTTTGGATGTGTGCATGTGTTATTGCACCCATCTTGTATCAGAGGCAACAGGCTAGATGCATCCTTTCAATCAGCCTTACTAATAAACATGGAGCCTGAAGTCAACTGAGGGTGGGTGGGTGGGTGTGTGTTTGTTTGGCGTACTGTATCTACATGCCTGCGACCCGACATGTACTGTGTTTCATTCATCAATCCGTCTTATTTGCCCATGTTTCACCAGACAGTCTATTAGAGACCGTTCGGTACACCATCCACATTAATGTCCTTTTTCAGATAGCAGATTAACCACAACACTGGCACTGTGGCAGGCAGCATTCTGAAATGTTTATAATCTAAGGGCCAGATTGGGTGACTCAGACCTAAGAGTTTTGTTCTTAGACTGAGGGTTAAACTACAATACCTCACGACACGTGGCTCTACTCCTTCGGTTGTGTTCAATAGGCACAACGAGAGAAAACATGAACGCAAAAATGAGCAACAGTGATATTTTACATTTACATTTAAGTCATTTAGCAGACGCTCTTATCCAGAGCGACTTACAAATTGGTGCATTCACCTTATGATATTGGTTCAATAAGTTCAAAAGGTAGGACCTTGTTCTTTTCAAAACATCCTGAGATTTGGAGGTGAACAGATGATCATTAGTTCCTGGTACTCCTTACTACACATCAAAGAGTATTCCTATAACTCCTGCCCTCTACCCTGTTATTTACTCCTTAAGGAACAGGTTAAACACAGAGCGAACTCAGCCTACACTTCCTGACTTACCCGTCTCCTCTCCCTGCGTGAGAGCAGTTGTCCGTGCAGCAGTCTCCACACCATCCTCCCTGCAATCTTGGTATCAATCCCCAGCAACCTGAAGCCATTGTAGTAGTGTTTCAGCTCATCCACTATCCTCTGGCCAATAGATTTCCTTACTACCTGGACCGTAGGGGCAGCTGCAGCCACAACAGTGGCAGCAGGGGGAGCAGGGACTGGAGGTTGGGGTGTAGGGGGGCCATTCTTAGGGGTCCCTGGGTGGTCATCCTGGGCTGGGGTGGCAGGGGCCTTGGTGTCCTGCAGCCAGACACAGGAACTGTGCAGAGATCTGGCCAGCAGGGTGGTGCTGTGGTTCTTGAAACCGTGGAGCCGAACACAGTGAGGGTAGCCAGACCTGGAATGGCTGAGGGAGGGTAAGAACGACAGGCGGCTGGGGGAGTCCAGGTTGTGGTGGACGTAGGCTGTGGAGGGGAGAGGGCAGCAGCTATGCCTCTTAGACAGCAGGTAAGATCCCCTAGAGATAGAACACATAGATACATCAGTCTGATCAGTGGCTGCCTGGTCATATTTGACATATCCTTTCTTTCACTACAGCAGTCAGCCAGGCACACTGCTGTTCTAATGTAAACTAGACCAATGGTTTGTGTGGTGCCACCTATGCAGAACAGCTTGTTTACATAACCGACTCTTCCAAATTACTTCCTGGAGAGTTAAATGACTGATTTAACTAGCAGGGATCTTGTGGACACCTACAGTGGTGTGTGTCCCCACTGTGTGGTTGAGGTAAGTGCAGGCCTAAATAGTTTCTAATATAGAGCCGGTGACCTGGTCTCCTACCTTGATCTTGTTACTGCCAGAAGCACCTGTGCACTGAACACTGCCATTGTTGTTACACCGGCAGATCGAGGTCTCCTGTATGGTGAACAATAAGACCAGTGAAATACATTACATTAAGATATTTCCAACCGTCGTTTAATGGATTCAGTATGATACGATGTAATGTTAACGATGCGGATTACAGACAGTACTGTAGCTCATTAGCTAGCTAATTAGCTAACATCTACAGTCTTGAGATTGAAACTTTGATTTGACAATAGAACATCTAAAATATCTGATGACTTAGCAAACCTAGGAACATACAGAGATAATGCATGTTCCTAGAGCAAACACGCAAACAACTGAAAACGGAAGTTGATTGACGAACTTTGCTTGCTTTACCTCGAACGTCAAATTGTTCTCGAGAGAGCTATGTTATGGCTGCCGACAGGGCGTCGTAAAGATTGTCTAAAATAGCAAAATAGTAACGTTACAATCCATTCACAGTTGTGTGCTGATTGAAGATGTGCGACGAAAATCAAGACTGATGGGATAATAAACCCATTTCTGACTTAATTATTACTAATATTCCTTTGAGAAACGTCGTGTACCCTTTTGACCAACTTCGCCTATTTGGTACAGTGACCTAACGCTGCTCCCGGGTCGTCACTAGTTAAATGAACAGTCATAATTATGGCTAACTCCCGCCCATTTCTACAATTTATCTTATTAAGACCTGATTTTAAACCTAACCTTACGCCTAACCTTAAATTAAGACCAGTTTTGACTTTGTAGCTATGTTATCTAGTGGAAACCCTGTTACTTCACTGAAAATGTTATTGCGAGTCACACCGGGCGCGTTCGAGTGGATCACTTTTGTGAAGTCGGTGACTTCTTTGGTATTATTGCGGGAAACCACCAAAAAATATAAGTGCATGCCGCCACCTACTGTATTGGCTGTGTATCAGCATGCCATTCTTTAGTATGAATTCATTACACTTTGTGGAAAAAAATTGCCCTACTAACTAACCCTGCACACATTAAAACCTCACAACTATGGCCCTATCTGATCCTACTCCAGGCCAGCAGCCAGGGAGGATGGGACCCTATTGTCCAAAACATTTTGTAACCAAACGGCGGGCGTCAGAGACACTGGGAATCTTCAACTTCAGTTGATCATCCTCCACACTTAACGGCACTCCAGTTATCACTCCTTTCAACGGCGCCCTGCTCCAGAGAGGAAAGCAAGTCACAGTTCTTGTCCCCAGTTGCATGGTACGGAGTGTATGCTCCCTCTGGATGGCAGAAACACACAAAAAAAAAAAAATCGAAACAATTCCACTTGAGTCACTTTCACTGATCCAACATATCACAACCTGCTCTCCACCAAACCTGACACCACATACGGATCTGCCAGAAGGCAAGGATCCATTCTCTCCAAAAAACCTTATTCCCACTGGGCCAGAATCATCTTTGTCATCATCAGGATGAGGCTCATACTCTGCTGTCTTCACCGCACCTGCCACCGCAGTTAATTCATCCTCACTCTCGTCATGTTCAATTGTCTTCTGTAGCTCTACCACAAGTTCTGTGTGATCCACCACTCCATATTCACTCAAAACATGTTCCACTTTTCTCCAGTCCACCATCTTACCCCCACCTCATGGCCACACCGGCAGCCATCTCCAAAGTCAGAGACAGATGCCTTTAAAAGTTTGTTGCATTATAAGGATAAAAATGTTCATACTAGAGCCTACATGTCTACTGCAGGAACTTTACAGAAATCATGTGATCAAAGGTCATGAACTTGACTGTAAGTTTCTGCAGTTGTTCATCACCAAATTCCTCCTGCAGCCTTGCCTGGATTGTGGGAGGCTCTATTGTCAACCAATCATTAGGGTGTTTTTGTTTGACCCATGCAAAGGTGACCAAAGACATGATTAAAACAGGAACCAACTTCATGTATACATTGGATAGCCTATATACAAATTAATGTGATATTTGAAGCTCTCTCAGTAATTGATCTTACAATGACCACATTATACACTGCTCAAAAAATAAAGGGAACACTAAAATAACAAATCCTAGATCTGAATGAATGAAATATTCTTATTAAATACTTTTTTCTTTACATAGTTGAATGTGCTGACAACAAAATCACACAAAATGTATCAATGGAAATCAAATTTATCAACCCATGGAGGTCTGGATTTGGAGTCACACTCAAAATTAAAGTGGAAAACCACACTACAGGCTGATCCAACTTTGATGTAATGTCCTTAAAACAAGTCAAAATGAGGCTCAGTAGTGTGTGTGGCCTCCACGTGCCTGTATGACCTCCCTACAATGCCTGGGCATGCTCCTGATGAGGTGGCGGATGGTCTCCTGAGGGATCTCCTCCCAGTCCTGGACTAAAACATCCGCCAACTCCTGGACAGTCTGTGGTGCAACATGGCATTGGTGGATGGGGCGAGACATGATGTCCCAGGTGTGCTCAATTGTATTCAGGTCTGGGGAACGGGCGGGCCAGTCCATAGCATCAATGCCTTCCTCTTGCAGGAATTGCTGACACACTCCAGCCACATGAGGTCTAGCATTGTCTTGCATTAGGAGGAACCCAGGGCCAACCGCACCAGCATATGGTCTCACAAGGGGTCTGAGGATCTCATCTCAGTGCCTAATGGCAGTCAGGCTACCTCTGGCGAGCACATGGAGGGCTGTGCGGCCCCCCAAAGAAATGCCACCCCACACCATGACTGACCCACCGCCAAACCGGTCATGCTGGAGGATGTTGCAGGCAGCAGAATGTTCTCCATGGCGTCTCCAGACTCTGTCACATGTGCTCAGTGTGAACCTGCTTTCATCTGTGAAGAATACAGGGCGCCAGTGGCAAATTTGCCAATCTTGGTGTTCTCTGGCAAATGCCAAACGTCCTGCACGGTGTTGGGCTGTAAGCACAACCCCCACCTGTGGACGTCAGGCCCTCATACCACCCTCATGGAGTCTGTTTCTGACTGTTTGAGCAGACACATGCACATTTGTGACCTGCTGGAGGTCATTTTGCAGGGCTCTGGCAGTGCTCCTCCTGTTCCTCCTTGCACAAAGGCGGAGGTAGCGGTCCTGCTGCTGGGTTGTTGCCCTCCTACAGCTTCCTCCACATCTCCTGAGGTACTGGCCTGTCTCCTGGTAGCGCCTCCATGCTCTGGACACTACGCTGACAGACACAGCAAACCTTCTTGCCACAGCTCGCATTGATGTTCCATCCTGGATGAGCTGCACTACCTGAGCCACTTGTGTGGGTTGCAGACTCCGTCTCATGCTACCACTAGAGTGAAAGCATCGCCAGCATTCAAAAGTGACCAAAACATCAGCCAGGATGCATAAGAACTGAGCATTGGTCTGTGGTCAACACCTGCAGAACCACTCCTTTATTGGGGGTGTCTTGCTTAATTGCCTATAATTTCCACCTGTTGTCTATTCCATTTGCACAACAGCATGTGAAATTTATTGTCAATCAGTGTTGCTTCCTAAGTGGACAGTTTGATTTCACATAAGTGTGATTGACTTGGAGTTACATTGTGTTGTTTAAGTGTTCCCTTTATTTTTTTGAGCAGAGTATTTCAGTTTGTGAGTGTGTGATATGGGGGGTTGGAGCCATGTTTATTTCAGCATTATAAAGAAAAACTTGTATAAACAATGGTAACACTGCCATGTTGATCTGAGCCTTGCTGTTGGAAACCACATTAGTGTCCGACTTTCGAATATGGTGTAATTGCATTCTGCAATTTGGGGCATTTCCTGATGTGGGTGTTCCCTGATATCAGGAAATGCCCACTGATACCTGCCATTGGTCAGTTCCAGTGTTATGAGACTGATGGTTTGTTGATGATGGTTTGTTTACATAACAGGATAGGATATCTAACGTGGCAGGTTAGGATAATTAACATGGCGGGTTAGGTGAATTAGTGTGGCAGGTTAGGAAAGATTAGGAAAAGGGTTAGGCTTAGCTACAATGCTGCAGTTATCAACAACTGTTGCCCTCGATGCGAAAGAAACGGCCACCAACCAATGGCGAGCATCAATAGGAATAACTTGATATCAAGAAACGCCTGATATCAGAAAACACCCATAATTGCAATCTGCAATTACACCCTTCTCCAATTTTCAGCTGTCAGAGATGCACCTCCCCCGATGTCACTCGACTTTTGTCTACTGTAGAAAGGGCCCATGGAGTTGGTGTAATAATCCTTTAATTCATTGCCATTTACTCAGCTGGGCCAGGGGCGCTTTAATTAGGCCAGGTGGCAATGTCCGACAGATCTCAACTCCATAAAAGGAGGAAATTGCCATCGCCTGATATCGCTGCTTTCTCTTCCTTAACTCCATCTGATCCAGAAGTTCTGTGCGTCCATGAATCCACCGACTCTGTTACCTTTCATCTGAACTATCTGTTGCGATCCGGAGATGGGCCATCAGTTATTGTTTATAGTTATTACCGTGGAGCACGGCTTGGAGCGCACGCTTCAAACATATTGTGTAATGTGAATTGTCCATGATCACGGCCCTACGGATCCTACTAGGCCAATTATGCAATCGATATGGTTCATATGTATTGAAATGAATTATATGTACACATGAAGACAATTGAAAGAGTGAAATGAGAAACGTCATTGTTTGCTAACTGATCGACTTTGATAATGGGGATTATAGATTGAATAACCATTCACTGTTTGAAATTCTTTCGTGATTTATTTACATTTTCTAGCGGGATTGAATATGCTTAAAGGAAAGAACCACTCACTTGATTAACCTAATGTAGCATGCATAAAATAGCATTTTATTGACAATCAACTTACCTGGAAAATGAAATTGCACCATCGATAAATAATTAACAATAAACTTATCACAAACAATCCATGGGCCCTCTCACAGTGGCAACGACACTGAGTATACCAAACATTAGGAACACCTTCCTAATGATGAGTTGCACCCCCTTTGGCCCTCAGAACAGCCTCGATTAGTCAGGGCATGGACTCTACATGGTGTCAAAAGCGTTCTACAGGGATGCTGGTGTAACAGTATAACTTTAGACCGTCCCCTCGCCCATACCCGGGCGCGAACCCTCTGCACACATCAACAACAGTCACCCACGAAGCATCGTTACCCATCGCTGCACAAAATCCAGGGCCCTTGCAGAGCAAGGGGAACCACTACTTAAAGGTCTCAGAGCAAGTGACGTCACCGATTGAAACGCTATTTAGCGTGCACCGCTAACTAAGCTAGCCGTTTCACATCCGTTACACTGGCACATGTTGACTCCAAATCTTCCTACAGTTGTGTCAAGTTGGCTGGATGTCCTTTGGGTGGTGGACCATTCTTGATACACAAGGGAAACTGTAGAGCATGAAAAACTCAGCAGCATTGCAGTTCTTGACACAAACCAGTGCTTCTGGTACCTACTACCATATCACGTTCAAAGGCACTTACATTTTTTGTCTTGCCCATCTACCCTCTGAATTGCACACATACACAATCCATGTCTCAAGTCTTTTGATTTGCCTCTTGTGGTGTGGGAGCTGGGCTTTGGAAAAGTGGGTGTGGTTATATCCTGCCTGGTTGGCCCTGTCCGGGGTTATCGTTGGACGGGACCAGTGTCCCCTGATTTCCCCCCCCCCCTATGCTGCAATAGTCTATGTGCCAGGGGGCTAGGGTCCATCTGTTATATCTGGTGAAATTCTTCTGTCTTATCTGGTGTCCTGTTTGAATTTAAGTATGCTCCCTCTAATTCTCTCTCTCTCCCTCTCTCCTAGGACCTGAGCCCTAGGACCATGCCTCAGGACTACCTGGCTTGATGACTCCTGGAAGTCCCCAGTCCACCTGGTCGTGCTGCTGTTCCAGTTTCAACTGTTCTGCCTGCGGCTATAGAACCCTGACCTGTTCACCGGATGTGATGATGATATATTATTATTATTATATTATTATTATTATTATTATTATTATTATATTATTATTATTATATATTATGTGCTACCTTGTCCCGGACATGCTGTTTTCGTTTCTCTCTCCCTACCACACCTGCTGTCTCGACTCCTGAATGCTCAGATATGAAAAGTCAACTGACATTTACTCCTGAGGTACTGACCTGTTGCACCCTCTACAACCACTGTGATTACTATTTGACCCTGCTGGTCATTACATTTACATACATTTAAGTCATTTAGCAGACGCTCTTATCCAGAGCGACTTACAAATTGGTGCATTCACCTTATGACATCCAGTGGAACAGCCACTTTACAATAGTGCATCTAAATCTTTTAGGGGGGGTGAGAATGATTACTTTATCCTATCCTAGGTATTCCTTAAAGAGGTGGGGTTTCAGGTGTCTCCGGAAGGTGGTGATTGACTCCGCTGTCCTGGCGTCGTGGGGAGTTTGTTCCACCATTGGGGGCCAGAGCAGCGAACAGTTTTGACTGGGCTGAGCGGGAACTATACTTCCTCAGTGGTAGGGAGGCGAGCAGGCCAGAGGTGGATGAACGCAGTGCCCTTGTTTGGGTGTAGGGCCTGATCAGAGCCTGGAGGTACTGAGGTGCCGTTCCCCTCACAGCTCCGTAGGCAAGCACCATGGTCTTGTAGCGGATGCGAGCTTCAACTGGAAGCCAGTGGAGAGAGCGGAGGAGCAGGGTGACGTGAGAGAACTTGGGACGGTTGAACACCAGACGGGCTGCAGCGTTCTGGATGAGTTGTAGGGGTTTAATGGCACAGGCAGGGAGCCCAGCCAACAGCGAGTTGCAGTAATCCAGACGGGAGATGACAAGTGCCTGGATTAGGACCTGCGCCGCTTCCTGTTCATCTATGAACATTTGAACATCTTGAAGAACAATCTGGCCTTAATGGCCATGTACTCTTATAATCTCCACCAGGCACAGCCAGAAGAGGACTGGCCACCTCTCAGAGCCTGGCTCCTCTCTAGATTTCTTCCTAGGTTCCTGGCTTTCTAGGGAGTTTTTCCTAGCCACTGTGCTTCTACATCTGCATTGCTTGCTGTTTGGAGTTTTAGGCTGGGTTTCTGTAAAGTCCTTTGTGACATCTGCTGATGTAAAAAGGGCTTTATAAATAAATTTGATTGATTGTGTGCCAAATCATCGTCTGAGCAGTTGGGCATCAGATTGCTATATCATATGGGTCGCGTTCCCCTGCTCAGACGTTGCATGCATCAGCCAATGGTTGATACTGTAGTTCCAAAGACCGAAGTGAACAACTATTTTTATGAAATGCGACAGTACGGCTATATTACATTTTGTGAAAGAAAAATAGCTTA
The DNA here is from genome assembly GCF_023373465.1 of Oncorhynchus keta. NCBI lineage: Eukaryota > Metazoa > Chordata > Actinopteri > Salmoniformes > Salmonidae > Oncorhynchus > Oncorhynchus keta. The sequence continues at coordinate 36,603,286 of NC_068434.1, read as the reverse complement.
AAACTTGTTTACCGAAAAATATTCTGAAATACAGTCAAACTCTTGACGTGGTGTAAAGTATTCATTTTGGGATGTTTGTGTGGGTTTTTATTGTATGAAGGTGAGTGAATGTGCTTTAAAAGTGGTAATATGTATTGATTGTGTTCAATATACTAGGCCCATAGATGGTTTAAAAGGATAGTTCACCCAAATTACTAAATAACACGTTGGTTTCTGTACCCTGTAAGCAGTCTATGGACAAGGTATGACAGCAATCAATTGGTTTCCACATGCTAACGTTTTAGCATTTGGGGCGGCAGGGTAGCCTAGTGGTTAGAGAGTTGGACTAGGAACCGTAAGGTTGCAAGTTCAAACCCCCGAGCTGACAAGGTACTGTTGTTCTGCCCCTGAACAGGCAGTTAACCCACTGTTCCTAGGCCGTCATTGAAAATAAGAATTTGTTCTTAACTGACTTGCCTGGTTAAATAAAGGTACAATTTTAAAAAAAAATAGCATTTGTGGCACAAATCCCATTCAAGTCATGGGATGGATGCTAGCATTTATCTAAAATTGATTGTGAAGCTCAGCAAAGTCACGTATAGATGTTTTGAATAAGATGCGGGAAAAATGCTCATATCTGTCCCATGGTTTAAAAGGGATTTGTGCCACAAATGCTAAATCATGGAAACAGTGCCAGGGAAACAAAACCAAAGTATGGATTGCTGTCATGACTTGTCCATAGATTGGTGTAATTACCCTGTAAGCAATGTAATATTCTAATTTGGGTGAACTATCACTTTAAAATGGATGGCCACACTGTAATATGGAAGGAAGGGTCTCAAAGGCTCCATCTAGTGTAGAAGACTTGAAGAAGTCCCAAATTATACTTCATTTAAACGCAGATGGTTGTTATAAAAGCAACTGTCTAGGAGCTGTAAAAAGTTCAATTACACTGAACAAAAATATGTACGCAACATGTAAAAAGTGTTTATCCCATGACCTGAATTAAAAGATCTCAGAAATGTTCCATAAGCACAAAAAGCTTATTTCTCTCAAATGTTGTGCACAAATCTGTATACATCCACTTAGTGAGCATTTCTCTGTTGCCAAGATAATCCATCCACTTGACAGGAGTGGCATATCAATAATCTGATTAAACAGCATGATAATTACACAGGTGCACCTTGTGCTGTGCTGGGGACAATAAAAGGCCACTGTAAAATGTGCAGTTGTCACACAACACAATGCCACAGATGTCTCAAGTTGAGGGAGCACACAATTGGCATGCTGACTTGTAGAATGTCCACCAGAGCTGTTGCCAAAGAATGTAATGTTTATTTCTCTAACATAAACCTCCAACATCTGTTTGTTTTAGAGAATTTGGCAGCACGTCCAACCGGCCTCAATCGCAGACCATGTCTATTGCGTCATGTGGGCGAGCGGTTTGCTGATGTCAACGTTGTGAACAGTGCCAGCCCCATGGTGGTGGTGGGGTTATGGTATGGGCAGGCATAAGCTACGGACAACGAACACAATTGCATTTTATCAATGGCAATTTGAATGCAAAAAATACCGTGACGAGATCCTGAGGCCCTTTGTGAGACCCATTTAAGGTATCTGTGACCAACAGATGCACATCTGTACTCTCAATGATGTGAAATCTATAGATTAGTGTCGAATGAATTTATTTAAATTGACTGATATCCTCATATGAACTGTAACTCAGTAAAATCAATGAATGCATGGCATGTTGCGTTTATATTTGTGTTCAGTATATAATAAACATTTTACCATCTTCTCTGGTCGTGACTTTACAATAACGTCATAGAAACTAAACTACAGATGCATTACGCACATTGTAGTGTTTCTCTTCTTGTCCGCAACATGGCACTCTAGGCTAAGCAATGAATGGCTATGTTTAGAACTTTCGATATGTATACAAATGGTAATATCTCAAACATTTATCGCGTCCTCGCTCCTCGTCTCCTTCTCAAGACCCATTGGATGAGAAAGCCAGAAGTCCCTCTAAATGTATCCAATTGGGAAAGGAGAGGACGCGAGGCGTATGTAATCAGAGATTTCAGAGAAAGGAGATAGTGATCCCAATGGCAATTACCGGAAGACCATCATAACGCCTCACCAGCAGAATGTCGACCAATCGTGTTCAAGTTCTATGGTGCGTCACGCGGTTGCTAAACTAATTGTAACGCAATCCATCCTTAACTTGGCTATTTTCCTCGAAAGTACGCATTGTCACGATTCCAAAGCTCTACGATATTACAGACAACAAGTTAATTATCTCAGATCTCGGAAAAGATTTTCAATGTTGTACTTCTTGTTGACGAAATTCATGCTAATGGATGTTTTTTGGAGCTGGCGCTCAACTGACTCCTTGAAGGAGAGTTCTAATTGTCACAGAATCGCCCAGAATGCAACGCGCGGCCCATTGACGATGGGTTGGCAACGCACACAAGGGGCCTTAATACGATACCAACGGAGTTTCCCATCTCCTCACTACGGCTGCGGACGTATCAAACCGGAAAAAAATAGAAGTTGTGAAATGACATCGAAAATTCACGGAATTATGATTTAAACACGGTATTTTAGTCGTATTTCTGTACTACTTTAAACTGAGCATACAGTACATCGTTGACATGGCAGGAAAGCGGCGGGAACTACCGTCTTGGATGGCAAGGAAGGATGAGGACAGAGTGAAAGATAAGGAGACACTGAAGAGGATAACTTCAGGCAAGAGAACGAGGAAACGAGTTGAAAGGTGGGCAGTGCAGTTTCAAGGACAAATTAACCTGATATTCTTGAGATATGAAATAATACCTATACAATAGGTGGGCAGTGCCCTTACGAAAAACATTGCAGTCAGAATCAGTTGCGGTCAGACAGTGCCGTTTAAGATTAGGACGTTTTTTTTTCATGAGCATGGCTTTATTTCTATTACAGAATATTGGATGACTCATTCTTATTCCATTCACCCAGTTCAATGTTAGTTACAGCGATAGGTTTCGGCTACTACATGATACTCGAATTTCCCCTATATCCATCATGAGGTTGCTACAACCTAGCCTATGAATTAAAGTTTACAACCTAGGGTGCACACAGGTGTGACACCTCTTCGCTTGTGGACTTCAATGCACAACACATCAGCTGTATGTGACCAGGCGAAAAAACCTTTCCAAGTCAAACCCCTACACACAGCCTACATCGTTGTCACCATATTAGCTGGAGTATATTGGCTAAAGTAACGTCATAGTCAGCCTAGCTAATGGAACTAAGGCGTTAGTAAACCCGCTACAATCATAGAGTAACGGCACAGTCAGTAAGCAGTTACAACGGTGGGCCCTGGTGGCAATAATTTATAATACCAAAAGCTTACCTTGATTTGGAAGAGTTCCAGTGTTGTGTTGGAAAGCAGGTTGTTTAGGTAGGCTAAACTAGCTTGCTGCATTTGCTAGCTAAGTAAGTGAAACTGAAAGTGGAAAAAATGACAATCCCCCTCTATATATTTTTCTCTTGCTTCTCCTTCATTTTGGAAGAAATGTATTTGTTAACTGTTGTCTTTCTCTCTGAGTCAACTACTCACCACATTTTATACACTGCAGTGTTAGCTAGCTGTAGTTTATGCTTTCAGTACTAGATTAAATATCTGATCCATTGATTGGGTGGACAACGTGTCAGTTCATGCTTCAAGAGCTCTGATAGGCTGGAGGATGTCCTCCAGAAATTGTCATAATTACTATGTAAATCAGGGGTTCTTAAACTTTTTCAACCTGGGACCCAAATGAGAAATTCACGCTTAGGAAAATATGCAACTATAAATAAATATTGGTACATTTCATTGCCCTTATTCCTAAAACAAATGCAATATAGACAAAACAAATAACATTGAAATGAAATATCCATATAAATATCTATTCGGGTTTATTTTCCACCATTAAAAACACTCTTACATATCTGTCTCAGTTGGAACTTTTCTAGGTTGCTTTTCTAGGTTGCTGTTAAAATACAATAAATCCTTTTAATTTTGAACTGGAATAAACTTATTGATTACATCACACAGATGTACAACAGAACACACAGACAGGCAGTTTTTGATTTGTAACAGTCTCGAACCAGGGACCCTCTGCACACACCGACAACAGTCATCCTCGAAGCATTGTTACCCATCGCACCACAAAAGCCGCGGCCCTTGCTGAGCAAGGGGAACAACTACTTCAAGGTCTCAGAAAGAGTGATGTCACCGATTGAAACGCTATTAGCACGCACCCCGCTAACTAGCTAGCCATTTCACACTGGTTACACTCATCCTCCTTTTTGACCTCCTTTTCTACAGCAACCAGTGATCTGGGTCACAGCACCAATGTAACAGTATAGCTTCCGTCCCTTGCCCCGAACCCTCTGCACACATCAACAGTCACCTTCGAAGCATTGTTACCTATCGCTCCACAAAAGCCACGGCCCTTGCTGAGCAAGGGGAACAACTACTTCAAGGTCTCAGAGAGAGTGATGTCACCGATTTGAAATGCTAGCTAGCCATTTCACACCCTTTACACAACCCTAAGTAACAGTACAGATGAAAAATAATCAGGCCTACTGTACATCTAACTGTATAAATTATTGTTGAAAGAAAGTCTAGGTTGGAACTGTTGCTGTTAAAATACAATACATATTTTTTTATTCTAAACTGGAATAAACTGATTGATCGCATCACACAGATGTAGACCAGAAAACACACACACAGTCCTAATGAGAGGTGTGTAGCTGGTTGAAGTTTTCAACAAGCATGTATATTCTGGGCTCCGTTTTGAAGTACAGTAGGCCTGATCATTTTATTTTAATCTGTACTGTTACTAGGGTTGCACTAGCAGTAGCTTGCTTGCTTTGGTGAATGTTAGCTATTAGCTGTGTACAAGGCCAGGGGATTGTTTGAAAGAGAAACTCACATCTACTACGATGAGAGATAGTTAGTACTCCCTTTTTTCTGCTTATAATCAATCACCTGTAATAAAATAATATATGCCATTTAGCAGACGCTTTTATCCAAAGCGACTTACAGTCATGTGTGCATACATTCTACGTATGGGTGGTCCCGGGAATCGAACCCACTACCCTGGCGTTACAAGCGCCATGCTCTACCAACTGAGCTACAGAAGGACCACAAAATGACAACAATGCCTTGCTAGCTGACTTACTTTTCCATTGTCGAATCACTGTTTCCTGAAGCATTCTGCTCTGTTCTCTGTGGATGTTTGGTCAGGAAGTGTCGTTTTATTAATTTGTTAGTTTTGAGAGACTCATTACTAAGCACTTCCCGACACAAAACACATTGTGGTCGCTCCTCGTTACAAGTTTGTATGAAAGAGAGAGAAACTCATCGCTGTATATGCGTTTCATGATAATTGAGCTCAGTCAGAACTTGTGGCTAGCATGAGTCCATTTGATGACAGCGGTGAGTGATGGCAAGTGGGAATGACAAGTCAGTGGCAGGCAGCGCATCATCTGCTGCTGAACGACAGCGCTGCATTGTGTGTGTCGCGGAGTGATCTTCAAGAAAACTACATAAAAAAGATCTGGTAAACCGCGAAGCACACGGGCATCTCCCTGTCACACTTGTGCAGCTGCCAAACAGAGCAGAGACCGCTGCTGAGCAGAGACTTGGCCAAATCAATTCCTGTAATTAATTATACATTTACTCTGACACGTCGCGACCCACCATTAACAGGTCTGCGACCCATACTTTAAGAAAGGCTGGTGTAAGTCTATGGAAGGGGGTGAGAACCATGAGCCTCCATGTACCCATAGGAAGGTGAAAGCTAGCTGTCCTCCGGCTACACCATGGTGCTACTCTACAGGGTGCTGCTGAGGCTACTGTAGACTTTTTGCAAAATGTAAGGGTTGCGTCAATTCGAATCTGGTATCAGGATAAATATGACATTGAGTCACCGATTGTATGCTATATATTTTTTATTAGCTAAGCAATAAGTGGTAAATGCAGTTTTCGTATATACAGGCTCTCTGTCACACCTCGCAGGGCAAACAGAGAACTGAACTTGTTCCTGACAAAATTATTATAATATACTCTGACAGAAGTAGTTCCTGCTTCCGAGCCGGCCTGTCCCAGAGTAGAGACTGGGCATGGTTTAGACTCACCCAGCCTATCGTTGATTGTTGGCGCACGAGCTGGTACCAGCCCCCGGGCACTCCAGTTGATAGATGTATGGTAACTGTTGCTGTGTAGAATATCCATGCGCTCACACCCTAGACACTGTTATCTGGTTCCTGTTATTTCTAAGTTTGACTTCTAACAAAAGACAGTCTGTTTAACTGCCTACGTTCTGTACGTGTCTCCCACAACTCATGATAGCTGCCTACACCTCAAGGCCAGCCACAGCCTTTCCGCTAGTCACACCATATGTTGCAAAATGTAGCTTTTAACATACACAGACACCCCCATGATAGGCCAAGAATATTTTCAATCCTCACAAAAATAGTGTGTTTTAATCAATTATTTGATGTGATTATATTTATACTTTTATCTAAAAAGGATAACTTTTAAAATGTTTTACAATTGTAATTTTATGAAATTCACTGAGGAGAATGGTCCTCCCCTTCCTCCTCTGAGGAGCATCCACTGGTCTGAACGCAGTATAGCTGCAATACACTGTACTGCAGTTATATATTGCTTCCAAAATAAGTTTTTTACTGCAGTAATTTTGCAGTTTATTCTGAAAAATACCACAGTTAGTGCAATTTTACTGCATTTTCAAAATGGCAATTGTTTTCTGTAGAGTGTGGTTTCAACCACTAACTTTTCTATTTTTCAACTAAAAGTAACTTGATGGCTATATGAAAAGCATTCGTTTTCTGCACATAGGACTTAATTTTCCCTCTCTTGCTGTCCAGGGTGTCCTTCTACTGCATGAATGAAAAGGAGCTGGTGGAGGCAGCTGTCAGTTATTTGAATGATTTTGGAGGTGGAGAAGATGGAGCTCATCATGATGACAAACAGGTGATGTTCCGTAGACTGGGCGATGATTCACTGAGGGGTAAGGGGGGGTTGCAGCTAACTAGCTTAGACCACAGTATGAAGGACCTCTAGTGGGGACCCACAGCTGTTATTTCATCTAATCCAGAGCTAGCACACCTGATTCAACTCATCAGGTAATCATCATGCCTTCGAATAGGTGGCTCAGGTGAGCTAGTTCAGGGCTACAACAAAATTGTGAAACATCTGGTGGGGAGGTTTAAATCATTCCTAGTGGATATAACTGAGCTATTTCTGTCTGTTATCCAATTCACCCTGTATATTGCATTCATTCCTACAGGTCAAAAGGAGTGTGGTGGGCTGCTCTATGAATGCAAAAAACAACTGTGTCAGGGAGAAGAAGAGGAGGCTGTCTGAGTTGGACGTGGTGGCGGAGTCCTCAGACTCTGATGCACAGGAGAGGACGTATGTCTCAGAAACGGACATCGATGTAGCCGAGGAGGACACTCTACTGTACGCTCAAAACAACAACACAGAGCAGGGACCTGAGGGTCAGAGTTCAGGACCAGGTCACGACGATGCTGATAGTCCAGGGGATTTGGCTCAGGATGTTGGAGCAGAGGACCACTCACGGTCACAGTCTCCCACAGCAGACGATGATGCCCTCAGGCTTGTAAGGGAGATATTCTTCACCTGATGATAAACCACAGAACACTTTGAGATGCTTTCCTTTCAAACTGAGATGTAGACTACAGTATATTACAAATAGTCAATGGGGGCAAATGGGACCCATAACATGAATGATTTCCTTCTCTGCTAATAGTGGGTTATTGGTAATGTTAGTAAATACATCTCCATTGAAAGCATTTATGAATACAGGATTAGGTTTGATCTGTGAAGTGTTTATGCACCGTCTTAGAAAAGGCATTGGGCCTAAAAACTGTCTCACTAGGTGCAACTAATGACGTGTACAATATTAGGCGCAACTGCTCAAGATATAGTTTCCCCTTTAAGAGCAGTAAAAGGGCAATGACATACTTTGTAATAGAAACAAATATATAATTTTGATTAAAGAATAAAATGTGACTACTGGGATATTCTAAAGGCACTTTTATTTGATTCAATTTATGTTGATGGTCAACAAAGGCTTATGATCAACAGGCATGTCATCTTCACAATTTTGATGAATAAATCATGTACATTTGAGTTTCGTGAGCAAAATTGGTGGTTTTAACTTGATAAGGTAAAGTAGGTTCACACTCATTTACTGGAACATGACAAGTTATCCAAAAAGTATGCAATATCTTTTTTAATTACTTAGGCTAGTGGTCGATTTATTAAAATGACTAGCATTTTTGTCGTCAACATTACCGACCACAGTACAGTAGGACTATAGTAGTAGTAGTCAAAGAGCAAAGTATCTCTGTATCAGAGTTTATATTGGAAACTTAATTTGATTTAAAATATGCATCCATGTACAGAACAGAACACAAACATGAAAACAGACAAAATAAAGTTATGAATAGTATGTTTTGAAAAACATTATATAGACAGTCATTTAAAATGTACACCCTTTTGGTTGATCATGTTGAACACATTGAAAAACTTGAAATAAAAAAAATCAAAAGTTGACATGTTTTTCCTGACCAGCAAACAAATGTTTGAAGTCAGTTAGGGGTTGCTGAACATTTCCTCTTATTTGAACACTAGGGAGGACAATCCCTTGTTGGTTACCAGCAAGCCTCTCCACTGGGTTATTAGTTATAATTGGTTGTCGTCTTCTCTTAGCTGCCGCCTCCCTGTCATCCAGGTCAGTACAGCTGCTGTAACCAGCTCAGCATTAACAAACACACAGACATAGTACCCTGCTGTCATACCAGCCAATGACACATAGTTAAAGTGGAGCCCCACAAACACACAGAGGCCCACAAGCATCAGTAGGCTGGAAGCAGCGAGACAGCTGACACTGAACCACAACACCCCTCTGTCATCACAGCAGACTGCAAACAGAAAGGCCATGAGGGCAAAGGGCACCAGCACCAGTGGAATATACAGACTCATAATGACCAGAAACCTGGGGATATACACTAATACACCAGCGGTGGTAGCCATGTTGTTGTGTTGATCATCACAGGTAACTCCAACATCTTGTCCCTGGAGGCAGAAGTTGAAAGGGCTGATGTTGGCCTCACTAGAGCTGACCAACTGGCCGTGTAACACGATGAGGGCGTAGAGCTGCTGGGTGAGGATGAAGACGAGGAAAAGAGCCACCGGAGGCCAGTAGCGTGGAGGTCTTCTGGTGCTGTGCTCCATGGTTGAGAGAACCATCACGAGGAGCCTGTAGGAGTCAGTGCACTTTCACTACGTCTTCTTGCCTAGAGTTGGGGTACTGTGGAGAAAGTAAATAAATAAGATAGAGGGGTCTATACTTGGACATGAGAAAAAGTTAAACCTAACGTTTTTCTCAGTCTCAAAATGTGCATCAACCAATTACAATCCTGAACGTAGTTGCATGCGATGGGACCAGCTACAATGTAGTGTTCTATCAGATAACCTGCCACATGTTAGCCCTATGCTAACCTCACCAGCTGACAGTGATTTCCTGTAACAAATTACACATCAGCCTATCAAAGATCTTAAAGGCCCAGTGCAGTCAAAAATGTGATTATCCTCTTTCCACACTACGAGGTTAGAATAATACTGCGATTAGGATGACAATGCCCTCAGTGTTTGAAAAGACCAACAAAAATTTTGTGGTGTGATGGAGTTTTGGCCTGCCTAGTGGCCAGTGATGTAGTGCAATTCCTTTAGGTGTTTTCATCAAGCTGTCATCAAGGCAAAGGCTGGCTACTTTGAATAATCTCAAATATATTTAGATTTGTTTCACACTTCTTTGGTTTCGACATGATTCCATGTGTTATTTCATAGTTTTGATGTCTTCACTATGACAGTGGTTCCTCCTTTAAAAGTTGCGTTATACTGCGGCACACCTTGCGGGCTGCTGCAGCATTCCGTGGAACGTTATCTATTTGTCAGCCATTTTTTCTGTTAACGCAAGTTATTGCTAGTTTGACCACCAGAGGGCATCTTTGAGAAGCATTTGGTAGTCTTCCGTATTGGCATTACCAGAGAATTTAAGACCTTTTTTTGTAATAACATAGTATATGGGATTGATTTTAAGAAATTTTGCTTAATTCATTTGATTAATATTGTGGTGTTTCTATTCAGAGAAAAACAAAAACCATCAGGGTTTCCATTAGGATGGGAATGGAAAATATGGTGCTGTACAACAGGAGGAAGGAGTAGGCTGTCCTTGTAAATAATCATTAGTTCTTAACTGACTTTCCTAGATAAATAATGGAGCGTAAGAGCATAACATTGCAGTTTGTTATTTCAAATTATTTATTTCAGGAGAAACCTAAATTGATTATTTAGCAGACATCACTTGCTTATGTTCATGAAGATGACGAGCAATCGGCAAAGGCAATCTGTAATCTGCTGGCATTACGGCACAACATCACTCTAATTACAGTCAGAAGACACTTGAAGAAACTTGCGCATGGACTCATGGAAACGCTCGGTAAGACATTTTTTTACATCAGAACATTAACCCTGTGTGTTCGCTTGTTTTGTACGGTTCTGTAGTTTCAACCCTACGATTTGTCTGACAAACAAAGAACGTTGCGTCCTGCAGGCCCAGATCAAAACTTGCGAGACATTCAAGAATGTCATCTTCACAGACGAATCAACCGTGGCCCTTGAGCAATTTTCTCAAAATTGCTACAGAAATAAAGGGAAAGATCAAGAAGGTTAACGAAAGCATAAAGATGTTGATGAAGAAATACTGTTTTGAGTTAGATATGTAACACTTTAGAGTACTTAGGCATTGAATACATTACATTGCAAGTTGAGAGATTTCCACAACAGTAGCCGGGCTATAAAAAGTATTGTCCTGCTAATAGGAAACATTTGCATAATGGGCTACATTCTTTATTGTAAACACAATGTCACACACATTGTGTTTACACAAACTTTTAGAGTTCGAGATTTACAAATGTGCGCTTTCATTATTAGTTACATTGTTTCAGTTCGAACGTGCAGACTTTTTTTCTTTAAAATTATCGTTTTATGTAGGATGCTACATTTTTGACCAGTTGCAATTGTAAGTAGGACAAATTTTAAAAAATCCTACTTCTATTAGGCTGTTATGCATCAGACTACCTCAGCCAGTTAAGTTATTTTATATAGGTCTAGGCTCCAAAGAAATAGACACCAATTAAGCCCTCTTGTTGTTTGTAAAGTAAAATTAAAATGAAGATTGCTGAAATGAAATGCTCAACTGGTGTAGGTTCTCCATCTGTTGGTGTGCAACACCTGCATAAAACAAGTTATCTATATTTTTAGGCACCAGCCATTGTTCACCTATTGATTGTGCTGCAGTTGCCACCAGTTTTTATAAATTGAACCTTTATTTAACTAGGCAAGTCAGTTAAGTACAAATGCTTATTTACAATGACGGCCTACCCTGGACAAACCCGGATGACGCTGGGCCAATTGTGAGCCGCTCTACGGCACTCCCAATCACGTTCGGATGTGATACAGTCTGAATTCAAACCAGGGACTGTAGTAAAGCCTCTTGCACCAAGATGCTGCGCCACTCGGGAGCCATGACAAATATACAGTTGAAGTCAGAAGTTTACATACACTTAGGTTGGAGTCATTAAAACTAGTTTTTCAACAACTCTACAAATTTCTTGTTAACCTGTTAAGTCGACCCTCTACTTTTTCGAACATTCTGTTAAAAATCGCGCAACATTTCAGCGCCATGCTACTCAGGCCAGGAATATAGTATATGCATATGATTAGTATGTGTGGATAGAAAACACTCAGACGTTTATAAAACTGGTTAAATCACGGCTGTGACTATAACAGAACGTGCGTTTCATCGAAAAGTGCAGGAATATCTGATCACTGAAAATGGAAATAAATATCAATCCGCGACTTCAAGAAATTGTTCAAAGTGAATCGAATTAAATGAGGCCGAGGTTGCAGTGCCTACAGCTTCCACACGTTGTCTAGAGTCTTGTCATTTGATTCGCAATTGATTCTTGGTCTAACCGAATCAAGGGAATCGATTCCCTCCGGTCTCCGACCGGATGTTTTGGTCGAGCTCTCTCCAAGACATTTTTTCGAAACAGACACCTATAGAATTGACATCGCCTCCTGATGAATTTTATCGCTTATTAACGTGTACTAATACCTAAAGTTGCATTACAAAAGTATTTCGAAGTGTTTTGTGAAAGTTTATCATCGACTTTTTGAATTTTAAAAAATGACGTTACGTTATGAAACGCTATTTTTTTCCGTTTATCACACAGTCTTCATAGATCGATATCTAGGCTATATATGGACCGATTTAATCGAAAAAAAGACCCAATAGTGATTATGGGACATCTAGGAGTGCCAACAAAGAAGATGGTCAAAGGTAATGAATGTTTTATATTTTATTTGTGCGGTTTGTGTAGCGACGACTATGCTAATTATTTTGTTTACGTCCCCTGCGGGTCTTTTGGGGTGTTACATGCTATCAGATAATAGCTTCTCATGCTTTCGCCGAAAAGCATTTTAAAAATCTGACTTGTTGCCTGGATTCACAACGAGTGTAGCTTTAATTCAATACCCTGCATGTGTATTTTAATGAACGTTTGAGTTTTAACTAATACTATTAGCATTTAGCGTAGCGCATTTGCATTTCCAGAGCTCTAGATGGGACGCCTGCGTGCCAGGTTGAACCAAGAGGTTAACAAACTATAGTTTTGGCAAGTCGGTTAGAAAATCTACTATGTGCATGACAAGTCATTTTTCCAACAATTGTTTACAGACAGATTATTTCACTTATAATTCACTGCATCACTCCAGTGGGTCAGAAGTTTACATACCCCAAGTTGACTGTGCCTTTAAACGGCTTGGAAAATTCCAGAAAATGATGTCATGGCTTTAGAAGCTTCTGCTTCAAATTATATCAATTAGCCTATTGGAGGTGTACCTGTGGATGTCTTTCAATACCTACCTTAAAACTCAGTGCCTCTGCTTGACATCAAGGGAAATAAAAAAATTAATCAGCCAAGACCTCAGAAAAAAATTGTAGACCTCCACAAGTCTGGTTCATCCTTGGGAGAAATTTCCAAATGCCTGAAGGTACCACGTTCATCTGTACAAACAATAATACGCAAGTATAAACACCATGGGACCACGCAGCCGGCATACTGCTCAGGAAGGAGACGCGTTCTGTCTCCTATAGACTAACGTACTTTGGTGCGAAAAGTGCAAATCAATCCCTGAACAACAGCAAAAGGCCTTGTGAAGATGCTGGAGGAAACAGGTACAAAATTATCTATATCCACAGTAAAACGAGTCCTATTTCGACATAACCTGAAAGGCCGCTCAGCAAGGAAGAAGCAACCGCTCCAAAACCGCCATAAAAAAGCCAGACTACAAAAATAGAACTGTTTGCCCATAATGACCATTGTTATGTTTGGAGGAAAAAGGGGGACGCTTGCAAGCCGAAGAACACCATCCCAACCGTGAAGCACGGGGGTGGCAGCATCATGTTGTGGGGGTGCTTTGCTGCAGGAGGGGCTGGTGCACTTCACAAAATAGATGGTATCAAGAGGCAGGAAAATTGTGTGGATATATTCAAGCAACATCTCAAGACATCAGTCAAGAAGATGACCTCTCTGGGATTGTTCGGGACGCTAGCGTCCCACCTCGCCAACAGCCAGTGAAATTGCAGGGCGCCAAATTCAAAAACAGAAATCTCATAATTAAAATTCCTCAACCATACAAGTATTTTACACCATTTTAAAGATACACTTCTCATTAAACCAACCAGTGTCCGATTTCATAAAGGCTTTTCGGCGAAAGCAGAACATATCATGTTAGGTCAGCAACTAGTCATAGAAAGCATTTCAGCCATTTTCCAACCAAATAGAGGTGTCACAAAAAGCAGAAATATAGATAAAAATCACTAACCTTTGACGATCTTCATCAGATAACACTCCCAGGACTCATTGTTACACAATACATGTATGTTTTGTTCGGTCAAGTTCATATTTATATCCAAAAACCATGTTCAGAAATGCCTTCAAAACATCCAGAGAAATTGGAGAGAGCCACATCAAATAACAGAAATACTGATCATAAACTTTGATGAAAGATACATGTTTTACATAGAATTAAAGATAAACTTGTCCGTAATGCATCCGCTGTGTCAGATTTCAAAAAAGCTTTACGGCAAAAGCACAATAATCTGAGAACAGCCAAAAGCAAGCCATACAGTTACCCGCCAAATTGTGGAGTCAACAAAAGTCATAAATAGCATTAAAAATCTTCACTTACCTTTGCTGATCTTCGTCGGAATGCACTCCCAGGACTCCAACAATTTTTTTTGTTTAGTTCGATTACGTCCACATTTATGTCCAAATACCTCCGTTTTGTTTGCGCGTTAAGTTCACTATTCCAAAAGGCGCAAGCGCAAAATCCAGATGAAATGTCAAAACAGTTCCATTACAGTTTGCAGAAACATGTCAAATGATGTTTACAATCAATCCTTAGGGTCTTTTTATATTAAATCTTTAAAAATATTCCAACCGGACAATAGCATATTCATTACAGCAGAAAAAGGAACGGTGCGCCCGCGTGACCACGCAGTAAACAACTGATTGGCCTCAGCCTAGTCCACTTATTGAAACAGCTCTTATTCGACACCCTTCCACAATAGAAGCCTCAAACAACTTTCTAAATACTGTTGACATCTGCTGGAAGCCTTGGGAAATGCAATCTGGCCCCATAGGCACAGCATATTGGATAGGCAATCACTTAAATAAAACTACAAACCTCAGATTTCCCACTTCCTGGTTGGATTTGTCTCAGGTTTTCGCCTTCCATATGAGTTCTGTTATACTCACAGACATCATTCAAACAGTTTTAGACACTTCAGAGTGTTTTCTATCCAATACTAATAATAATATGCATATATTAGCATCTGGGACAGAGTAGCAGGCAGTTTACTCTGGGCACCTTTTTCATCCAAGCTACTCAATACTGCCCTAGTCACCAAGAAGTTAAAGCTTGGTCGCAAATGTGTCTTCCAAATGGACAATGACCCCAAGCATACTTCCAAAGTTGTGGCAAAATGGCTAAAGGACAACAAAGTCCAGGTATTGGAGTGGCCATCACAAAGCCCTGACCTCAATCCTATAGAAAATCTGTGGGCAGGCACTGATAAAGCGTGTGCGAGCAAGGAGGCCTACAAACCTGACTCAATTACACCAGCTCTGTCAGGAGGAAAGGGCCAAAATTCACCCACCTTATTGTGGGAAGCTTGTGGAAGGCAACCCGAAACGTTTGACCCAAGTTAAACAATTTAAAAGGCAATGCTACCAAATACTAATTGAGTGCATGTAAACGTCTGACCCACTGGGAATGTGATGAAAGAAATAAAAGCGGAAATAAATAACTACTATTATTCTGACATTTCACATTCTTAAAATGAAGTGGTGATCCTAACTGACCTAAAACTGAATTTTTACTAGGATTAAATGTCAGAAATGGTGAAAAACTGAGTTTAAACGTATTTGGCTAAGGTATGTAAACTTCCAACGTCATCTGTGTATATATATATATATATATATATATATTATTTTTTAAAAATCTTTCAGAACATTAAAACTTCTTAGGGATGCAATCCCGTTAACGGGATCGATATGACAACAGCCAGTGAAAGTGCAGGGCGCCAAATTCAAAACAAATTTCATAATTAAAATTCCTCAAACATATGTATCTTATACCGTTTTAAAAGGTAATCTTGTTGTTAATCCCACCACAGTGTCCGATTTCAAATAGGCGTTTACAGTGAAAGCACCACAAACGATTATGTTAGGTCACCACCAAGCTACAGAAAAACAGCCATTTTTCCAGCCAAAGATAGGAGTCACAAAGCACAAGAGATAAAAATGAATCACTAACATTTGATCTTCATTAGATGACACTCATAGGACTTCATGTTACACAATACATGTATGTTTTGTTTGATAAAGGTCATATTTATATATATTTTTTAATCAGTTTACATTGGCGCGTTATGTTCAGTAGTTCCAAAAACATCCAGTGATTTTGCATAGCCACATCAATTTTACAGAAATACTAATCATAAAATGTTGATTAAAATACAAGTGTTACACATGGAATTATAGATATACCTCTCCTTAATGCAACCGCTGTGTCAGATTTAAAAAAAGCTTTACGGAAAAAGCAAACCATGCAATAATCTGAGAACGGCGCTCAGAAGAAAAATTAAATTATCCGCCAAGTTGGAGTCAACAGAAATCAGAAAAAACATTATAAATATTCCTTTACCTTTGATGATCTTCATCATAATGCACTCCCAGGAATCCTAGTTCCACAATAAATGTTTGATTTGTTCGATAATGTCCATGATTTATGCCCAAATAGCTACTTTTGTTAGGGCGTTTAGTACACAAATCCAAACGCTCGTGCAGGTCCAGCCGGACGTCGGACGAAAAGTTCAAAAAGTTATATTACAGGTCGTAGAAACATTTCAAACTAAGTATAGAATCAATCTTTAGGATGTTATCATACATCTTCAACGTTTTTGCCTGCCATGCGAGTTCTGTTATACTCAGACATCATTCAAACAGTTTTAGAAACTTCAGCGTTTCCTATCCAAATATACTAATAATATGCATACATTAGCAACTGGGATTGAGGAGCAGGCCGTTGACTCTGGGCACCTTATTCATCAAAGCTACTCAATACTGCCCCTGCAGCCATAAGAAGTTTTTAAACATGTGTGTAGGTAGGTGTGGAAAGATAGATACAAATGATTTGTTGCAAGTTGGGGAGGGGGTTTCACACCTAGCTCAAGTTGGGGAGGAGGTTCACACCTAGCTCGGCTATTAGACAATTCTTTAGTAAAGGTTGAATAGTCTATTGTTCAGCTTATAGCCCATCCTGCTACACTTGTGAAAAACTAATAATACTTTTTCCCCTTTCCAGATGTTCACGATTCTAATTGATAAAATGTTTTTAGCCACAATCGGCCCCAATCAATACATTTGGGCATAATCGATAGCGTGCTGGACTTCGGGCTAGAATGTGAGGGTTCGAAACCTTCTCCCTACTTGTTTCATTACATTATTATGCTGGTCTCAGAGCAAATAGCCTGGATTGTTACTCCCATCTCGTTCCTCGCTCTCTTCCACGCCTCATTCTTTGCCCGAGTGGCTCGCTTGTGGGCGTGCTGGCAGGATGTACTGTTTTTTATTCTGTATATATGAATTACAAATCAGCCTTCACTTAAATCATGTTTTTAAATTCATTAAAAATCCTACAACGTGACTTTCTGGATTTTTTTTCTCATTTTGTCTGTCATAGTTGAAGTACCTATGATGAAAATTACAGGCCTCATCTTTTTAAGTGGGAGAACTTGCACAATTGGTGGCTGACTAAATACTCACAACTCTGTGAGCTATTCTTCCAGGGCCCGGTTTCCCGATAGAGTTGGAACAAAGAGGTAGACCGATTATGATTTTTCAACACCGATACCGATACAGATTTTTGGAGGACCAAAAAGCCGATACCGATTAATTGGCCACTTTTTATTTATTTATTTGTAATAATTACAATTACAACAATACTGAATGAACACTTATTTTAACTTAATATAATACATCAATAAAATCAATTTAGCCTCAAATAAATAATGAAATATGTTCAATTTGGTTTAAATAATGCAAAAACAAAGTGTTGGAGAAGAAAGTAAAAGTACAATATGTGCTATGTAAGAAAGCTAACGTTTAAGTTCCTTGCTCAGAACATGAGAACATATGAAAGCTGGTGGTTCCTTTAAACATGAGTATTCAATATTCCCAGGTAAGAAGTTTTAGGTTGTAGTTATTATCGGAATTATAGGACTATTTCCCTCTATACCATTTGTATTTCATTAACCTTTGACTATTGGATGTTCTTATAGGCACTTTAGTATTGCCAGTGTAACAGTATAGCTTCCGTCCCACTCCTCGCTCCTCCCTGGGCTCGAACCAGGAACACAACGACAACACCCACCCTCGAAGCAACGTTACCCATGCAGAGCAAGGGATACAACCAATGCAAGGTTCAGAGCGAGTGACGTTTGAAAAACTATTAGCGTGCGCTAACTAGCTAGTCATTTCAATGCTTGACGCACAACGAAGACCTGCTGGCAAAACGCAACAAAGTGCTGTTTGAATTAATGTTTACGCGCCTGCTTCTGCCTACCCCCGCTCAGTCAGATACTTAGATACTTGTATGCTCAGTCAGATTATATGCAACGCAGGACACGCTAGATAATATCTGGTAATATCATCAACCATGTGTAGTTAACTAGTGATTATGATTGTTTTTTATAAGATAAGTTAAATGCTAGCTAGCAACTTACCTTGCTCCATTCGCGTAACAGGCAGTCTCCTTGTGGAGTGCAACAAGAGAGGCAGGTCATTATTGCGTTGGACTAGTTAACTGCAAGATTGGATCCCCCGAGCTGACAAGGTGAAAATCTGTCATTCTGCCCCTGAACGAGGCAGTTAACCCACCGTTCCTAGGCAGTCATTGAAAATAAGAATGTGTTAACTGACTTAACTAGTTAAATAAAGATTAAATTTAGGTGTAAAAAATAATAATAAAAATCGGTGTCCACAAATACAGATTTCCGATTGTTATGAAAACTTGAAATCATTCCCTAATTAATCGGCAATTCCGATTAATCGGTCGACCTCTAATCCGATTACATAGGTTCGGTTTGTTCCTAGCAGAATTTGGCTAGGTGAAGTGAACGTCTGTGTTCGCAGACTCCATTAAAATACCTTTGCTTGAAAAACAAGGAAATATTACTGCCGTAGCCAGCACACTTCCTCAAAATAGTCTGATTTAATTTAAGATAACTCAAGAAATCTAATTAATTTCAATGTTTTTGCAGAGCAGGTCTTAGTCGCTCAATTTCCATGTAACTAAGATGTTTGGTGCAGTATTTCTCAAGTGAAAAAATGTGCATGAAAACTAGTCATCTGCCGTTGAATGAATTGAAGAATCCCTACTGTTGACCAATCACCCACGAAGGGGCGTACACTTCAGCTACTGAACTTCGACAAGCCTCAAAACAGTTGAAGAAACCCCCTGCCGAACACCAATACGTTGTCATAATATATGCATTAACAGTTCTGACTGGGAAGCATGCGGTAAGCTTTAGACTTTTGAGTGTTTTAACGATGCATCTTTCCTGCACTGGCTGAAGATGTAACCAGCTTTTCCCAAAACACCACACAGGAAGAACGTTCGCTATGTGTCGTTGAGTCATGTCTCGATACTGATAGAATCGAAAGAAAGGCAGCACTGCTCTCAGATGATCTTTCTTAATTTAAATCTTACCTTAACATTATAATTATTCCACAATGGAGACAGATTATTCAGACATGATTTTACCTCGTTTTTATCTGAGTTTCTGAGAAATGCTGCGTTCATGTGCTAGTCCCAACTAGGAAACTCTGACATTACCAACTTCCTAACTGGTTGTAATTATACACGTGCCGCATTCAATGAATCAGCAAGTCAGAAATGTCTCAGTTCTGACTAGCATGTGAGTGCGGAAATGGCACCATAATGGAGGATGCCACAGATTTTCTAAACACAGAGGAGCAACATCACATGACTTACGGGAACACTTGCGAAGCAGACCAGGGTTTGGGGTTAGAGAAGTCAATATGAGAACTGAAACATTCTTCCGCTAATACAGGAGTTGTGTTTGTCCTATCAAATGAGAAGAAGAAAAAATGCATCTCCAAATTGAAGCTCTTGGGCTGCATTTACACATTTAGCCACTAATTGGTATTTTGACCAATCAGGGTTCCCTGTGTAAAGGCAGCCTTAGAGCCACAGTCTGTATGATTTTCAGTCACTTCATAAAAATAAAATATATATAGGAAATCACTTTATATATCCCTTGAAAATGCCTACCAGGACTATTTGCATTGTCCTCCCTAGCAGTCAGAGACCACTATGATGACACACCAAACGGGTTTGATGGATCGCGGGAAAATAGCAGGAATAGGTTTTTGTAAGCTACAGTCCAAGCTCATGTCTTCCAATGGTACGACTGCTGTTGGCATCCAAAGATTATCCAACATGAATAAATGCTTGGAGTTAAGTATGACAGCAGTGGTGTAGTCTATGGCGATATGGATGTCACTTATTATTGCTATCTACATAGCACATTGATGTGAATCACTGCTGCTCTCATTTAGCTATTTGTGCCTTACGGATTGTGGTTGTTGTGGATGGCTGTTCAACAAATATAAATATTTGAACCCAATAATGGTTGATTTCAAGAAGTTGACGGCCTAAATGAATGGCCTACCCTGGCCAAACCCTCCCCTAAACCAGACGCCGCTGGACCATTGTGCACCGCCCTATGGGACTCCCAATCATGGCCGGTTGTGATACAGCCTGAGATCGAACCAGGGGCTGTAGTGACACCTGTAGCACTGAGATGTACCGCTGCGCCACTCAGGAGCCTATCAATATATTTTTTGAAACCAGTGGACAGCCAGTGAAAAATGTGCTCTTACAACAACTGCACAGTGCCGATCCCAGCCTGTGGAATACAAGTGGGGCTTTTATTGCACAATCTAATTCATGCTGACAAAAACATTAAATCAATAGGCCTAATGGACACATGTTCAAACTTGCACACTTTTGATAGCCCTTTTAAGTCTATCTGTAGTTGCTACATCCATTTCTGGACTTAGATATATTTTTATCCATTGATTCTTGAAGAATATAACTTATAAATGCCTCATGAGCTTAGTTCAACTGTCACACACCATGAGAACTCAAAATATATGCCTGTTTTTCTTCAATGTTTGTAAACATTGTAACTGTAAACAATGTATAACATGGTTAAAACAATCATTTTGATATCATGGATGGTCAGTCATTGTATCGATAGATCTGTCTATTCTCAAAGCATGCCATTCCATAAGCGCAACATTTATTTTTCAACTCGAATCAATGAGCCCAAATCCGTCCTCTGTAACAACAAAATCAAAAACAACAGAGTAGGGCTGGCTAATAAATCCTTAGTTTTGGTGTTATGCTCAGATAAAACAATTTGGCTAATCTATACTTCCAGTCATTCCAATAAATGTTATACTCCTTGATCTTGTAAATATGGAATTCTGATAGATTTCTGGTTATTAATGTAAAGATATAATGTAATCGTATTATTATTATTAATTATTATTATTATTATTATTATTATTATTATTATATGTAGAAGAAGCTTACGTAACCAACCGATGTGTCACGTTCGTCAGAACGAGGAGACCAAGGCGCAGCGTGATTGGAATACATCCTTATTTTATTTAACGAAGAACACTTAAAACAACTAACGTCACACTATAAACAACTAGTGCTGACATGCAACTACACATAGACAATAACACACCAAACCAAAACGGAAAATGGCAACCTAAATTGGATCCCCAATCAGAGACAACGATAAACAGCTGTCTCTGATTGGGAACCAATTCAGGCCACCATAGACCGACATTTACCTAGACAATACCAAAACCCCATAGATATACAAAAAAAACCTAGACAAGACTAAACACACATACCACCCTTGTCACACCCTGACCTAACCAAAATAAGAAAACAAAGGTCAGGGCGTGACACCATGAAGTTAAATTTAACTTCCATATATGGCCAGCTATGTAAACTTTAACATTGATTTATCCTACAATAGATGTGGTTCAATTGGTAACATACGTGTGTCTTCTAATGTCGCTTAAGGGGAAAGTAATCTAAAAGTAGCTGAATGTAATCAGATTACGTTACTGAGTTTGGGTAATCAAAAACTTTTCAGTGACTACAATTTTGGACAGGTAAATAGTAACTGACATTACATTTAGCAAGTAACCTACCCAACCCTGGCTATCAATCATGTTAACATTATTCAAGCATGTGATAAAATGCCATATAATAATAGCAATGTAATAAAATACCAATAATGCTATTGAGTTATCGGAAGCTCAGAGTTCATACTGGAAAGTTTCACTTGAACGACCTTCCAAATTGGAATTACAAGTGGGAAACTTGGAGAAAATGTTGTTACCCGAGTTGCCGAGCCGAGTTGTGACGTTTCACCTTTTTAACGGATTGACAACAAATCGGTTTTTAACAGTTAACAAAGTGGATAATGCAGCTAATTTGACCGTATTGTGAATGTTAGGAAACTAGCTAAATGTATATAGTTGAAGAATTGGCCCAACCTCAAAAATACTTAGTCATGTCGGTCTTATGACTTCCCACAAACGCCCCAGCTCAGCACAACTGAAATGTCATTATTGTAGGCTAATTAGCTATATACTTAAATGTACCACTTGCATGTAAAAATGTTCTGGGATAGACTACATACAGTAATTTGTGGCGCTTAAAAAACCGAACCCGTTGAGGACATATTATGCACAAAATAAACTATAACCGTAGGAAAGAGGGATTGTATTTGTGTCAGGACAATAAACATAGGCAGAAGAACAATGATATGCTTCAAAAGCTACTTTCACAATATTTAGGCACGCGCAAAGTTCCTTAAAAGGATGATCATTGGATTGGGTCCAAGACTCATAACAGAGCAACAGCTGGGTTAACCGCTGAATTGCATTGATTTCTACGACGGGCAGAAATCTTAGTTTGAGTCAGGAAGGTTTCCTCGCAATCTATACATGCCAGATTGTTGAATAAAATGACATGCTGCTTTACCGGTTGCCAATGCGGCTGGTCCTTTAGGCCGTGGGCGCATAAACACATATCCACAAGAAAGTATAACTACATCAACTTTTCAACGCACTGGTAGTGCATTCAGATTTATATCACCTGGAGCATGAGCACAAGATCCAAATACATGCAGCTGCCGAACACATGCACACATCGTTCTGCGCATGCTTCAACGTCGCGTTTCCAAGCAAGGCTAACGGCAATATACTGTGTTATAAATACTTACATTTAAAAGGTGTTACCACATCAAAATAAGGTGTGCATACAACTTACCTAGGTGAATAATAAGGATCGTGAGTCAAGTTGAGGTAGTCAACATCTTTCTTTAAACAATGCTCAGCAGGTGTTGAGAGCACTCAAAGTTGAGTATTAGTGCACTTTCGACTGAACCATTTAACTGGAGTTAAGTTTCACTTTGAGATGTCTCATCATGTGCTAATATTTAGCTTGTGTCAGCTGATCATCAACGGGACTTGCCTTGTAAACAGGGTTTGACTTGGGCTTTAAAGTAGTCCAGCAGTCAAATTGGTGAAATGCTCGCTTGATTTACTTTCACCCAGCCAACTAACGTCAACTTCATAAATGGCCTCAATTTCAACAGCATAGAACAATACAGAAAAGGTTTGTAGGCCATTCTATGTCCTACACATGAGAAACATGAGCTGTCAGAGCTGCCAATTCTCATGCATTGGTCGTGATATACGCATTTGACCATATTCTCATGCTCTCACAGCACACCTCTTATATCTCATTGAAAATTACTGCTTTTATTTTTCTAATTATTCCATTAACTTTTCAACTATGCACAAAATGGTTTTGAAAATCGGAGCATCTGCGCCTGCAATTTAACATAATCTCTATCTCTATCATTGTCCTGTCTTCCCAAAGCACTGTGAAACGAGGCACATTAAAGCATATGACTGGTCAAATTATGTATTGCATCAAAGTGATTGGATGCATGTTTTAAAGAAACGCTCCATCGAGATTAGAGTGGCGTTGAATGGAGATAAATCATGTTCCCGCTGAGTTTAAATAACTATAAAAAGAGCAGCACGGTAGTTGTTTTATTTACAATGTTGTACAGCATGGACGAAAGTCGATTTAATCCACACTTGAATTAGTCCCCTCGTAGGTGATTGACATTTTGGTTGTGACAACGAAAAGGCAGCAGATAGACCTTACAATAGGTCTTAGCAGGGAAGTTTGGTAGGGTGACGGACCTTATTTGTAACTATGAAACACATTTTGTCAAACAGATTGTGAACCGAAAAGTGTACATTTGATTCTGTGGGGGGGGGTCAATGAATATACAAATAATTTGGTTAGCTGTAGGGACAGATTTATGTAATTTTATCTTCAAGAGATGTTATTATCCCATCCCAAGTGGCTCAGCGGTCTAAGGCATCGCATTGCCAGTGGTGCCAACTCCTCAGTAAGGAAAGTAGCTATTGGCTGTCCTAAAAGTCACTACAATTGTTGATGTTCAAATATTGGAGAGTTGAGACCAAATCATGGATGCTGGACAGAGTGGATTTCAGTTGTAACAAAAGACAGTTTTAATGAGTCAAAGATATCTTGTCCCGCAGTTTTACGTGCACGGATCTAGTTCATATAACTCGGCAAGGAGTCAGGTGAAAAAGAGGCCTTATACAAAAGTTACATTCATTTTTATGCATGGAATAAAGTAGGTGGAGTCTTGTCGTTTTGGTCTTCTGACTGGTCACAAAGAGTTGGAGGCGGGCCTTACTCTAGCCAGAGCGGGCCCCATTGGTGCATAGCAGAGTCTTGTTCTCTGAGCACCCGACGGGTAAAGGTGGGAGTAAGGTGTGTGTGTTCATGCAAGAAGGTATTTGTGTGTCAGGAAATCTGATACAGGAGAGCAGAGGGAGTCGTGAAAGAAGAGAACAGAGGGGGTCAATTTTATGGCTGGGTGTATGTGTTCTTGCGATGAAATGTCTTTGATTCCTGGGGTGGTCAGACAACAAAGCTGAGGGGATAGTGTTAGGGGGGTAGTTTTATTGCTGGCTGTGTGAGCTAGTTCCTGTTTTAACAGGGGTAGGTAAGATGACTTGAGTCAGGCGGTTTGGCTTGGCGCTGTATAATATATATGAGCTATGTGTATGAATGTTTACATATATATATATGACAAATCCCCCTCTTCACGTCTACTAGACGTGAAAACTATAGCAGAATGGTGGTACTTATAACCTTGTCTGGTGTGCATGGTGGGTCTGTAGGTGTAGTCCTACATTTGGTGCGTGTGAGATTGAAGGGAGTGGTACTAGGAATGTTATCAGGGATAGGGGTTGGGGTGAGAGGGGTTGATGCTTTAGTATGTGTTTGTTGTTCTATTAACCATGTGAGAGTGCCTAAGGACACCCCAAAGATCAGTAGGAATATCACAAACAAAGGGCCAGATATCCCGAGCCCCACCCAGCGAGGTAGTGATTTCCCTCTATCTGGGTGAGGTTCCTTTTTCAGAGGAGGCGGAGTTTAATGCCGCAACACCTGAGGAAGGAGTGTCTTCATTTGGAATCAAATTTAGGCCGCTCAAATCAGCTCTGACTTCAGTCAGTGTTCTGGAAGGAGTTGGGGCTGGGGTGCAATGTGTAAGGTGGTGCCAAGGTGCGCCTGATTTACCTTTGACCTGGACTGAGTGTGAAGTAACCTCCTTCACTTCGTACGGTCCAGTCCACCTGGGTTCCAGCCACTTTCTCTTGTGGACTTTTAACCCTCACCCAGTCCCCCAACCTTTACCTTCAGTGGTTGCGTGTCCCCCGGCAGACTCCCCCTCCTGGACCTTGTGAACCTGGGTAGAGAGTGCTGCAGAGAGAACCGTCAGTTTTTTCAGATAATTAGACATTACAATTTGTTGTACATCAAGGGCGGGCATATGACCTCCCTCCCTTGGTGGACCAGGCATGACTCTTAGCCATCTTAGCTTTCAGCTTTTGGGTTAACGTTCCACCAGATTTTGGGACCGGGAGTGGTACACAGAACCAAATCTGTGTGTTATGCCAAATCTTTCTTCCACCTGTCTCAGGTGTTTGTTCAATGTGAGCCATTTGTCAAATTTGATTTGTCTTGGGATGCCATCCCTGGGTATTAGTTTGGTTGGTAGCCACTTAACGACTGATCTAGCATCCTCCTTCGCTGTTGGTATTGCTTCTACCCATTTGGAGAACCTATCTATCATAACTAGGAGATAGCGTTTATCTTTAGAATACATTGTCGGGCCCATGTCGGTGTAATCTATACTAATATCCTGAAAACATGCATTATGTAATGGGTATGAGCCCATTGGTGTTTTGATATGGTTTCATTAGGTTGTGGCTGCCACATATGTTGCATTCGTTACAAAATAAATCATCGTCATAAACTAAGTCAGTCATATTTTTATGTGAGGGTGCCACCAGATGTGCGAGACTTTTTGAATGGTCTTTAGTTTGCCTTCATGTGTGTGGCTATGTACTTCACGTAAAAGTTCTGGGTCCATCAGTGTGGACTGCTCCATGGGCATAGGCTGAGTCTGTATAGATATTCACAGTCTTTCCTTTTCCTCTGATGAGGGCCTGCGTCAATCCGATGATTTCAGCTAATTGGGCAGGTGCTGGTTGAGGGATGATGGCTGATTCAAGGGTGACATCACGAGGTGAGCTGTTTTTTCAATAGCTTTTGCTACTGCAGCAACGTATCTGGAGCATGTTGTCTGTCCTACCTCAATGTGGTCAAGTTTGGAAGAGTAGTACATCAAGACCCTTCTCTCCCCCTCTTGTTTCTGGAAAAGGACGGATGAGGTGAATCCTTCCTTTTCAGAAACATCCAAATGGAACTTGTTCTTGTAGTCAGGTGCAGTCAGAGCTGCTGCCGCTGATAGATCTGTTTTCAGGAGTGCTATGGCTGTTAATGCTTCAGCCATCCAGGCCAGGGGTGCATGGAGGTTCCTTGATCGTAGGATGACCGGTGCTGCCACCCCCTCTGGGCCACACACAATGGTACAACACCTGATAGGTGGGGTCAGGTGCATCATGTCTTCGTCCCAGTCTTCAGTTTAGGGGCAGTCATCAGTTTCTGTTGCATTGAGTGTGCAATGGATCTCAGCTTGGGGAGTCTTGTATGGGTGCAGAGTGTAGATTTGAGCTGTCCGTTGGTTGAACTTAAACTGGATGTGAGGGGTGGTAGGCCCTGTGGGTAGGCATTTTAGCCAGTATACTTCTTGGGTGTCAGACAGCGTGGGCGTCGGCTGGAGTGGCATCATCATAATTCTTGCTGGGCGATCAGGTGTTGAAGAGGGAGGGTTGGTGGATACTTCCACTCCACTTTCAGTAGTATGTGAGGGAACTTAATAGTAGAATAGGTGCATCCTGTGTCTACCAGGAACTGATGGGGGACACCCTCAACTTCGCACATCATTGTTGGTTCAGTGTGCTGTTGAAAGTTTTGTCTCTCTTCTCCTGCCGTGAGTGGTGGGCATTTTTATGGCCAGGGCATGGTGTTCCCTGCCATGCCTTGGAACTGTGGTTGGTTGTAATCTTGCTGTTGCTGCTGCATGTGATTAGGAGAGGGTCCTCCTCTTCCTCTCCCTCTTCCTGGTGCTCCTCCACGTCCTCTTTCTCTCCATTGTTGTTGCTGCGGGGAGAGTGGTTTCATGCAATCTCTGGCAAAATGACCGGGAATTCCGCAGTTAAAACACTGGTAGTTTCCCCCTCTGTATGGTCCAGTGTAGGGGCCCCGTAGAGCCCGTTGTGGCTGTTGCTGTTGCAGGATATACTGCTGTGGGGGAGGGTATTGGGGTGATGGGGCCTCCATAGGGGCAGTGAGTGGGGCTGCCTGCTGTTGGATCATCTGAGAGACAGTCTGTGCTACGATCTGAGTGATATCTGGCTGCTCCCCTTGGTCTTGAGTTTCTTCTGCAATCATTAGTTTTTTTAGGTTTCTCCCCCTTTTGTTCATCTTTTATTTGGAGCTTTGGCAGCTGCTCCCGCAGAGACTGGACCTGGCTCTCAGCACCCCCTCTTTCCTTGTTGTGCTGGGTCACATGGTGGTGCACATGCGTAATTTGAGTTTGGGCGTGGTGGCTTCAGACATTTTATGTAATTCGTCTGATAATGTGTATAATGCGTTATCTAGGTTTTAGTCAGTCCTTTGTGTGGTGTTTATTTCTATCGTTGTATACTCAGCCCGTCCTTGATCGAGACCTGGGAATGTACTGTATCGCTAGCTCAAAGTTGTCCCATATGCGCCCCCACCCTTGGTCAGATTAGTAATGTAGCGGCAGTTACGTGTGTGCCTCTCCGGCAGTAATTTGAATTTTTTCAGTGATTTATTTAAGTATTTTCTAGTAATGATTCGGCGATTTCCTTTTGGAGCAATATATCAGTGAATATATGCGCTTCTATAACAATCGTGAGAGTAATTCTAGCTCGTTAGGAAATAGAAAAATATAATAATTTAAATACTTTCTGTAAATAATTCAGTAACTTCCTTTATGAACTTATATCAGTAAATTTGAGCGATTCTATAGCAATTGTCAGAATACTTTTAAACTTTAGGCAATATCAACAGGAATGAAAAAAGCGAAAATCAGTGTTTTTGCCCGGCGGCTGTCAATCAAAGTTGCACGGCCATTCGACTACTAAAGTAAGCTTTGTCTATCAGCACGTGTGCATAATAGCCCAGTTACGTATCCCAACCTAGCGGTTTACTCCGCGATAAACGTTTCTCTCAATTTAATTTCCCCGGTCTCAAAATCATGGAACGTAAACTCTGGTTAATATGTTTTCTCAATACTACAGTCATTCATACGAAATTCACATAGAATTTCCAACATTCATAATCGTGTCCTTTACATGTTAAAACACAGCCTCTGCTTTCCCTCACCTCTATACACAACCCAATATATATATATAATTAGGACAGTTTTCTATGCAGATTTTAGAACAAACAGGGTCCCGAAGGAATTTAACATATTGGTCAATCACAATTCACACATTCCTATTAAAATAACTCAGTATAGGCCAATTATTAAAATATATATATATATATATTTTACAAAACAAGATATCTTTAATCAATGCCTTAGGTTGTTATGTAAAAAAATAATTTGGCAACGATTCATACTCACGCCCAGTACTTTCTGATCAAAATTTGGTTTAGGCTAAGATACAATATGCAGATTTCGATTTAACAGGCTTTGCTTACCTTTTAAGTAGAGCGCTCTGATCAGATTTCCTGAGGCAAGATGAATGGCTGATTGTCTCCTGGACAGGTCACTCTTCCGTCTGATTCGAACCGGATGATTTGTCTCGCCTCTCACACCAATTTATCATAGATCGAATTCAGGAATAACCATCCTCATGCTACCAAGTTTGTTGATGTTCAAATATTGGAGAGTTGAGACCAAATCATGGACGCTGGACAGAGTGACTTTGTTTTTTTTTCTTTTTTGTTTTTTCTTAATTTGTTTTTGTTTTTAACCTTATGGTCCACTTAGGAGCCTACAACAAGTCACAGTAAAACATGAACATTTTTAACCATAACATTTTTTATGTATACAATCTACATTAACAATCTAAATGGACCAAAAAGAGACAATAGAGAAACTGTCAATGGCTATGTGAGAAAATTATGGTAACTAGTCTGGTCCTAATGCAGGTTAATTGTTTTTAAAAAACGTAAGCCAGGGTGGGATCAGCATGCGTGAGTCATTTGCAGTCTAGACACGGAGGGGTGGACAGAGGACTGGGCCGCCTGTGAGTGCTTTGGGACAGGGGTGGGGCCCACGGCAGCACTTCCTGCTTGTTGAGAAGAGTAAGAACGATAAGTGCTTTCACGTCAGAGTCTCAAAGTCTCCAATAACACAAGGAAAAACATGTGTCGCTAGAGGGGTCTGAATACTCGCTAAATATTGTGACACAGTCGCTAATTTGGTAACACTGAGCATTGCAATGTTGCGGTGTCACTACAGCCTGGGGTTCATTGACCAGGAGTTCCAATGAGGCGGCACATAATTGTCCGGGTTAGGGGAGGGTTTGGCCTGGGGGGGTGGCTTTACTTGGCTCCCCATGCTCTAGTGACTCCTTGTGGAAGGGCTGGTGCCTGCAGGCTGACCTTGTTCATCAGTTGAACAGTGATTCATCCGACACATTGGTGCAGCTGGCTTTCGGGATAAGCGAGCAGGTGTTAAGAAGTGCGGTTTGGTGGGTCATGTTTCGGCGGAAGCATTACTTGACCTTTGCCTCTCCCAAGCCTGTTGGAAAGTTGCAGCGATGAGACAAGATCATAATCATGAAAAGGGGTGTAAAAAATCTATTTATTAATTTAGTCTGATCAGTGGAACAATTCTCATTCTTAACAGTGGACTAAATAATAGGGTAATAACCGTCAGCAAGAACACTAGTTATTCCCCACACTTATTTTATTCCACTTCTTCCCAATTTTTCCAGTGTAATTACATATTTGAAATCTGATATGCCTACTTGTGTCTTTGAAAATGAATGATATGAAGCTATGTATTATTGCAACTATTTATTGAAAGTTTTGGATAAGTCTTACAAAAAAAGCATTGGATATGAAATGATCACGGAATCAAATATAATTTGACATTTTAGTATTGTGCACAAGCTAGGCAGTAAGTAGGGGGACTCGACTCATAAACACATCATATTTTGTCTATGTCGAGTAAGATGATGGCAAGGATCTTCAACTGGAGGCATAATTACCTTGACTATCCTGTACCCCCGCACATTGACTTGGTACCGGTACCCCCTATATATATCCTCGTTATTGTTATTTTATTGTGTTACTTTTAATTTTGTAAATATTTTCTAAACTATTTCTTGAACTGAATTGTTGGTTAAGGGCTAGAAGTAAGTAAGCATTGTCACGTTAAGGTTTACACCTGTTGTATTCGGCACATGTGACAAATAAAATTGAATAAGTCGTAAGTAAGTAGCTTTGCACGAGCCTTCCCAGTGGGCAAAACCTGGTTGAAAAGATGTCAGTATTACATATTTTTATGAATACTTATTCTGGTCACAAACTTGTTGAAAAAGTACGATTTTTTTAACGTCTTTTTACTGAAAAGCACATGATTTTTCTGACCGCCGTAAGACCAGTTGGTCATAATTGCTATATTATGTAGCCTACTCGTCATAGTTAAAACATCAGAACCTGGTAACTTGACTACAGCTTATTACCTACACTCTTAGAAAAAAGGGTTCCAAAAGGGTTCTACAGCTGTCCCCATAGAAGAACCCATTTTGGTTCCAGAGAGAATACTTTTTAGTTTACATGTAGAACCCTCTGTGGAAAGGGTTCTACCTGGAACCAAACAGGGTTCTCCTATGGGCACAGCTGAATAACTACTTTAGATTTTAGATAAAGAAAAAGGTGCTAAGAGTGTACTGTAACAATTATTGCAGAGAATAAAGTTGGACATTGAAAATATTGTTCATTACATTTCTATTTGTTTCCATAATCAACAATTAAAGTTAATCTGCAACACAGTCTTACATTTAAAATAGATCAAGCAACGGCAAAAACAAAAATCAAAATATTTTTGTTCACACATCTGCATACAGTAATTGTTTCATAATTCACCCACAGCAATTGCATGCATATAAATACTGGGAATATATAAAGACCCAATGTTTATGATAAATAAGAGTGGTGATATGGGGTAGATCCTCATCAAGGACCTCTGAGCACAGAAGGCGATCAGGAGTGTCGTGGCCCTCTTGAAGAGTCGTGTGATGGGTCAGATATGCAGTGAAGAGAATCAGCGCATTACAACTTTATCCATTTGAAAAGTACAAACTAGAAAAGGACATTCTTGAAGAAACTTTGTGGACTCAGCTGGATAAAAGTATTTCCAACTACTTCAATCATTTTGTGGCAGTTGTAGCTTAGATGTCTTTAAAAATGTTAAACTCAGTTTTTCACAATTTCTGACATTTAATCCTAGTAAAAATTCCCTGTCTTAGGTCAGTTAGGATCACCAATTTATTTTAAGAATGTGAAATGTCAGAATAATAGCAGCAAATTATTTATTTCAGCTTTTATTTCTTTCATCACATTCCCAGTGGGTCAGAAGTTTACATACACTCATATAGTATTTGGTAGCATTGCCTTTAAATTGTTTTATTTGGGTCACACGTTTTGGGTAGTCTTCCACAAGCTTCCCACAATAAGTTGGGTGAATTTTGGCCCATTCCTCCTGACAGAGCTGGTGTAACTGAGTCAGATTTGTAGGCCTCCTTGCTCACACACGTTATTTTCAGTTCTGCCCACTAATTTTCTATGGGATTGAGTCCAATACCTTGACTTTGTTGTCCTTAGACCATTTTGCCACAACTTTGGAAGTATGCTTGGGGTCATTGTCCATTTGAAAGACCCATTTGCGACCAAGCTTTAACTTCCTGATGGATGTTTTGAGATGTTGCTTCAATATATCCACATACTTTTCCATCCTTATGATGCCATCTATTTTGTGAAGTGCACCAGTCCCTCCTGCAGCAAAGGACCCCCACAACATGATGCTGCCACCCCCGTGCTTCACGGATGGGATGGTGTTCTTCGGCTTGCAAGCTTACCCCTTTTTCCTACAAACATAACAATGTTCATTATGGCCAAACAGTTCTATTTTTGTTTCATCACACCAGGACCAGGACATTTCTCCAAAGTGTATGATCTTTGTCTCCATGTGCAGTCGCAAACCGTAGTCTTTCTTTTTTATGGCGGTTTTGGAGCAGTGGCTTCTTCCTTGCTGAGCGGCCTTTCAGGTTATGTTATGTTATGATATAGGATTCGTTTTACTGTGGATATAGGTACTTTTGTACCTGTTTCCTCCAGCATCTTCACAAGGTACTTTGCTGTTGTTCTGGGATTGATTTGCACTTTTCGTACCAAAGTACGTTCATCTCTAGGAGACAGAATGCGTCTCCTTCCTGAGCGGTATGACGGCTGCGTGGTCCCATGGTGTTTATACTTGCGTACTATTGTTTGTACAGATGAGCGTGGTACCTTCAGGCGTTGGGAGATTGTGGACTTGTGGAGGTCTACAATTTTTTTTCTGAGGTCTTGGCTGATGATTTCTTTTGATTTTCCCATGATGTCAAGCGAAGAGGCACTCAGTTTGAAGGTAGGCCTTGAAATACATCCACAACTCCAATTGACTCAAATTGACTCAAATGATGTCAATTAGCCTATCAGAAGCTTCTAAAGCCATGACATCATTTTCTGGAATTTACTCACTTATGTTAGGGCACACACTTCATTTAATGAAGGAGGGTCTATACCAGAGGTTAAGGGTTATAGGAGGAAGGTATATAGTGGGTGCAACTAAGCTTGGAATGTGAGTGCAGGGAAGCGGTTACATGTGGCAGGCATTGATAAGGGCAGAGAGCCATGAATTAGTAATGGAGTGGGGTTGAGGTTGAGGTCAGGTCACCTTAAGGGAGAAATAGAAGTTTATGGCCGTATCACTAGTGTCCTGCCTAGCAGTAAAGAACAATGTTTGTACAGATGGGTAGGAGGAGACTCATCCTTGGAGAAAGGGTTAAATATCAGTGCTTGTGTGAAATGTTTTTTTTGTCTGAATTACAGCTGTATCGACCCTTTGGGAATAATTAAACTTGGTTAAGCTTCTCTGGTGTCCGTGAGTTATTTACTCTGAAAATAAGAACCTAACAATATGAAGAAAATGTACTTCAGAAGAACAAAACATGAGTTGGCCTACTGTATGTTATCTGGCTATAAGCCATGCTGGCTTGTTCACAATTTTCAGACAAGATATTCATATAAGTACAGTGCCATTATTTTATATTATATGATTTTATAGTAAGAGGAATATAATTGAACTTAGCTGAATAAAATAGAATGGATATTTTTCCCATTCCGGAACAAGTGTGCGCATATGAAGTGGCTATGTTGAGCGTAAATGTGATCATTTGAAGCAGGTCCTATGTGCTAGATTTTTTATTTGGCAAATTTAGTTGTGAATGACACAAACCATAGAATGCCTTAGAAAAAAAAGATGATATGGGCTGCATGATGCGTTTTATAGGCTATTTAAGCAATACGGCACGATAGGGTGTGGTATATGGCCAATATACCACGGCTAAGGGTTGTTCTTATGCATGACCCTAAGCGGAGTGCCTGGATACAGCCCTTAGCCCGAGTCTGTTATTTATGAAAATAACAAAAATGCCCTATTACTTGGCTATTCAAAATCTAAGTCACAGAAATGTTTAACTGCTGCTCAGGGTCCGCTGGCTGGCTTCACTCTGTCAAAGTACTGGACAGCAATATTACAGACAGGAAAAAGAGACATTTAGAAATGTAGGAGTAAAATAATGGCATGTTATAGGAAATTTGTCACAACTACCTTATTGGAGGAGCAATTTTCTCAACAGCTCTTTTTTTCTCCAACTCTATCGATCACCATGTCAGTATCCAGGGCCATTAAGATGCCCTTCTCAGTGGCCATCAGCATGAAGGCCCCTAGGTGTTCTTGTGAGAGATTGCTCCTGAGTCTGCTCTTGATATACTTTAAGGTAAAGAAACTTTGCCCACAAGCTACCTGGGTAACTGAGAAAGTGAGTAGGAACTTGTATTCAAGGCCGAGAAGATGGTACGCATCAGTCAGCATGTTGTACCGTCTCAGCATCTGGTAACAACACAGTGGACATTCTTTGCAGGATGAGCAGCATTTATTCTTCATTTCCATTAGGGCCATCCTCCACTGTCCTGGTCATGTAGTCCTCCAATCCTGAACTTTTCAGTCTTTTCCACTGTACAGCGAGGCTCCTCAGCTCACACTGCAAATTGTCAACAGTTGCTCGGCTATCAAATAGAAGCAAACATTTGCTGAAGCTCTTGAAGGGCCGTCTCTGAAAGACCATTGGATGTTATTTGGGAGAAGTTTCTAGGGTCCAAATGGGCTAGGTCAGCATATAGAATGCCATGAGACAGAAATCGCCTGTGGATACTATCTGTGACTGTGTCCATAATTTGGATTGTGGACTTTATAGGCACTCTCTGCCTCTGTCAAAGCTTCACCTTGAGCCATCTCTCCAGACATGATTTTCTTCTTTCTTGCCCTTTTCTGTGGCAGAGTGGCTTCCACCTCCTTCAACTCTGTGTCTGTCCTCATCCTGTTCTTTTATCTTCTTATTTGCAAACTGAACAAATGTATCTGTAGCTGCTTTAATGGTGTCAGTCGCTTGACATGCCTTTCAGTGTTTCCTGTGTAGCCACAACCATTCGATGGGCAGACAGGATGTCCATCCCACTTGTCTGCAGGTATTTGGACAGTGGTGACGTGTTCTCAAATACCCAAAGAAATATTTGAGCTGTCAGTATCGTCTCATACCGGAGAAGAGCCTCAGTAAATCGTCTTGCCTTCACCCGAACAGTTGTCTTCATGTTGGCCTGTCCTTGTGTGGCTGATAGTGTGAGGAGTACTTCAACATGGAGACCCTGG
Source organism: Oncorhynchus keta (assembly GCF_023373465.1). NCBI lineage: Eukaryota > Metazoa > Chordata > Actinopteri > Salmoniformes > Salmonidae > Oncorhynchus > Oncorhynchus keta. The sequence goes on along the minus strand of NC_068434.1, from coordinate 36,567,935 downwards.
TCTGGTTTTCCAAAGGATCCAAAGACCTTCAAAGCACTATCCTTAGCCCACCAGCGTGTTTCTCCGATTGAAGATAGGCGTCTCTGTCGCCTGTCCTGGCTCTACTTCTCCCACAAATCCATCCTTTGGTAGGATTCACGGAGTAACACAGCAATGTCGCTAAGGAGAGCAAACAGTGACCCACTTGCTAAGATTTCAGTTCAATTTCAGTTGTCAGACAAAACCAGAATAAGGACATGTGCTTAGCACCATACATGCACTTGATTGTGGGACTTTGAGGATAACAGAGTAGAGAAGCCCTTATTCTTGCCCTGCGTATTGGATGCTCCATCTGTAGCATTGCCAATGCACTTGCTCATGTCTAACTTTAGTTTATCTACGACATCTGTCAACAACTGGACAAAGTACTGTCTAGTGGATGCCTCACACTTCACAACAGACACAAGCCTCTCTTGTACGACGTCTGTCACATGTCTCACAATGACAGAGCACTGGTCTTGAGAAGTTATGTCCTGAGTTTTGTCGATCTGGACAGAGAACATTCCAGCCTGCTCAATGTCACTTGACATGGTCTCTTGGATAATGCTCTGAATTGTGTGAATGACGGTGTTGAATGTCTTTTTTTTTGAGGAGTGTGATTAGAGAACCTCTGCCTGTTGCGCCAGACTGATGTAGGTTCTTGCTTTTCTCAATGCATTCGGTGAGATGTTCTTTCAAGCAGACGTCATACTTTCCAAGGCGGTATTATAATCTCCAAGAAATGACTGTGATCGATACTGGTGTCCTCTAATGTGTACGCAGCCTCAGACTGCACCCCCCTGTAACTGAGCCCCCATCTTGCCAATGACTTTCACTCTGTCTACGACACGTTCAAGCACCTGCCTTCTCCTGTATACCTGCTCTCTGTGGGCAGACACCTGTCTTCTCCTGCATACCTGCTCTCTGTGGGCAGACACCTGTCTTCTCCTGCATACCTGCTCTGTGTGGGCAGACATCTGTCTTCTCCTGCATACCTGCTCTGTGTGGGCAGACACCTGTCTTCTCCTGCATACCTGCTCTCTGTGGGCAGACATCTGTCTTCTCCTGCATACCTGCTCTGTGTGGGCAGACACCTGACTGTCACTGAGCAGACTTTGAATGTCTGCTTTGGAGGACCTTAAGTATGCCTCAGCACTACTTCTGTGCATGTTGCTCTTCTCGTGCTCTTCTACCCTTTGGTGAACATGTTTCCAATCTGTCATTCCACTCATAAAAATACTGCTGTCAGCAGGCTTCGCAAATGCCATACAAATTGAACAGTATAACGCATGGCTAACGCATGGCTTTCTTCATTGTATGACCGCAGATTTCCGATTGGCCGTCTTTAAAACAGAAAACCCTCTACCACAGAGTTTTTTTGATTTCTGCCAAAATATGTTTTTAGGTCATCTGACTGCGGTCTCTTGAAATAATCAAAAGTTGGTCTGGCATCCTGGCATTCCCTTTGATAAAATAATTTATATATGTTTAATGATTAAATAATTCCACCCTGAAACCATATAATTGTATGACATTTATTATAATCATAAATCTATAATCTGAGTTTTAGTCAGAATTAGAACAAGGACCTTTTGTTCCTTTTTAGTATGTAAGCAGGGTGTGAGTGTAAAACAAATGATAAGAGGAGCTGTCGACAGACGAGCTGTACTACTGTGTTCCTTGCAGGACATTCTGTCACCACACGTGGAGAGGAGAAACTGTTAGGCTTGCAGAAAATGATGAAACATGTTGCAGATTAAACAATGTATCTGTGTAGTGGAAAGAACACTGACTGTCTGAGCATGGCGTAGCTTAAGATTTCAACCTGTTTGAATGTGTTATAAAGACTGTTTGTATTCTTGACATTGGAACGTTCCTGTGAATAAACATTTTTGACTATAGTAAGCTGGGACTCTTGTCTATCATTCAACCATAATCTTACAAACTCTGGGTTGCAGACTGAGTAGACTAATTGAAGTTAAAATTCTCATAACACTCTTCCACTGAAACTGGACTGGGCCTGTCATCAACCTCCATGCTCTCTTCCACTGAAGCTGGACTGGGCCTGTCATCAACCCCAAAGGTCCTCTCTTCCACTGAAGCTGGTCTGGGCCTGTCATCAACCTCCATGCTCTCTTCCACTGAAGCTGGACTGGGCCTGTCATCAACCCCAAAGGTCCTCTCTTCCACTGACACTGGACTGGGCCTGTCATCAACCCCAAAGGTCCTCTCTTCCACTGAAGCTGGTCTGGGCCTGTCATCAACCTCCATGCTCTCTTCCACTGAAACTGGACTGGGCCTGTCATCAACCTCCATACTCTCTTCCACTGAAACTGGACTTGGCCTGTCATCAAACTCCATGATCTCTTCCACTGAAACTGGACTGGGCCTGTCATTAACCTCCATGATCTCTTCCACTGAAACTGGACTGGGCCTGTCATCAACCCCAAAGGTCCTCTCTTCCACTGACACTGGACTGGGCCTGTCATCAACCCCAAAGGTCCTCTCTTCCACTGACACTGGACTGGGCCTGTCATCAACCCCAAAGGTCCTCTCTTCCACTGAAGCTGGTCTGGGCCTGTCATCAACCTCCATGCTCTCTTCCACTGAAACTGGACTGGGCCTGTCATCAACCCCAAAGGTCCTCTCTTCCACTGAAGCTGAACTGGGCCTGTCATCAACCCCAAAGGTCCTCTCTTACACTGAAACTGGACTGGGACTGTCATCAACCCCAAAGGTCCTCTTTTCCATTGAAGCTGGACTGGGCCTGTCATCAACCCCAAAGGTCCTCTCTTACACTGAAACTGGACTGGGACTGTCATCAACCCCAAAGGTCCTCTTTTCCATTGAAGCTGGACTGGGCCTGTCATCAACCCCAAAGGTCCTCTCTTACACTGAAGCTGGACTGGGCATGTCATCAACCTGAATATGAATGAAATAGTGTAATGACCCTGGGTTTATAAGAGCGGATATCGACTCTGCCGCTGGAGCATGCTTTTGCGGCACAGTCGATAGCGTGCTGGACTTCGGGCTAGAAGGTCGAGGGTTCGAGACCTGCTCCCTGCGGTTTCATTACCATGGTGTCAGAAGTGATCGGACCTCGCATCCACGACAGTGCGTGTGCTTGGCCGGTGAGCACGTTCCTGTAAGACGAAGAGTCGCAAGCTAGTGCGAGGACACACTCTTTGAAAGGAGGGAGTAGTGTAACGACCCTGGGTTTATAATCACAGATATCGACTCTGCCGCTCGAGAATGCTTTTGCAGCACAGTCGATAGCGAACTGGACTTCGGGCTAGATGGTCGAGGGTTCGAGATCTGCTCCCTGCCGTTTCATTCCAATAATATATAAATGAACTAATAAAAGCGACATTTTGAAAAACTATAACACAGCATTATCAACTATTTCATGTCAAGTGAATGAATGACAAGCTTTACTCGCCATTCACACCGGACTGTTGGCATGATGATGAGTTTCAATGCATTGTCTAGTAAGAGGTGAAATGGTAAAAACCGTGGCGATGAGGATCATAGCTAGCAAATCACTGTAGCCATATATTCTCCAGCACAAAATATGAATTTGAGAGGGAAAGGACTCGATTTACAATATGTATACTATTTGCAACCAATGGCTGTATAGACATTAAATAAAATTATCTAATTAACGTTTGTATATGTCTAATGCAATTTAGCGTTTAGAACGACAAGGCAAAAGCAATCAATCAAATAAATTCTTATTTTAGCTAAGTAAAAGGATACGACAGAAAACCACTGATACTCAAGTGATTGACATTTCCCACAAAATCCCCACAGGACGGCGAAATCTAACATTAGGCTTTCAGAGCTTTACTAGGCGTCAAATTTGAGTTTTTCCGCTGGCTGTCTTTACCTCAATTCTTTCTTTCTGGTACATTTACACATCAGTAGCTGACCAATAGTATTCGCATTTCACTCATAAATTCTGATATAACATGTTGTATTTGTAACACATTTAGGCACATATCTACCGCTTCGGCTGCACTGTCTTTGGCTTCGCTGTCCTCTCCGTCTACTCTTTCACCCGCGAACCGGGTTGTGGAATCTTCCTCTTGCCAGTCTAGCACTTCGATGTTAGTGTCGGTGGCAATGATACTAGTACTACTACTACTACTACTACTACTACTACCGAATAAGTCGGTAAGTTTTTTGCATTTGAGTGAAGACTTTTGTCTCTTAACTTTTCAGCCCCACTCTTACGTTTTTTTACTCTGCTTCTCCATTGTCTATTGTAGCTAGTTTTCGAGCTGTCACTGTCAATGTAAAACATGTATAAGGCAGGCGGCCCCGAGGTCCCATGCTGTGTTACAGCCGGCTGTGACCAGGAGACCCATGAGGCAGCGCACAATTGGTCCGGGTTAGGGGAGGGTTCAGCCGGCTGGGATTTCCTTGTCCCATCGTGCTCTAGCATCTCCTTGTGGTGGGCCGGGCGCCTGCAAGCTGTATTCGGTCATCACTTGGACCGTGTTTCCTCCAACACATTGGTGCGGCTGGCTTCCGGGTTAAGCGATCAGTGTGTCAAGAAGCAGTGCAACTTGGCAGGGTCGTGTTACGGAGGACGCATGGCTCTCGACCTTTGCCTCTCCCGAGTCCATATGGGAGTTGCAGCGATGAGACAAGACTGTAACTACCAATTGGGGAGAAATAGGTAAAAGGTGAAATAATTGGGCTGCCTTTGTAAACACATGCATGCACATTAGACATACACAAGGAGTCAACATTATTAATGAGGGAAGAGAAGCTTTATACCAGCATATTCAAAACCCATGTAGTACTTCTCAGTGTATTTACAAAACATAAAGAGGTAAAAATAAAAGAATAACAGAAAAAGGAAGAAAATGAACACATCACAAATGGAAACAAACAACCAACATTTGGAATCCAAAAATGTGTAAATTGTCAAATTTAAAAAGAAAAAAATATGCATCTTTCATTATTCATACTTGTGACTTCAAACTAACATTAAAACAAACGGCTCTGTATTGGTGTCCCCTAGTTCATCTTTCCCCTCTCTCTTTCGTTCTCTCTTTCTGTCCATCCCTCCATGTGTTAGATACATAAAGAAGAGAAGTTAGATTTATGAGTTTTAGATCTACGGGAGGGAATAGTAAAATCCTGGACTAAATAATAACGTCATGGACTAAATATTATCATAATAAAACTAACATGGGCTGAGGAGTAGGTTTAAAATAATACAAAACACAGCTATTTTACCTCTACACATACTCTCCAAAATACATTAAGATCACAGTTTTTCCGGATGACAATAATAAATTAATTAAGAGAATGATTTAAATGCATGTTTTTAATAATACCTTCACACAAAAATCCCTACAACCATTGTCACCAATTGCTGCACTTTTAGTTTTCCTTTTTCGTTCAATCTACAGTCTTGCATTCTTTGAAAAATCACAACACATGGCATCCTTTTGACAAGGCAGAAAATAGTTCTCTTTCAGACAACCAACTGCTTGCATTTTCTCTGTTCTCTCCATCTCAGATGTGTCATCGTTAGATTGGCAAATCTCTTTGTTTTTAGGTGTTGATGCTCGTAGTCAAGACATTGATATAAGGATGAACATTGCTCCCAGTAAATGATAAGATGTGGCCTTACAGTACTCTCTAGCCAGTACACTTACACAGTGTACAGCTCAACAAGCAGGTGTATATTCTCAAACCAGTCACCATGCCAAACAAAATCAACCAACCAATAAAAAACAACATTGAAAACATGGCCCATACTGTACTGAATGATCTCTCTCAACATAGCACATCAGATTCAAGTGTATGGAGGTGAAAAAAAAAAACATTGGTGAATGTTCACTGTGGGACAAAAATCTCAAATCACTGAAGCTGTCGCCCCTCTCCAATCAAAGACTGTGGTTGCCATAATCTTCATCCAATGAGAGACGGAGGATACCATTAAATAGGCTTTATTCCAGGTTGTTGTATATCCAATGAGACTGAAGTTGTCATCTCAATTCATCCAATCATAGACTGTGGGTGCCATCATGCCCATCAAATCTAAAGACTCATAACGAATGCAGGTGGGGAGCCAGAAAGCTACCTGCTCAGATTTCTTTACACTTGAGGGTTTTCAGTGTCTTTTCCACAAGATGGTGGAGCATGGTACATCTTTCTGTGTTAGCATGACTGAGAGTATGCACAGTGACATACATTTATAAATATACAGAGATTTGTATTTCCTGGTTTGTTAGAATGGAGGTTCCTTTCATACAGTCTCTGATGGTAGGTGATGAACGAAGCAGAAGGTCACAAGTGTAAAAGTGAGAGGAAACGGAAGAAGAGAACAAACACAGATAGAGGCCAGGGGGAGAACGAGGCCTGGGTCCACTGTCCTGGTAGAGAGGGCACAGAGAGGAAGAGCCACTGGGCATAGATGACATCATGTCCTGTCTCTTCCACCAATCCACACCACTAACTGACCAGCTGGCGGAGCCTTCACACACTCATCGTCATGTTTGGAGAATACTAGAGAGAGAGACGGACAAAGGGGGTTATGTAAATATTATCAATACTCTTATGAAGCCAAACATCACTTTTTATGGTATGAACAAATAGGGAACACACACTGAAAGTCCCCTGCACACACCTGAGGTGGTTGTTGAAACATTGTGTTGGTAATGGAGCCTTTCAGTGTCCAGGCCCTTTAATATTTATAATCAACACCATGTAAAAAATGTATAGTTGGTAGGCTAATGTTCATTTTGAAAGTTGGTAAAGATAATCTTCAGTCCTACTGCTACAATGTGTGTCTCTGGCCCTTTGAATAACTTCTGTGGGTGCGAGTATGGACTCACGCTCTCGTTTTGAAAGGGGTTGAGGAAGTTGCCCCCCATCTCGCCGTCATCTCTGGGGGTCCCCGGCTGGTTACTCATACTCAGGTTACCAGGAGAGTTCTGATCAGAACCAATCACACAACATAGAAATATAATCTATTATCTATCTGTATACCATACATACGCAATAGGGTAGATGAACCATTAACGGTAGTACCAATATTTCAACCACATACAAATCACTACAAAAGTCTGTCTGATAATTGATTGATGCAAATTACTAATGGTATGGGTTGGGTTGGAGTCTTCTCCTACCTTAGGGAGGCTATCCATGTCACCAGACCCTGGGTAGTTGGGAGAGAGAAGGGCATTACTACTATACAGTCTCAGTAAACACATCAATTTACCCTCCAAAAGACTAGTGTAGGGAGTTAAGAACAAGCTCAAACCATGTGTGTGTGTGTGTGTCTGTTTAAGGGTTCTATTCAGCTTCATAGCATGATTGAAATTCAAAAGGCAATGTTCCTGCTTTAGCACAGACTGCATTCATGGTAAACGCTCCATAAATGCTTCAGCTTTACAAATTGAATAGGGCCCTAAGTGTTACCTAGCGATCCATTCATGTGATGTGGCTCCATTCCTGCCATCCCTCCCATTGGACCGTCTGCACCGGCACCCATTGGAAACTAAGGCCAAAACACAAGCAAACAGTATTAAACAGTTAAATCACACGCTCACACACACACAGATAATGATGGTTAAGTTATCTTACATTTGGTCTGTTTCCACCAGGGGGGACTGTGTTGATCATGGTGTATATGTTGTCACCGGAGTTAGTCGAGTCTGACAGGAAACACAGTATACACAACTCATACATACAGTATACATATGTACACACACATGTATACATACAGTATACACACACACACACACACACACACACACACACACACACACACACACACACACACACACACACACACACACACACACACACACACACACACACACACACACACACACACACACACACCCTCAGGTTAAGTACCCACTAGAATCTTGAACATACTATAAGCCAAATAGGCAACTGACTTGAGGTATAGTCACACTTTAGGTCAGATATACAGTGCCTTGCGAAAGTATTCGGCCCCCTTGAACTTTGCGACCTTTTGCCACATTTCAGGCTTCAAACATAAAGATATAAAACTGTATTTTTTTGTGAAGAATCAACAACAAGTGGGACACAATCATGAAGTGGAACGACATTTATTGGATATTTCAAACTTTTTTAACAAATCAAAAACTGAAAAATTGGACGTGTAAAATTATTCAGCCCCTTTACTTTCAGTGCAGCAAACTCTCTCCAGAAGTTCAGTGAGGATCTCTGAATGATCCAATGTTGACCTAAATGACTAATGATGATAAATACAATCCACCTGTGTGTAATCAAGTCTCCGTATAAATGTACCTGCACTGTGATAGTCTCAGAGGTCCGTTAAAAGCGCAGAGAGCATCATGAAGAACAAGGAACACACCAGGCAGGTCCGAGATACTGTTGTGAAGAAGTTTAAAGCCGGATTTGGACACAAAAAGATTTCCCAAGCTTTAAACATCCCAAGGAGCACCGTGCTAGCGATAATATTGAAATGGTATCAGACCACTGCAAATCTACCAAGACCTGGCCGTCCCTCTAAACTTTCAGCTCATACAAGGAGAAGACTGATCAGAGTTGCAGCCAAGAGGCCCATGATCACTCTGGATGAACTGCAGAGATCTACAGCTGAGGTGGGAGACTCTGTCCATAGGACAACAATCAGTCGTATATTGCACAAATCTGGCCTTTATGGAAGAGTGGCAAGAAGAAAGCCATTTCTTAAAGATATCCATAAAAAGTGTTGTTTAAAGTTTGCCACAAGCCACCTGGGAGACACACCAAACACGTGGAAGAAGGTGCTCTGGTCAGATGAAACCAAAGTTGAACTTTTTGGCAACAATGCAAAACGTTATGTTTGGCGTAAAAGCAACACAGCTCATCACCCTGAACACACCATCCACACTCAAACATGGTGGTGGCAGCATCATGGTTTGGGCCTGCTTTTCTTCAGCAGGGACAGGGAAGATGGTTAAAATTGATGGGAAGATGGATGGAGCCAAATACAGGACCATTCTGGAAGAAAACCTGATGGAGTTTGCAAAAGACCTGAGACTGGGGCGGAGATTTGTCTTCCAACAAGACAATGATCCAAAACATAAAGCAATATCTACAATGGAATGGTTCAAAAATAAACATATCCAGGTGTTAGAATGGCCAAGTCAAATTCCAGACCTGAATCCAATCGAGAATCTGTGGAAAGAACTGAAAACTGCTGTTCACAAATGCTCTCCATCCAACCAACCTCACTGAGCTCGAGCTGTTTTGCAAGGAGGAATGGGAAAAAATTTCAGTCTCTCGATGTGCAAAACTGATAGCGACTTACAGCTGTAATCGCAGCAAAAGGTGGCGCTACAAAGTATTAACTTAAGGGGGCTGAATAATTTTGCACGCCCAATCTTTCAGTTTTTGACTTGTTAAAAAAGTTGAAAATATCCAATAAATGTCGTTCCACTTCATGATTGTGTCCCACTTGTTCTTGATTCTTCACAAAAAAATACAGTTTTATATCTTTATGTTTGAAGCCTGAAATGTGGCAAAAGTTCGCAAAGTTCAAGGGGGCTGAATACTTTCGCAAGGCACTGTATATAGTTAAGTTGTTTCACAGACCAAATCGCTAAAGTCAGTTTGTAACATTGTGAATGCATCCCTGTCCCTGTCTAACCCCACAAATACATCCATTAGCCCCACTCAGGTCAAGGCCCCCCAAACACACGCACACACTACCTGCTGGGCTGGGCATTATTGGAGTACCAGGTGGCCCCCCTCCTCCCGGCGGACCCTAAAATGAGAGTTGATAATTGGGAGATTAATGCCTCATAGCAACTACACACCAACAATATAATGCTCCTAATATCTATAAAGACAACACACTATATAGTGCCTTGTAACTAACAGGCAAATACAGACAACCAACTTCCAGTCACATAGTTTCAAGTATCAAGTTTTAATGTCACATGCTCAAGTACAGTGAAATGCTTTTCTTGCAGCTCTAATCCCAACAATGCAGTTATCAATAACAATGTAATGCCAAAAATAACAGGGTAGAACAAAACACAAGATATAAAAACAACAAGAACACAATAATGTAAATAAGAATACTATATACAGGGTCATACTATATACATACCACATAACTTCCTGGAGATGCAGAGGAGTAGGGGATCTACAGTCAGACAAAGAGAGAGAGTGTGTGAAAATAGCATTTCTCTTTATTCAAATCCTCTCTTCAGGAAATGTATGTTTTTTTAAAAATGTTTATTAAAATATTTGCTGTTTTATTGTTATTGTGGTATATTTAGGTATCTGTCTTGGTGGTTGTGTTAAAGTTTGTTTTTCTGGTTACTCACTGAGTTGGCGTTTTGAGGATTTGGCCAAGGTCTACCCCCACCAGGTCCCCTAAAATACACACACGCACACGCACACACACACACACACACACACACACACACACACACACACACACACACACACACACACACACACACACACACACACACACACACACACACACACACTTTAGTTCACTCTGTTCTTACACAGTCCTGGGTTGTTCTATTTCCCGTCAACAGTATTGGCAAGAACACATCATTTAGAGGCCAGAGAAAGGAAGAGAGGACAGCACATCCAATCATAATCAGCTCTGAGGGTAGTGATCGTATCTAGTGAGGGATTGAGGAAATATTGTTTTTATAGAACTCTTGCGTAACCACATCCTTTGGGGGGAGTTAAAGGACGTTAAAGGACTGTGTGGATTGTATGTTTACAGTGCTGTGTCTGTTCATTGTGTGTGTGTGTGCGTGTGTGCGTGCACATGTTTTTGTGTGTAGTGTGTGTATGTATATAGGGAGGCGCACAATTGGCCCAGCGTCGTCCAGGTTTACCCGGGGTAGGCCGTCATTGTAAATAAGAATTTATTCTTAACTGACTTGCCTAGTTAAATAAAAATAAAATAAATACAAATGTACAGTGCCTTCGGAAAGTTTGGACTTTTCCCACATTTTTGTTACGTTACAGCCTTATTCTAAATTTTATTTGATTTTTTAAGTAAAAAATCCTAGCGAATCTACACATAATACTCCATAATGACAAAGTGAAAAGTTTTTGGGAAAAACAGAAATACCTTATTTACCGTATTCAGACCCTTTGCTATGAGACTCGAAATTGAGTTCAGGTGCATCCTATTTCTATTGATCATCCTTGATGTTTCTACAACTTGATTGGAGTCCACCTGTGGTAAATTCAATTGATTGGACATGATTGGAAAGGCACACACCTGTCTATAAGGTCCCACAGTTGACAGTGCAGGCCAGAGAAAAAACCAAGCCATGAGGTCGAAGGAATTGTCTGGAGAGCTTTGAGACAAGATTGTGTCAAGGCGCAGATCTGGGAAAGGTTATCAAAACATTTCTGCAGCATTGAAGATCCCCAAGAACATAGTGTCCTCCATCATTCTTTTAATGGAAGACGTTTGGAACCACCAAGACTCTTCCAAGAGCTGGCCGACCGGCCAAACTGAGCAATCGAGGGAGAAGGGCCTTGGTCAGGAAGGTGACCAAGAACCCGATGGTCTTTCTGACAGAGCTCTAGAGTGCCTCTGTGGTGATGGGAAAACCTTCCAGAAGGACAACCAATCAGGCCTTTATGGTAGAGTGGCCAGACGGAAGCCACTCCTCAGTAAAAGGCACATGACAGCCCGCTTGGAGTTTGCCAGAAGACACCCAAAGACTCTCAGACCATGAGAAACAAGATTCTCTGGTCTGATGAAACCAAGATTGAACTCTTTGGCCTGAATGCCAAGCATCACTTCTGGAGGAAACCTGGCACCATCCTTACTTACGGTGGCAGCATCATGCTGTGGAGATGTTTTTCAGCAGGGACTGGGAGACTAGTCAGGATCGAGGGAAAGAGGAACCTAGCTGAGTACAGAGAGATGCTTGATGAAAACCTGCTCAAGAGCGCTCAGGACCTCAGACTGGGGTGAAGGTTCACCTTCCAACAGGAAAACAACCCTAAGCACAGAGCCAAGACAACACAGGAGTGGCTTCAGAACAAGTCTCTGAATGTCCTTGAGTGGCCCAGCCTGAGCCCGGACTTGAACCTGATCAAACATCTCTGGAGAGACCTGAAAATAGTTGTGCAGCGACACTCCCCATCCAGCCTGATAAAGCTTGAGAGGATCTGCAAAGAAGAATGGGAGAAACTCCCCAAATACATGTGTGCCAAGCTTGTAGCATCATACTCAAGAAGACTTGATGCTGTAATCACTGTCAAAGGTGCTTCAACAAAGTACTGAGTAAAGGTTCTGAATGACTTATGTAAATGTGATAATTCAGTTTTTTATATTTTTTATATAAATTAGCTAAAGTTTCTTAACCTGTTTTTGCTTTGTCATTATGGGGTATTGTGCATAATACATTTTAGAATAAAACTATAACGTAACAAAATGTGAAAAAGTCAAGGGGTCTGAATACTTTCCGAATGTACTGTATGTGTGTGTCGTGTGTGTATTGATGACAGAGTGCTCACATGTTCATGCCAGGCATCCCAGGGCCAACGAGTGCATTTAAAGGAGGTCTCATCCCTCCACCGTAGTTCTGGAAAAGAGAAACCCAAGGTCAAACTACTGTAAAGTAATGTACACAACTCAAACAGGATCTACAGGTGGAGAGTAGAAATACTACTATTGTATACTACCACACATAAAAACAAATATATTCACCCACCTACAAACACAAACAGCCAAACATATGCTAATGTTACCGAAGGAGTTTAAACTTACGCAAACCTGGAGATTTCATCCAATCACATACCTGTGGCGCAAGAGGGACCATCCCTCTGGGTGGAGTCATTCGCTGCATGGGCCCGCCCATATTTGGATGCCCTGAAAAAAACAGAGCGCTATCAGCTCGCAGTCCTTGTATGTGAGTAAGAGTCTGTGGTGTGTATGTGTGACACACACCTTGCTGTCTTGTGGGGTCCATTCCGCTGGGTAGCATAGGCTGGTTACCATGGACCCCCATTGCCTGAGCCGAAATCGTCATCATCATCACAAAATATAACATAAA